>NC_134647.1:58956663-59265907 GCF_030463565.1 Pelecanus crispus
ACTGTGATGAAGGTTTCAATGACCTGGGAAAAGGTTATCAAGTGCCCTTTGTCATCTACACATTTACTTAGCTCTGGTCATAAGCAGAGGCAGAGAACACCTTTATCTGTTGTGGTTTGTTCCAGGTATTGCCTAGTTTGTGATGGCAGAATCTTCTGGCACAAAAGAATTATTTTAAATACAGAACCGGCTCTTTTATTCCTTTTCCTCTTCCCCATAAAATTATGCTAATCCAAGTCCAAAAGTCATCCTTCCCCTCCCCTGAATAAATTTGCATACCTCTTAACAATTGCAGTTCTCTTTTAGAATACCTAAAAAGTGGATTTGGATCTGGCATGTGATAGTTCTATAATTAAAATTAACTACTTTATCTGGAGGACTGGTTAGGGCATTTTTATGTTTTATTAAATTATTTTACTGGGTATTTAATTTGAGAAGTTCACCTAAGTAGTTGTACTTGTCCAAAATGAACTAAAAACTTTTTACTAGAAATTATACAGTAGGTGCTCTTGCATATAGGATTTCTTGCAAAAGTTGCCCACAAATTGTGCATTTAGTTCTATCTTGGGTTTTTAATTATGCCAAGCAACTTTAAGGTACTTTTGGCCCATTCCATTAAACACTAAATAACTTAGTGGGAGGTCACGTTGTTGTTATGCTTGTGTGAGAGTGAGATAAAGTAATGTGACTCCATATGTTGAATACATGTGACCACTGAATGCTAGATCACTAATTTATATGAAGTCCTTCCCATATAGAAATGAATCACTGTATACCATTCATTGCTTTTTTTTTTTTTTTTTTAACTGGCAAACTGATAAATATTTCATGACCACAGGTAAGAAGAAAAGTCACTTTTTCCAGCCCACAAAACTTTGAGTTCAAAACTAGTTCTGTTCTACATTAAATTTCAGTGAAATTTAGGAAGAATGAAGAGATCTGTCTAAAATAGTCAATTTGCTGCAGTACGGAAAACAGCTATTTTGGAGTCAATGTGTCTTTTTTTGACTATAAATTCCCTTTTAATCCTTAGAAATGTTTTCCAAAAGAGTTTTCTTTAAAATCGTACAACCCCACATGAAGTTTAACTTCATGAATTACCATCTTCCAGCTTGACAGAAAAGTTGATATTCAAAGACTGCATTACTTGTGAATTAGGAGTCAAACATGAAGTGAAATCTTCTTACATTTTTGGTGAGAAGTGGCACTTGATCCTCGAGGCAAACAAATTCACTTCAACCTACATGGCACCACATCACATTACTAACAAGTGCACTGGCAAGGCTATAAGATGAAATGCCACTTTCTGTTAAGTTAAAAGTAGGACACATTTTTCCATTTCTGAAAGTTCTATCACTTCATATAGTTGCTCTTGCAAATGAAAAATAGCAATGGTCCTGTACAGAAGTGGTCTACGAATTGCAGAAAAGCAGCTTATACTGAGTAGTGTGGCACAAGAAGATGCCAAGCATTTCATCAGGAGAGAATGCAGCACAGTCATGCAGAGATTTTGGAGCCCACAAAATTTAGTTATGCTAAGTCTCTCATTCTTAACTGGAAACGAGGATGAATAAAATATAACTATGGTTATATCTTTATTTTAACAAGTTCAACAAATATGGTGACCTTGTAGATGGTCAAGATACTTACAGTACCTGGACAGAAAATACAGCTAAAGAGAGAACGTATGGGGTTCTTTAGTTTTGTTAACTTCATATGTTTTTATCAGTATCCTGATCTAGATCACTACTGCCAGGTTTAGAGGGTGATATACAACTGTCATATCAACAATATGATATACCATATAGAACTGCCTAGATTTCTTTGTTACTGTATAGCAGTGCTCAAAATAGTCCCAATTTGCTTTGTTTTATAGTAGATTGAACAAAGGGAAATAATCTTAACATACCTTCCCACAGCCTGGCAGTCAGGGAATAAGTGGTTTCTCATATTACACCATTCTGAAACTGGAACAGGAGCTCAGATGAACCTGGGTCTCCTGATGGCTTCACCAGTAACTTGCTCTTTCCTTCCCCAAGAAGGGGAAAAGGAAGCTTTATAAAAATGTTTTAATCAATAATAATAGGTTTTGTTTATTAGACATTTTAATGAAATTCCGGTGTCTATGTTGAAATTGTGTTTTACATATGGCTAAAAGCAACTAAAAAGCTCACACATAGAGGTAATGGAATGAATGAAGAGAATTTTGTTCTTTGTTCTATAGTTAGATAAATTGCCTTGTTATAACTTCTTTGTTGTTGTTTTAATAGCTTTGGCACAATTTTATTTTTAAGAGTTTGAATCAGTGTAAGAAAAAAAACAAACTAAGACTTAAAAACAAAAAATAAGATGCAGTGAGGAATGTAACTAGCTCACAAAAGCTATCACTTATAATAATAAAGACTGGAGTTGTAATTAGCTTTTTTGGAGTGTTTTTCACTCCAGCTGCACTAGACAATACTCTGACTTGTAGTTAATACATACAGACATATCTACTTATTTTCCTTTGCATTGCAGTACATGTACGTCCCTAATTGGCAGTTTGCCATTTATATGTGGAAAACAAGATTGTATTAGCAAGACGGAGAGACTGAGATTTCAAATCTCTGCAGTGCACAAATATCTTACTTGCAATAATGAAGGAAGAAGAGATTTAAGTTTGAATTATTTGGATCATAACGCACTTAGAGCCTCCATGAATTACAAATAATCAAAGTCCAACTGAGAACTCAGACTGCCCTTGCAAGGCTTCGTATTAGGACCACCCGTTAGTTTCAGTTAATGGTGGTAGCTCTATGTAGATATCCAGCAAGAGTAGATACATTCAATAAAGTCACTTATTTTTCTCTAATGCTGAAACCTAAATCAAACAGCTGAGATACTCCTCCCCCCAGTGCAGAATAGAATTGTGAAGGCATCCTATTTTTTATGAAGTTAAACATCATAGGTAGGAGCAAGACGATTGAATACAGTGTTCTAGAAAATAAATACCGCTTACTCCAATCAAGAACTAGAAAAATACCATTAATATCCCACAATTTCTCGCAAATCAGAGAACAACTGATGTAGTACCAAGAGTTCTTTCAGGCACTGTATTACTGCCCTCTTAAATGGATGTATTGCCTAATCCTCTTGAGGATCATTTGGCACCAAGTTTGTGTTGTCTAGCTAGGCCAGCATGGGCTAACTTGCAGTAAAACATTTGAACGAATTCTGTCTCCTTTGGAAACTCTTGCTACATCTCTGAATTTCTCTTGCTACATCTTAAAAGAAACTGATCATGAGTAGAACCAACTGTTACTCTAAATCTTGTCTGAGAAGTCAAACATTTCCACTATAAAAAGTCAAGTTGTGCAAAATGCTTATATGGAACCAATAAGATTTAACCAACTGCCTAAAATTCTAGAAGACAGAAATCTTTTTAGTTGTTCTTTTTAAGCAACCATCTTGCATGTTTTTCATGTCTTAAGGCCACAGAAATCTAAAATCTTTTAAATGTACTTTCAGGCAGACTCAGTTTAGGACTTCAGTTTCCTGCAGTTCCTTTTTTCAGCGTCCCTTTCTTTTCTTCAGTGCATGACAAGTGCTTGTAGTAATTCAGGTGTTACAGATGATGGAGGGAGGTACCTAACATTTTCTATGTTAATAATTACAGACAGAAAAGTACTGTGTATTTTGGAGGCTGTGCCTGCCAACATAAGGAACTGAATGAATAGGTTCTGAGTACTCGAAAGCAATGCCTTTTTAGACAGAGTACTTGAATTAGAATAAGAGACTCTGAAGACTTTCTGACACAGGCTGTCTGCTATACCTTGCATAAATCTGTGCTGAATGAGTACTCAACCAGAACTACTTGAAATGAGTTGATAGAAGTATTGCCAAATGAAACAAACAATTCTCTTAGTTCTGTAAAACCAAGATGGTCATGAACGAACATAGTCACTAATATATTAATGATTTAATCATTAGGGATTATAGGAACAGTGGGAACAGCAAAGTTTGATCATCTCTATTCCAATCTTGCATTTTATAGCTCTTATCATGAATCAGGGAGTTCAGTAGCTTCCCTGCTGTAATCAGCTAGAGGTGACACTGTTGAATCCTTATAATCCACTGGTTTAACAGTCTATATGATCTCCATAGGTTTAAATAAAATCTCCAACTGATACAGCTAACCTTTAACCCAGCTTTGCTGTGAACTTATCCAGTTCTTCCCACAAGGAACTCATTTGCTTCTATAAAGTAAACTGGAGCACATTTCTTCCTCCTTTGCCCCTTCTGTTTCCAAATACAGTAGTCCTGATCCTCTAGATAGGTTTTGTCAACTGAAACAACACAACGCATAAACAAATTTTCCAGACAATGCAAAGTGATTTTTTAAGCATCATCAGTAGCCTCTTAAATACTTTTGATTTAGGTGTTGGTGTGAAAATCCTGATGTCATGCGATCCACTTTGCTTTTCTTGCTCACTTCTATCTAACTTACCCTGTGAGCTGGCTGGTAATTATGGTGACACTAAAGAAAGGATACATTTCAATAGAGTTCAGAAAAAGTTGGATGGTGTAATTTAATCTCCTTTATCAGCCTCCACAGAATTCTCTTTGTCTTTTCTTATCAGCCAAATGTATGATGTCTTGTTACACAGCTCTGATTCTGACTTCACAGTTTTGAGGATAAACTAGTCCTTCTTCCTGGTCCAGTTCCAGGGATTTCTGATGAGAAATCAAATCTTTTAGAATCTTAACTCCAAAAATAAAATGTGAGTTAAGATTCAGCAATCTGATTTAAAAATGGCAGGATCACACAGGTTGTGTAAATTTTAAAGCATGTTAGCCCTCCTTCATTCCACTAAAATGATGTTTCTCTCCAGAATCTCTGTGTTTACTTCCCCATCTTCTTGCCCTAGCAGGTTAAATCCATTCACTTTCCCAAGTGCTCAAATGAAGCAATCTAATTTTATTAGGTGGCTTAAAGAACAGCTAGCAAATACTTAAATACCTGCTTACATTTGAAGTTTCTGTGATTCTCTTTCAGTATGAAATCAGTTCTATTAACTTTTCATAACAAACCACTTATTGAATATTTGCTTCTACTAGGGATCTTTTCATAAATACAGAAAATGCCTGTTAAGGTCAGCATTACAGGACAATGCATCAATCGTCCTTATGAAGAAATAAGTGTAAAAAAGTGTTTGAATAAGAAATGTTATTAAATAAATTTGAATTTTTATTCAAAAGGAGAGAGAAGTGAGACATTCTTTCAGCATCACTGAGACAGATTAGTGCTGGTCTGTTGAAGAAAACACTTACCGTTTGTTTTGAAGAGAGATTTTGTAGATTTTGTTAATCTCAGTGAAAGGTAGAGTTACCAGCTTTGGAAGGCAAAGGTACCCAACTTCCATTTGCCTTATAGCAAACTTCTGCGTTTGTTTTTCAGCAATCTGGACATAATTTGAGGATGAAAATAATGAGTATTCTCATGAAAAAATCTGTCTTAATGTTGCTTTTCACTGCCATGTTTAGGAAATGTGTTCTTGATTTATCAAGGTAGGTATTATGATAGGTAGGAATTGGGAATGCCAAAGTATGAGGGAGACATTGTCTGCTTGTCATTCTTAGAGTAGGATAAAATGTGAGACTTTTCTGAGGCTATGGGAAATAAGTTTTCAGTACATGAAATGTTTTGACTTTTAACTAAAAGGTTGAGTTCTACAGAGCCACCATCTTTTAAAGATTAAATCCACATGGCGCTATATGGAATACAATATCCATTGTTCATACTTCTTGAATGACTTGGAATCATGTGTTAACATGATGAAACCAGATGGGATGTTCAAACACTAAACTCCATTCAGTGCTAGCCAGATGTCTTTCCTGGAGGATGGGGGAGGGATCTTCCAAATAGCAATTTCAGAAAATATATTAACTGTCAAATTTTGAGCAATTGATTCAAATGGTAAGTATGGTCTATTGGTTATTCTGTAATTGCTTATCTGCTTTTAGGTAAGCTTGATCTGATCTCATCTCAGCTTCTAGCTTCAGATGTGGATGTATCATCTGATCCAACATGTTTTGGGGTTTTTTTTTGTCCTCCAACTTAAATGAGTATGTAAAAGTAAAAGTTGGCAAGTACACTGGGAGATACAGGGTTTGCTTTTGTGGCTCAACTAGCATCTTACAAAGAGAAAAAAATTGGAAAAAGAAGGCAGTAGAGAACAAAGTACGTAAGTCAAAAGCAACCTGTAGAATCTAGCACTAAATTTAAAAAAAAAAAAAAAAGTTTGCCAAATGGTTAGCAGTCACTCAGAAAAGTTGTAACTCTAAATTAGATTAACAAATGTTTCTATAATAAGCCAGCTATAAGCGTAGCTATGTTTGCAGAAAATGCATGGCTATCTTCTCATGTCTTAAAAAACAAACCAAAACAAAACCTCTTCGGTTATGCTACCTTTGACCCTCACACAAATTCCACTACAGTGGGCTTGCAGCAGTGTGGAGAGACTGTAAATATGTTTAGACAGCTGGTACAGTCTGAGGCCTTCTTAAGGAAATAGAAAACAATACAGAAGGTCTTCATTCAGAAATAATCTCATAGAATGAAGAATGCCCAATATCTTTTGAAGCAGAATGCCTTTTTCAGTGAATCTTATTGCTTGTCACGAAATAAAGTATGAGTTTTCAAACAGAACAATTGAGAAGTAGGTCTCCCCCACATTTCTCTTTCATGCTATGTTAACCTCACTTATTTTACATTTGTGCAGTAGAAGAAATGCCAGCCAAGTGAAGTTTCTAAATTTAAAAATACTGGATGACAAATCTTTGGCAAGGAGGGATGCACAATTCTACTCTTGATTATGCTTGCCACCTCCTGTTGTAGAGAACTAAGGAAAAAAGGAGCAGGAAGCTCATTAAGATCTTGTAGCCAAAGGCCACAACCCCCTCTCCTGTAAAAGTCTCAAATTTTCTTGACTGTCTGCTCTCCCTTTGCAATGTCCAAAACATGCAGTGAATCCTGAGGGCATCCAGCAGGAAATCACTGCTGTCTGTTCTGTATAAATCCCAAAGAAGGGAAGAAAAGGACAGGACAGAGGCACCGTGTAATGCGTTACCCAGCAGAGGCATTGGAGGAGAACAGAGTAGAGAGCTAGGTCTTAATACAATACAAAGTTTATGAATTCACCCAAGTCTGGTGATTTCAGTGGCCTTGATATTCTCCTAATCTGCGTATGCAAGGCATCAGCCTCCTTCCACCAAGAGTGTATTGGAAACATACAATGGAGTCCTAACCCACTGAAGCCTGCTGGGATGATGCTAAACGTCATCCGCTGTGCTAGTTGCTACGAAACGACCTGCATGGGTACAGGTGTGTTGCCATCTCCCTCGGAGAACCAACTCAATCAGTTATGCAACCAAGAAATATATTCATGAACTCGATGCATATTCAGTGTTAGTCCCTGTTTCCTTTGGCATATTTCTTTCTTACAGTTCAGGAGTTTTTGTATTGTACAAATTTAAACCAGTCTTTCAGAAAAAAAAAAAAAATCTTAATTCCTCTTTGAAAAGGACATGAACTTTATCAGCTTTTTAAGTAACTCAGGTTTCACTTCCTTCATTAATGGGACCAATAGATTTTAATTTTTTATTTTCCATGGAAAAGAGGTCAATTAATTTACCCAAATCTTGCCACTGAGCTTGAAAATATCAGCTAGAATACTGGTACTGGCAGAATAGTCATGATGAATGACTCTCTAGATGAAGTTATGTAAACTTTATCCCCTGAATATACATACAAAACTGGCAGAAGGTATTGGTTAGAGGGATCTTTTTTCCTCTTTTTTTTTTTTAAATGATGTGTTTTATAAAATTGAAATGTGGATTTAACCACAAAATAAAACAATAAAAATTAATAATAATAAACAAAGAAAACTAAAAAATAAAGTACATGAGTCACCAAAGAGGTGAGGACAGAGGAAGCTTGGATTTAGAAACAAAATGTCAGATGAATCCCACAGACTGAAGTAATGATGTCCCATATTTTGACTTACTGAAATTTCACGAGACAATGCTTGTTTTACCATACTATTTTGCATTTTGAGGAAACTTGTCTCTAATTTTGCAAGTAGGAAAATTATGAGAGACTAATCAGATTGCAAGCTGGTTATTTATTTGAGGTTTTCACTAATAATGAAAATGTTGATTTCAAGTCCTAATCTTTCTTGTGTCAATTTAATAAAGTTTATGTATCTTTGAAAATGAACTGCCGCACAAAAAGGCACTATTTTACTTGCATTTATGCTTTTAAGTAAAATTTAAAAAATATCATCCTATCTAGAGTAACTTTTCATATTTATGGCTACCAGTTCCAATTTTTACATCTTTACATCTTACACACTCTTTGCAGAGGAATACAGGGATTCAGGGCAGAGTGGTTTAAGGAAGCAGGTTGGATGGAGGTAGAAGAGATGGGTAAGAAGCAACTCACCAGCGAATGGATTTCACAAGGGGAAGCTGTCTCTAGTTTTAGAATTTTGTGAACTCTTGCTCTGGAGCACACCTGAGCTCTGATCCTGATGGTGCACAGGATCTGGAAGGAAGGATTTCTTCTTTTCCATGTCTATGATATACTAGGAGCCATTTAGTGGAAGAAAAGTAGTTTTTAAGTGTTATGCAAGACCAAAGTATTATATAAGAATTACAGAAGGAGACACACAGGGGTTTTTTTTGTTTGTTTTTTGTGATGGCTTGTTTCAGCTGACATGGAAAAGAACTTCAAAACCAAGCACAATTCAAAGATCATTTGCTTTAATTTCCTTTCTTCAGGTAAAATGTGTACTGAAGACATTAGGAATGACTGTAAGTTAAAGGATGAGGGAAATATGTATTCACAGAAAAAGCAGGTTCAATGGATGATTGCCTGTATTTTAGGTACATTTATTGCATGAAGAAGGGACTGATAATTCATAAGGGTAAATGAATCAAGACATAAGAATAGTGTCCTAACTCTGCCATGCTATTTTTTTCTGCAGACTTGGTATGGTGTGTAACAATTGTAATAAATCAATGTAGAATTTACGGCGAATAAGCTTTGTATGAGTCTTCTCTGAAAGACATGGTTTTGATGTTCTCAAATAGCAGAAGACTAAAAGAATTTGGTTTTTTGGTTATCTTTTTTTTTCTCTATTTAAATTAGAAACTTGTCTAATTTAGTGTTATTCAATTCTATACTTGTGAATCATTGTAAAATCAGACATTTACAAACATTACAAGAACTTAATCTCAGATTGCAGCCCTGAAAAAGATTCATAGTAGCCACCTAAAGCAAGACAAATGAAACCACTTTTTCCAGACAAGGGATTCTGAAATTCTGTAAGTGTAAGTATCCAAATGGCTGCTTCCACTGATACACAGCAACTTCAGAAGTGATAATCTTGATGAGATAGTAGGAGAAAACAGTGTGAAAAATTACTTCATTCTGTTTATTTCAAGTCCAACTCTTCAGTGCTATATGTTTCCTTCACAGAAACAATGTCTGTTTTCAGTCTACAGAAGTAGTTGAATTCTCAGCTGCGCAAAAAATACAATTATGACAAGCACACTTGACCTTCAGTGAAATTAAGGAGAGTACCACCTGCACTAAATATGTCTTGTAAACAGTGTCAGGAGCAAAAGGATACAGTCTAGCTAGAAATCAAATCTAGTTGCATAGTTTACTACAATAATAGTATTTCAGGTTGCTTTAAAGTTTTGACTTCTAATTGTACCCTACTTTTAAACAAGGAGTGTTGATGAGTTGTTACCAGCTGCACTGTGAACGGGAGCCCTCTTTGTGCTGAGATAAAGCTGCCCAGCTCTAGAAATAGTCTGTCATGCAATAAACAAATTTTCATTTTTTTTCTTGATTCTCTTGTAGTCCAAATGTTACACATGAAATCAAAGAACATAAGAAAACTGTTTCAGGGCACTTCCCAGAATATTTTGATCCCTTGACCTGTGTGTACTCCTAGAATAAACTAGTATAGTAAGATCCATGTTTTGTTTTAAAGAAAAAACTCCTCCAAAACAGAACCCCTTAAAACTATCTAGACAATGAAGATGGCCTAAATTAATTTATATATAGATGCCATAGGGAAACCACAAAATATTATTTTAGAAAGACATAGTATACTGCAGGCTGCTTGTCCTATCTTACAGACAATCCAGTAAAATAAATGCTTTGGTCCAGATCCAAACACATCTCTGTCACGGAAGTTCCCTAAATGTAAACCCTCATCAGACCTCTTCTTATGCAAGTCTCACCTTGAAGTAATGCCATACCTAGAAGATGTGTTATCCTGGGTTATTTTGGCTAGACACTTCTGACTAGTAAGGTTCTCCATAAAGACTGCCTGCCACTATTCACCTCTTTTAAAACAATCTTTTTCCTCTTTTCTTTTCCTTCAGCTTAATGAATATTTCACAGCATAGCTCAGAGAGGAAAGAGTGTGGGAGAAGTCAGTTAGTTATTTAAAGCTTTCAGATGTCTAAATCATAATTGCTAAAATATTTTAAGCGTAGTTAGCTGGTGTAGGTCACAAAGTGCAGGAAACATGTACTGTACAGTCTTGTATTTCCAGTAAATTTTATATCGCAGTGGTACAGAATGCATCTTAATAGATGGTATCATAAGGTGGAAAACTTATGAATCTTCAATGCCAGGTCCACTTCTGAAGAAGCTCTTGGTCGTGCAGCACGATATGAATGGGGAAGATGGGTTCCTTGCTCACAGTGGCAGGAAATGCCGGTGGTAGGCTTTTTGGAAACAAAGCAAAATCTGTAATGGTCTTGAAGATGATGCTACCTAGCTTATACTTCCTCCCCAGCAAAGTCAAATTACAAGCCCTCAAAAATCTTAGCGACCATCTACTAAATATAAGGCATAGGTGAAGAAATATTACATATGCATGTGCCGTATTTTATATTATCTGCATCACTGACAACTATAGAATTTATAGCATCTCATATTTAGTATACATTTTGCTACACTCCTTATTTCTGTAAATCAAAATTGAAATTATACAGACCTTATGTAGTTTTGCTCTTTTTATTATTAGTCTCTAAAGCTGTTGTGTTTTTCTTTAAAATTTATATCAGTCCCAATATAATTAATAACTGTACAAGAAATCAATTTATTTCTGAGGAAAATCAGCTGAAGTGCCTTGGCTGTTTTGTAGCAATGGGTTCTGTTTTTGTCTCCCATTTCCATAGCAAAGAGAATTAATTTAAGAGAGATCAATAGCATTGCCGACATACGTTGCAGGCTCCTGCTATAATTCACAGTGCTGGGGAGTATGCGACATAGTTTAAACTTAATCTTGTATCTTGTTGTATAGAATTATGCAAATGGCATACCCTTACAAAGAAGCTTTCGTTTTTATTAATTTAACACAGTAATAACTAATAAGGGAAAATGTGTAAAACAAATCAGTGCGTGTACGTAGGATAAAAAAAATGTGCTAAGCCTTGATATTGGGTGTGTGTAATGGATGGTGTTGAGTAAAACTCTGTGCACTTTGCAGCGTGTGAAACCTGCACAAACTTTCCAATAATGTTAAAGCACTTGCAAAAATGTTGCACCTGGAGCAGGGAGGAGTGAAGAGGGCAAAGGTCAGCATTAGGCATTAAGACACTGACTAAACAGACTTTACACTCGGTGAAAAGTCCAGACAACCCCTGCAGTGTCATCTTACAACTCTGGTTTTCTTCTTTTCAGGACATAGTAATCCATAAATACACTCAAGTCACCAGCAGCTTAGCTCTTCCCCCCACCCCCCCCACCCCCCCACCCCCCCCTTTTTAACTCTCCTTTCATTTTTAATTCTTACATAAAGATCTGAAATTTTAACCATTTCTGTCTTTTACTCAGCCTTGGGAACTGCTTTTCTTCACTGTCATTATTCACTAGACTTCTCATATTTTTAAATCCTCTTTTTTTGCAAATTATTCTCTTTAAAAAGTGGTTTCAAATGAACTAAAAATAATGCTTGAAAGCAGTAGCACAATCTTAGTGTATGGAAAAGACACTCTGGTAAATTATCAGATTTTTATTTCTAAAAAAGGCAGTTATCAAACTCTGTAAACAAGTTAAATGCATCCTTTTTTCTGAAGCTTCTTAACCAGAGGCTTTATGTAAAATATTTCACGTGATGTAGTATAAAATTTGTTTTTACAACTTATTTGTTTGGATAGATGAAACCAGTTTCAACTGGGATGCTGCAAGAAAATAATCATCTTGCTTGCCATTGTTGGTTTTTTAATCAAGCAAACAAACAAAAAAACCCTCATCAATTATTTCTCTAAATTGGAAAAATGTAGAGGTAAAACACAAAGAGGTGTTTGTACTTTTATCATACAATTAAGTCTTTCAGTTTTGCTTCTATTAAGCTTACTAGCTGAAATCATGAGACGAAAATGATTTTAATGATTTTATCTGATCCTGTTATCCACATCCCATGCCTTAAGAGACTGGATAGACTCCTAATATAGCCTGGAGCCTTGACAGTAAAAATAGGCTGGTGAAATACAGCCCATCAATTGCATGTAACCGTACACATTTTGCTGAATTCCTCTCCTCGCTCTAAGCACTGCACGAGGCCGTACTTCCAAACGGGATGTTTCCCTCTCACCCACTTCTCCCTACCGAAACACTTCCGCAAACCCACCAAGACGACCAGGAGATCTGCCACATTGCCTTTTTCTTAATTTTTACAACTCCTGAATGGCACTGACAAAAGGTAGATGAAAGTCTCAGTATTTCTTTCATCCTGTGCATGAATATTGATTAATATATAATTCAGCAGAAAATTCTTTTTCTTTTCTTTCACACGGAGAGGTCTCATATTTGCTCATAGAGGGAAAATGAAAGTTTTTGGTTCTATGTATGCGACACCGTCATTTCAGTCAGCCACAAAATGGCGGCCTGAAAAAATCTTCTGTGAAATCTCATCATCTTCAGGCCCACTGATTTCTGTTCCTGTGCAGTGATTTTTAGAGTTGCTGCCCAAGGGTATCTAGCTCAGTCTGTTCAATGGTGGGAGTCGAAGAATCGTCAATAGAAACAGAAAGGTGAAACTGGGAGCACAATTTAATGACCGTCAGCAAAGGTGGCAGAACCCAGCAAAGGTATTTACTTCCCACGGCAAAGGGTTCTGTAGAAATTAAAGACCTATTTCAGCACGATGTTTTAAGCATGTGCTGAATTTGAGCATGGAAGTGGTTTGCTAGTTCACCTTCAGGCTGTAGAAGGAAGAATACGCTCGATGCCATTACAAGGTCAGATCCTTGTTGCACAAATACTGGAGGTAGTAAATGTCTTGGGCTCAGTTTTGGTACTCCTGGTCACACCGTGCAGCATTTTAGCCTGCAGTTACTCTCACTGGTACCATGGGACAGTCTGTTAAATAAGCCATTACTCTACAGGAGTCAGCATTTTAGTGTTAGGCCCTGCATGACAGCACTTTATGTTGAATATAGAGCATCATTAGAGAGGGAGTAGTGCCTTCTGTTTATCCTATATTCTGAAGCTTTGTTGCATGTTAGCAAAAAATAAAAAGTGAATGTTCAAGTACATGAAAAACTTAAAAAAAATAAGCTAGAACTGGGTTACATGAACCTCTTGAGAAACAGGCTTTGTGTCTTGTCTAGTTATAGAAATACCACACCAAAAATGACCTGATTTAATAACAACAACAACAAGAGACTATTGTTCTGTCTGGAATTTTACATTCTTTTCAAGCATCTGAGGTGTCTCCAGTACCCTTTGCTGTGGTACCTCAGTGCCAACCTCGCAATAATAATCACAAATTCAAAACTCAAATTCTACTAAAATGACGTAGATGAGAAGCCAGGCAGTTAAATGATTTGCCCAAGGCTACAAAGCATCTTGCTGGAGAACTGAAGCCAGACCTTTTAGCACGTCTTCCTGGCCAGTCCCAAAGTCTGTGCTTTGTTTTATGTTGTCAGGCATGTTTCTTCACGCACATGTTACTTGGACTGCATGCTTGACATGGAGCAAAGGCCGTGCTGCCCACTGCATTTTCTCCTGGATTGTTCTTCACCTTACATTTAAAAAATAATTGGGGTTTTAATGAAAACATGATTCAACTGAAGAAAAGAAGGATATCTTATTGAAACCATTTTTATAATTATTTTTCAGAAATTATTTTCCAGAGCTGTTTTGTTGTTTCCTGATTCAAGCTTATACTGATAATTTGAAACCATCAACCACTCAAGTGTAATGTTAAACCAAACTGTAAATAGTAGAGGGAATTAGTACAAAATACTACAGGAATAATAAATCTGTTGCTATTTTTGTTTTTCCTTGTGGGAAAAAAAAAACCAAACCCAAACCAAAAAAAGCAACCAAACTTGCTCTGTATAGCTTTCAATTGGTCTTCCCCCCCCCCCCCTTTTTTCTTCTAAGGGGTTCAGTTTACCCACTTACCTTATCCATGGGTAATGTAAATGCATGTGTACACCTCATGCATCTTTTGCATACTCTACTTGCTAAATCTTGATAAATATTGTCATATTACTCCACAGATATCTCACTAAATCCAAGTAAAACGGTAGATAAGCCTGTAATGATGTCATCTGTGTGCATATTTCTGTAGATAATGTTTGTGTGTGTTATATACAGTATTTGCAATCTGTACTTTGCATGTAGATCACACAGACACAAGTGAGACCGTGATCACCAACCCACATAGCGTGGGTGGGGTATGTGTGTGTAAAATCTATGTGGACAAATTAATAGTGATTGAAGATTACAGATGTTTTAAGGGCAAGCATTTTGGGTAGTGGAAAATTACATTTTTCTGACATTTTAATTTTTTTAATTTGAAAAGTACCATATCCTTCACATTTTCTGACTTCATTAGAAAAGGCAAAGCAGTTCATGCTTTAATTCACCCACACCTTTCTATTTTTTTTTTTTTTGTTCACTCTTTTCTTGAGGGTTTCTATTTTTCCTAAATATTTGGCAATTAAATGATGCTGAGTACCTGTTTGTCTGGTGTATGATAGACATATGTATTCCTTGTTACAGGCATTTGTAAAAGAGGAACTTGCAATGATTTTTGCCTGAACGCAACTAGATTTGCTGCTGTACAAATAATAGAAATTAAATATTCTTAATTATTTTAGCTCATGCTAGAAAAGATTCAGGACAAAGGGGAGATTGATGCAGTGTGCCTTACAATGGCCCTACTGATTTCGCTACTGGCCCTTCCTCTGCACATGGTCAATTAGAATTGAAAATCCTGTGCTGATTTCATTCGCTGGAATTTTTAAGCAGGTCAGGAAGAAAGATGTTATTGAAAGGAAAAGTCTCATCTAAATAAGAAAAGAACACGTGGCCATCTTGTCTAACTGTACCATGCCGAAAGTCATTTTGGCTCAGCCGTAGTTTGGTCTTTGCAACAGTTTGCCAAAATATCAAACAGAAACCGGTTTACATTAAAACACTCTGTGCTTTTTGTCTATAAAAAATGCAATGCACAGTTCTCTTCCTATCTGTAATGCATGAGCTCATTTGACCCCGTTACCTTATTGAGCCTGCCTATGTTTCTGGTAGGCTCTCAAGTTACTTCTGATGTGTAAAGGTATAAGTGAAACAACCAATCTTTTGAAAGTTTTGGAAGTAGACCCGAGCACTTTATTCTTATGACTAAAACTTGCACTTCTGCTTGTATTAGGAAAGACTCAAACAAGCGGATGCAACAGAGGAAGCATGAGGGGAAGAGGGGAGAGGAGAGTTTAAAAAAGAAATTAGAACTTGAAGTTTGTGCGAGTAGCACCATGGAGTTTGCAAAACCAATTGGAGGCCATAGGCTAAGAGATGAGCTGTAACAGACATCTATTTTTTAAGGAATGGAGTCATAAATATGCATGAGCTTCCATGATTGTTTTGTTTCAACATCAACTATTTAGAAGTTTCAAGAAGTCAGCAAAAAAGCACAGGTCAGAAGTTTTCACATTTAGGTAAATAAACTCTTTGCATAAAAAGCTAAAACACATAGATCCAGATCTCAGGTGCCTGGACAACTGCAGCTGGAGGATAATGCCATATTTGCAAAAATGCTGGGCAGTTGTTTCTCCTACCTACTTTAGTCAGAGCTGCTGAACACCCAGCATTCACAAAAACCAGGAGACCTTACTGGGAGAAGGGGAGAGTGGTGAACTAAACATGGAGGCAAGGGCCCTGTATTAACATGCTCAGGTTTAATAATTAACTCTTACGTGATTAGTCATTACTTTTGCATTGACATACAATATATAAATTGCCAGTTGAAATATCCCTTCTAATACAAGGTAGTGTGTAAATCACTTCTGAAGTTTAGAGGAATTGATTTGTGTAGGATTTCAGTCTTTAGGAAATGGATAAAAACGTGATTGCTTATTGTCATTACCTTAAAATAAAAGTCAGCACTTCAAAATGTAGCTGCATTATTTTGAAATACCTTTGTGAAATGTAAGTGACGAATTCTATTTTTGAAGCATAATACACCAGGAAAAGTAGAGAGGAAATTAGCACTTAATACTAGTGAACTTGTGTGTATACATATACATGTAATTTACAAGTATATACTTCTCATATATGACCATTGTGTTGAGTTAGCTTGTATATTTCATATAAGGTATATAAAATGGTCCCTAAGAAAAGTGTTAAATTCCTTGCTTAAAAAAAAAAACCCAAACAGGAATACAAATTTGACTGTAGCTCTCAATTAATTCTCTTCATTTCTCTGAAATCTCTTTTCTAGAATCTTTACCTTGCCTGTGGATATTGTTGCCACTACACGCAACCTTTTGTTTGTATGTCTCTGCTGCTATTTGGAAAGGGAGGGGTTTTTTAAGACTAAATTTATGGGATACCTATGCTGAGTTCCTTTTTTAATAGTGTTTATTAGCAACATTAAAGAAAAAAGCTAAAAAAAAATCCTACCTATCTATTAAGAGAGCCATTAGTGTGACTAAAATATAGTTTAAGCCTTTTCAGGGAGTAAATTAAAAGCAGTGCATGTGTGTGTATGTGCACGTGTGTATAAAAGCATATTTTCTTGTAAGTCTTTTTCACACAAAGCCCATATTGAAAAGCAATAATTAATCACCATGTGTATCATACCATAATTCATATCAGAAGACAATGCCGTTCCAAAGAACTTTTAGAAAATAGGTCCGCACGGCATGCATTTAAACATTAAATAGAATAAGTGCTTTGAATCTCCCTTTTCCGTGGATGGCTCTACTAACCCCACCCATAGCCACACCAAACAGAGAGCAACTATTTTGGGGAGTACTGCATTCCCAAGACCAACTTTCTGGCACGATGACACTGGGCCAGTCGGCGTTTCTCTGGGCTGTGGCAACAGGGAGGCCGGAGGTTGCAAGGCCAGCTGACTAAAATAGCCCCTTGCCACGCTCCCCTTCTTCGGTTTGACGACAACGTACTTGCAAAACATTGCGCTGCTGCCTTCTTTAAAAGTGCCACAAAACTGCCACAAAACCGCCTCGGAGATCTTGCTAACCTCTCTAAACCCAAATATGTTCAAGTATTTCAGTCTGCCTGCCTTTCGGATATAGGTCTCTGTACACTAGCTGTTTGCCTTTATGTAGTATATTGTGTACGTATACAAAATCTTTACGTAGTATTTGAGAGCTACACGGCAATTATGTAAGTGACGCGGGAACTAACATAAAATACTGCATTGACTGTAAAGCTAGAGTAGGAACCACTATAAAATGGGAAACAGCGGATGCCACTAGTTACACTGTGTTGGAAAGCGTGCGCACAGACGTACACGTTTTGTACAGTAACGCGCGTATATGTTGACAAAGTTTCTTATTTCATATTTTTCGTGAATCGCCATGAAGTTGAAACCAAGCCTGGCCACCATAAGGAGGAAAGGCTTGTGTTTGTCTTTAATCTTTCTGCCGCACGGTTCAGACTCCTGTCTGATCTGCACATAGGAGAGCAAGGGGCTTGCCGTGCATTGCGTGCAGGCTCCTTGATTGTGGAGAGGGAAAAAAAAAAAAAAAGAAAAAAAAAAAAAATCTGGCTGGAATCCAGACAGGCGAGCGCAGCGCTCTGTTGATCATTATGTCTAGCCTTCAGGTGTCTCAGCTCACAGTGGGCGGCGGTTGGGGGAGGGGGAGATAACAGGAGGGCAGACAAAGAATAAAATGGTGTATTTTAAAAAAAAAAAAAAAAAAAATCATTTGTAGAAATTTCAGGTCAAATCCTTTTTTTTTAAAAAATGTTTCTTTTATCGTTCCTTTCCCCGCAGTGGGAGCAAGCAAACATCTGTCCAGGAAGATTTATTTAAGCCATAATTAGTAGCGTCTGGAGTCTTTCAACAATTTCTCCTTATTGCACTTATTTTTTTTTTTTTTTTAAAGAAGTCTGCTCATCTTTCACTTAGAAACTGTTTTCACTTCATGCTTTATTAGAGATTCAGCCCAGCCAGGACCGAGTCAGATTTCTATTGTCTTTGCTTTTTCCCTTCTGATCGTAGTTTTCAGAATCTAACTTTTAGTAAGGGAGGGGGGGTAGGAAGGAGCATGCAGGCGGGGGGGAAAGGTCTTATTAAAAGTCTTCTGAACATGGAGGAGGGGGGGAAGAATAAAAATACAAATCAGTGCTTCTTATTATCCAGTTATCCATTTGGGTTCAATTTCTTTTCCGGAGAAGCAGAGGAGAAAAAAAAAAAAAAAAAAAAATGCTCTGCTTTGTCTGTTGCTTCTGTTTGAGAACTCTCATAAATCTTGCCCAGAAAGCAACTTGGGCTTAAGGAGATCTGGCCAGCAAAGCTCTGGGAAGCAATTGCAATGTCTCTTGCTATAGATATTCTCTTCTTTCTGCCCCCTTCGTCCCCGCTGCCCCCTCCGCCCCGACCTTCCGACGTTATGCTGCCAAGAGCCCCACACCCTTTCCCACCCCACCAGGAATGTGAGCGAATGCAAGCCGCAATCTAGAGGTAGTTAAAGTTGGTTATCAAAAAGCCTCTCCTCGTGCTGAGTGAGTCCAGATATTACACTAGCAGTGTTTTCGCAGTCCAGCCATAACCCTTTTCTAACACTCCCCCCAGTTGGCTCGCCTCTTCCCCTCCCCCCATGGAAGGGGTGGGATGGGAACCTTGCTCGACTTCATTGTTCCAAATGTAAGAGCTATTTGCCCCAAAGTGTCTTCGCTGTCTTTCATAGCTAATTATAATAACTGTCAGATGTCTGGAAAGTCTGGGCTGCCCTTGCTGGCGGAGTTAAAGTTTGCCTTTATTTTTTCCCCTTGGGGACAGATCAGGCCTGGTTAGACACAGAGTACAAATAAAAGTGAACAACATACATGTGTAGGGCTTTTTGTCTTTGTTTTTCTTTATGAACAAAGCAGCAAGCTGGCTCTGTCAGGAAGCAGTGTGGCATGCAGCATGCATGCAGGCACTGCCCTGGAGGATAACTCTCTTTTTTTTTTTAATTCTTTTTTTTTTTTCTTTTATTGAAACATGCAAGAAATATTTCTGAATTTGAATAGCACTTTAGATACTTGTTCACTCGTAAGAAAAAGTAACCATCGATTTAGTGCACGTAACATTTTGACAATTTTAAGAGATTTGCTTTTCTGGGTGAAAATAAAAATAAATAGACCGTGTACTCACAGTTTTGTCGTGCTGTGCAGGTCGCTGTCTCCTTCTGCAGAGACAAGGAGGGTAGGAGGATGTCAAGGGTGCAGAATCCCAGTTTAATTCAGGAGAAATGTACAAATGTGCTTCCTGAAGACGCCTGGCAGTCAGCCACTTGTGCTCAGACATCCCATTGCTGCTCTGCATGCTATACTATCTGCAGTTCTGAATTGAACTAAATACTGCCCATGTGAAAGACAGGGGAAACACAGTCATGTGGGACACACAAATCCACTCTATTGGCTCCGAAGGCACAACTTCAGCATTCTTGCATTTCCACCATTGGTTAACAGTTCAAGCTGAAAGAGTCTAGGTCCTCCTAGTGAGTCCGTTTTCCCTTTATGTGTGGAAGAATGACTGTAGGATTTTACAGTGGCAGGATTAGTTAAGTAAGGGACTGAAGTCATCCCTTTGACTGAAGCTGGTGGGTGGGGATTGGACGCTGTGCTTTTCTCAAGTCGACGTTTTTCCTTTTTCTGCCTGCGTTCTGTGTGTCAGGAAATGCTTGCAGTTAACTTGGGCAGCACAGAGAAACTGAAGTGACTTTCTTCAGGTTCAGGGATAGGGACTTGACTTTTAGAGTAACACAGACCGTACAATGATTTTTTACGGGAATAACTATTCTGGCCGGCTAAAGTGTGGTTATTTTCTCCTTTCTAGATTTTTTTTAAGCCTAGAAAGGGCCACGTCGGGATTATCTAACTTGAGCTTTTACATCACGTAAGCCAGACAAATGAATCCAGCAGTTCCAAAGCCTAGACTAATAATTGAAGTGACAACAGAAAATAGATTTTACAGAACTATTTGATCTCTGGGGAATACTATGGTGTGGTCATAATGATATTTTGAAAGAAGCAACGAATTCCATATAAACTCTGATTGCTGATATTTGGTCATTTTGAGAATAATGAAGCTATAATGTTTAAATAGGAGGGAAGAAGATTGACTATTCCCTGTTTTGGTGTTCTGTCATTTGCCTGATTTAGTTATGCCAGCGTGAGCAGTAATTTGAAACGATACTCAGTCATGTGTGACATACTTCTCCAATTAACCCTTATTAAAAAGACCTTTCCCAAATCCCACATGCATGTTTTCCTAGAACCACAGAAAGTAGAGGTATGACAGATTTGTCAGGGTTTGTGTCTGTTGTCCTCCCTGGGCAGGTTTATTTCCTCTTCCATGTTTCCAGGGCTCTGTCTAGTGCAGCTCTGAATACCCTGAATGTGTGGCT
This sequence comes from Pelecanus crispus, assembly GCF_030463565.1. Lineage (NCBI taxonomy): Eukaryota > Metazoa > Chordata > Aves > Pelecaniformes > Pelecanidae > Pelecanus > Pelecanus crispus. Next base: position 58,977,607 of record NC_134647.1, read on the forward strand.
GCTGTTGGTGGATTGTTGAACCTAGGGCCTAATTTAGCAGTTGAAGGGCTTAACTATAGCTGGAAATTTACCAGAATAATTATAATGGAATAGTAAGTTCATTATACGCCTGTGGTGTACGCAAGGCCAAGCACAGACAGACTGCACTGCTGGTGTTTGTACTGCGTACAAGCTCCTGCTCGGCAGCTTACGCCTGGCTCTGGGTGTCAGGACATCTTTTTGTCTCTACCAGTCAAGCTTGTTCAGACCACCTTAAAACAATGCTTCTTCCTCTTTGGAGTTCACCCTCTTAAGCTATTTATAGACCTTTATCACCTCACTGACCACCCTTGTCATCACTTAGCCGAACACCATATTCCAGGTGTAGCTGCATAAGATATGGGAACTTTCCTCCGTAGCCTGTGACCTGGTATCGCTGCAGCAAATCAATATGTGTTCGCTCGATATGTGAGCAGGAAAAAAATATATTTGAAAAATGTACTTACGCACCTGAAAAACAGGATTTCAAAGAAGATGAATACACTATATGCTTTACTCTGAGTTAAGAAGAAGACCTTGTAAGGCCTTCTCTGCTTGGAAGTGCTAAGATGCAGAGCATTTATTTTTCTTTGGCAGGTTCACTTAAAAATAATTTTTAGTAATAATACATAAAAGGTGGGGGTTGTTTTTGGTGGTGGTGGTGGTGTTTGGTTTTTTAATCTTCATGAAGAAAGGTAATTGTCTGGTTTGGATAAAAAAAGACTACAGCAGTAGCATCAAAACTTTCTCTCCTCCCTCCAAAAATGTTTTCAGCTCCACTGGGCTTTCCACATCTGGACTCCAGAACACTGAGGGGAGAGAACTGAAAACCCTGGGAGACATTTTCTTTTTTTCACAGCGCTGGTGGTCTTCATAATTTTCGTTACTTTTTTGTTGTTGTTTAATTCAATTAAAGTGGGAAGAAATACTAGTAAAAGAAACCTTACTCCAGAGAGCAGTAAACTCTTCAGTTTTAAGACCAGTACATGGTCTTGTCTTAAATATATCTTTTTCATGAATGTCAGTTTCTGATTTTAAAATGCTGAAAAGCTATTTAAAGAGAGGGAATGAACATCTGAATTCATTTAGTATTGTTTAGCTCTTTCCTCAAACAAATCACAAGTGAAGTTCAGGAAAATTTAGGGAATCTGGAGCAATGATTATTTACCTGCACTCCTTGAGCCGTGAATCAAAGACTTAAGTGATACAAGCATAGTTTGTGTGACTTTCATAGTATTTTGGAGACCAAATTAATACTTAGCATCACTGTTGTCTGCAGAGAGACAAGTAAGTGCATCTTCACATGTATTCATGTATTTCAATTGACATCTTATTTTCCATATAATCTCCATTGAAAAGAAATCAAAATGAAGGCTTAGGCTACATCATGTTCACTCTCCTTGAATAATAAACTGCTTCTTTCTCCATTATTGGTTACTAGAGAAGAATTCGTAACTGGAAGAGACAAAGAATGAGAGCATCATAAAATTACTACAGTGTGGAAAATAACATTACTTTGCAAATTCTGTCATTGTGATGATGCTTAAGATGTGAGACAAGATGTTGCTGTATGAAGAGGGCTCTCAGAGTCTGGAGACCGTGCTGTTACTGCTACGTGGTCCTCTGTGAGTCCATCCATTGACAGAATGGACTTCTATTTCTGGTTTTGGGTTAAGGTTTTTTGGGGGTTTGGGGCTTTTTTCCCCTGATCTAGATTGGTAAAGACACTTAACTGCTGCCTAATAGAATTCCTGTTCCTAAGAATTTTCACTGTCCCCTGGCCAGGAACTCTAGGAAAGAAAAGAGACAACTGAACTAAGTTAGAAACGGTAGTCACTAAAATAGCTCTTTTTCATTCTTTGGAACTATTAGAGAGTGTATGGTGAGAGGGGGAAAAAGTAGGGGTGCATTCCCAAACAATTTTACAAAACAGCTAATGATTTTTTCTTGTGTAAATTTAAGCTCAATGACTATTTGGGGGGGAGGAGGAGATTTGCCCCTTGGCTTCTTTTTAGCAATGCGTGCTACATTTACAAAAGCAAAAATCAAAAAGTCAGATAAATTTCTTTCAGAAAAGCTTAGAATAAAGGCACTTATGTAGTTTGCGTGTTGATGTGTTGTATTATATAAATGGATACTTCTGAAAACATTTTAACTGTTTCCTTAGAAAATCAAATGCAATTCTGTTGTGTGTATGATGTAGATTTCATGTTGCCCAGCACTTTTAAGCCTTTCCGTTTTTCTTTCTGTGGAAAATAATTGAACTTTACTGTATAGACTGTGTATTTGCTTGCAACTTTGCCAGAGATTTCTTGCTGTTCTATACACCTATGCTTTTTATAATTCAGCAGTAGGTGGTATCTGCTAAAGTTTAAATCTTATGTTAATCGCTGCTAGTAAAATCCCTCAATGTTGGTAATGCATAAGAAAAGAAGAAATCAGTAAAAAAGACCCAGGAGATACTGGAGAAGCTGGAAAAGGGCAGAGAAGCTGGAAAAAGGCAGAGAAGCGGCAAAGTCCTTGAAAATCTTTGAGGGCAGGCAAATGGACAAAGGGCACCCAAAAGCCATTTCACAGAGAGAAATTACCGGAGCCTGGAAACATGCACATCGCTTGTAGCATGTGCATATATTCTGGAAATGGTTTTATACCCTAGTTAAGAACAGCCCTAGGCTAACACAAGGAGTTTTTCACATGCATCTGGTACAGGAGGGCTGTGAGGGAAGGTTTGTTCTCATCTTCTGCACCAGGAGGGGTGAAACTTGCTGAAATGCTGTCTGAGCAAGTCATCTGTGCTGTACATGAACCAGCCGGCCAGGTTGCAGTATCTACCATTTACATAAAGAAAAATCACGAACAAAGCTGTTAATATCATAACTGATTTTCTGGGGCTTTTTTTGGGTTTATGTTTTGTTTGGGTTTTTTGGTTTTTTTTTTTTTCCAACCAAGTCTTTTCTCATTCCTCTGCCTCCTCTAGCTATTTATGTAGATAAAGTGAATGAAACCACATGAGATACTGTAAAGATTTTCAGCAGGCAGAGAGGAAGCTGGTATCCCATTGCTAGTGAAAGTCAGAAGAACTTATTCCTCTTTTTCTGCAGGCCTTCTTTCTGTTTAGGGTCAAGTTTTGGTGGATGGCCTAGATAATCTGGCTGCAATTTAACCACTACAAAAGCCACCTCAGATTCAGTAGGTTCTTGAACTATATGTACTGAAATTCATGCATACTCTGAGCTATTAGTTGTTTCATATTTATAAAACTGATTTTGGTTACAGGACTGTTGGTGAGGAATTCAGATCTCATCAACATCTCATTCAGATGAACTGATAACATTAGGAAAAAATCCAGGATTTTCAGCTAATTGATTCTAAAATTTTTATAAGGTTTATACAAGTGAAAATTAAAATAATCTGTTAACAACCATATTTGTAGGAGAAAATTTCTAGATAAAACCAAATGTTATATAAACAGTGGGTTGGTAACTGCAATATTGTTCAGATGAAATTGAGTGATACAAATGTTTTAAAGCTTGGCTATATTTAGAGTGCCATAGAATTATGATGTCCAGACAGATTTGATCAACAAAGCTGGAACCAACCATGCTTTTAAGCTGATATACCTCAAATTTAAAATATATAAAATCCCTTGTAACTATAAAGATATCATTGAAATGAAAGATACTTGAATAATTTTTGTATCACATCTGCATATTCTAGGAAGTCTGGTGAATTCTTTTAAATGATCTTTTTTTTTTCCCCCAGACGATTTCATCAATTTTTGTTGAATTCTCCCATTTTTATGCCTTTTCATTGGTCACTCGTTCCCACAACTCCTTTCAGTATAAACAAATTATTTTCACTAAAATACACAGGCCTGAAACTCTGCTGGCCCAATATTTGCCAAAAAAAATTAAGGACTTTGTAGGGGCTGTCTGACTTGGTGACCATAACAGCCCTTTTTCCCTCAGACTACTCTTACAAAGTTAAGTAGCTTTTTCTGGTTTCAGGTAAGTTCTTTCATCCCCAAGTAACCCATAATAATATATGAAAATATGTATTTTATAAATTATCTATCAAACTGCCATTTCCTTACAGAAGTCTGCAACTGGCACTTTATATTCTAATTTTCTTCTGCTGTAAGATATTCTATTGGTTTCAAAATCTGAAATATATCAAAATTTTGTGCAATCCAGTATTTAGTGAAGAACGATAGTATTTAGCAGTTCACATTTCAAATGTAGAAGTCATTTGACGTAAAAGTCATATGTGGTCTGATTTTGAAAATTTTGTATTGAATATATCATTCCCTGGGATAAATCATCTCTCTTTTCACAGAGGAAATAGATGAATGTTAAAGTATTTCACACTTGTTACATATTTCATATGTAACAAAATTAAATAGAGCATTCCCTACATTGTCCCACCCCTACAGCACTGTCTGTAACAGAAGTGTAGTATTATTGGTGAGATCAAAGTGTCGCAAGGAAACAAGTCATTAGCAGTTGCAACTTCATTTTAAGTAAAAATATTTTGAAGTTAAAATATATTACAACTTTTTTTCAAAGTAATGTATCGTTTGAGGTCAAATATAATAAATCTTGGAGGTTATTTTTCTTCTTTTTCAATATTTTTGATCTAAAGAGATCTCCCATTTTTTGATTCATTATTCTTGCCTGATATCTCAGTCTTTTAGGGATTAAGAGAGTAGGTAGTTTGCCCCCTTTCTGTTCCAATTTTGGGTGGTCCTAAACCAAGATAGTTTCAAAAGGACTTTTTTGTTCTAAACCATCTGCCGTCCACATTTTACTCCTTAATGAAATAATTTATTTCGTTCTTTTCTTAAGGGAAGTTAATACTGCATAAAAGCAATAATAATACCATAGTTTTTCTTGCAAGAAGCCAGACCTGTTACTTTAAGAATGTGCATTTTTCCTCTGGTAGGTTATGAAAATTTAAATTAAAAAGATTTAATAATTTAAGCAGCATAGTTTAGTGACTGAATGTTGAAGAACAGAGGGGTTTGAAATTGCTAGGAAAACACTAGACATTTCAGAGAATATAGTTCAATACTGCCTTCAGGCACTGATCCTTGCTACGTGCTTGCAGGGTAGAGATGCTTTCAGAAATATATTATTATATAGTTGAATAGAACTGCTATTCTAGTAATGACATTTTATCTTTAATTATATATTGTATTATATATTCTATATTGATTAATGAATTTCTTATACACTAAAGACCAAAGAATTCCTTTACCAAGAGAGTTTTGATCTTGGTTAAAGAACAAGGTGAACAGGCAGAGAGGAGAAAAGTGTATGTGTGTGGGGGGGAAGTAAATGCAAACTGCGCTTGTTCAAATAATTGCAGTTACCAAAGTATGTTCACATATTTGTCTGATCCTTGTAGCAGAATAAAATCCTACCCTGAGCCCCTCTAAAAGTCCTCCTATTTTAAATAATCTCTATCGTGGGTGTTTGGGTTTTTTTTTTAATAGAGCCATCATGGTGTTATCTAAATATATTATTACTGTGTCCCTCACTCTGTTTCTTTTGCTCCTTCCCACTGTTTAATTATGGACCTCATTTGTGGCATATCCAATCTAAACTGCAGGTTTCTTGCTTGAGGGACCTTGACTGAGATCCTGACCTTAGTGAAATCAAGGAGGAGAGTGGGTTTCAGTGTCTTAAGTGGCACCAGGATTTCACCCCTGCCTTTATTCAGGACACGTCTGGACAAAGGGAACAAGTAAGAATGAAGTGCTTGAGTATTAAGCCAATTATCTCTTTTAATTAGGACGTGTATAGAGAACTCTTAAACTGAAGAAAGGGTGAAATCTGCTGAATAAATTATTCACAATAAATGGTCCACCCAGCTCTAGTTCTGACAGAGATAAAGCTGCAGTGGCATCAAAGTGTCTGCTCTTACAGGGTGTTGCTCTGACACAGATGTCAAATGACAAATCAACATGAGGTGAACAGATGAGTCTTATTCCCTGCCTTGCTCAGCTGGAGAGATCTCTAAGGGTGGTCAAAGAGGCTCCAACAATGCTCTTAGAGCATCCTTTAGCTGTAAAAGATAAATAAAACTGGCCAGGAGGTAACTTCTGTAATTCCTTAAATCTGCTTTGCAGATATTACAAAGGGTAGACTACAAATAGCTTGGGAGCTTTTTACCACAGCATGGAGGGAGGGAAATCAGTAAGACCTTGTGGCCACCTCCTCTAAGACTGAGAAGAGACCTGAAAATTTAAAATAGTTTTTCTACTGGTGAAATGGGTGTTGCTAAAAAGGAGTTTAGCTGTGGTTCGTTTCGTCAGTACTGACTTTACCTCCATATTCTTTGCTGGTCTCTGGTGAGATATCTTTGAGACTAGGCAACAGTGATGGAAATTACTGAAGATGTTATGAATAAATACTGATTCAAACCCTGTTCGGGGACAATGTTCTGACCATTCATGTTTCTGCAAAATGTCATGAAAATCATAGTTTCTTTTCAGCTTCTGTTACCCTGTGCAATTCCTGTACCACCTGCTGAGTAACTCTATCTTCTTAGCTCATTTTCCATAAAATTGAGTGCTTAATCAGTGAAAACCAAAACCAGTGGACAAAAGGCGGTTTAAATGCTTCCTCAGGACACGCATGTAGGAAAGGGCCTCATTCATAATATTCATCATTCATGTAGGACTTTGGTAGAACTCTTTAAGTGTACGCTGTGAAAACAGTCCTGTCTACGTGCAGAACCTGACGTGGCAGCTGGGTGACATGGAGTCAGGCAGCAGTAGCTCCAGCTCTGTAGCCTCAGAGAGGAAATCAGAGAATTCAGATCAGGTGCCTCTCTAGCCATCAGGCTGTCATTCATGCGTTTTAAATGACATAACACTGATAAAGGCTAATTTTGGGCTGAAATTGTCTTTACAGCACCAGATTTTACTTTGGGTAAAAAATAGATTCTTTCACTAATTTCTTAAAAAAAAAAAATACAAAAATGAAAATGAGTATTTTTTTCCTGCTTTTTCCCCCCTCATTCTGTGAGACAGCACTGCCTTTACAGTCTTTGTCCTGAATGTAACATTTCAAGCCATAATTTAAAATCAGTGTAATTTTGTATCAGATTTTTGGTGTTCTTTTAATGCTTTTTTAGAAACTCAGTGCAATGAAGTTGAAATGCAGTTTACAGTCCTTTGACATAGTGAAAATCCTTATTTTGCAGTGATGTATTTTCACAGACTAAAGATGATAATTAATGTATAGGATATTTCGGTTAAATTTCTGTAGCTTTTTAATTCCAGTATGCTAAAATTTTCATAAACAAGTATCTTCCACAAAAGTAAAATTATACTGAAGATTGATTTTATGATACTGTTAAAAACTGTACGTCATAGACAATTCTTGTAGAAATATGTGCTTGTTCCTTTGAGAGAGGTGAATAGATAAACTGTCCAAGGTACAGGGAAATAGAGCATGGATAATGCGGGTTTGAGATATTCTGTTGCTTAAGTGATGCATTAAATCAATATTCTGCAAAGCTTTTTCTTGTTAAGTTATTTACTTGGCTGCTGTCACAATTCACCATTTAGGTCATCGGCATTTTAAAAAAATATATTTTCTTGTGGCCTAATTTAGCTTTATCTAAATACTTCAGTTCCTCAAGTAATGAAACTTCTTCAAATGCTGAAATTATAGCACTGTTTTAATGACAATATTTACACTGAAATTCCTTACTTGGTTAATAGGCTAAGGAAAGAATTGACTTTCAAGTGAATTACTAGTTTATCTGCATGAAAATCGATTACCAGAAATGAATAGCAGAACGCATAAAAAGTGATGTTAATAATTTAATAAAAAGGGGAAATTCTTTATTAAAGTTCTGGAAAGAGAATACTGAAAAGAAAGACAAGTGTTCTTTCTTCAGCTATTTTCATTTTAACATATATCTGCATAAATGGAGTCTCAGAAGTTGCTGCTTCTCAACAGTCAAAATAACCATTCAAAAATAATTATGGAGATAATCAGTGTCTTGTTGTAACAGGAGCCGAAGGTGTGCACTCAGTAACGATGTAAGGGTACCTCAGGGAAACCTTCATCCTCCCATCATTCAAACGGCTGAGTAAGAGCCGCAGAACTTCAGCACCCTGGAGGTATTTCGTTTGTCAAAAAAATAGGCATATCCTGGATCATGAATCACCTCTGTTGTGCTAAGATTTTACTGAGCTTCAGATAACAAAATCATTTTAAACCAAGCAATTTATACAATTATTTTTTTTCCTTTAATCAAGATTCAGAAGGGTAAGCTCACTCACTTCCCTTTTGTAAACTGTCTTAATGGTCTATCATCTATACAGGGCTGTTTGTGAGATACCATTTACATAACATATAATTAGTCACAGTGTCTACACAGGTATGTGTCTAAGTCTGCACTTCATTTTTAGCTGTTTCCATATTTTTTTTTAAGAATTTTTGAAGGAATTATAATTATGAGTGACAGCCACAGGGCTGTGTTGGGTTGTGTTTTTGTTGTGGTTTTTTTTTTTTTTTTTAAATTTAAGCTGTTTCTTTTCATTTTGAGCTAGACTAAGAAACAGTGTTTCCAAAGAGAATTTCCTCATGCTTGTTAGGGTATTTAAGAAATATGAGTGTTCAAATAGTGATGAAAACAGTCAAGTAAATGCAGGGGGTTTGGCTGAAGGAGACTGCAAAGATTAGGATTAATTATTTAAGAAAGCAGAAGAATTAAAATGGGTCATGAGGAAAAAAAAATTACAAAGTTCTGAAGCTTGTAGAGGAGAGGGATTGGGAATGTCTGTGTTCCTTGCCTCTCACACAAGGGATGAGAGAGGTCTTCAACCTAATCTGAAGAGAGAAAAATCAAACTCTTTTGTTAGGAAGGAAGTGCTTTTTCACACAGTGTGTGATAAAATTGTGGAACTCACTGGCAAGATTAATAAGGCTAGACCTGTTTCTTAATTACTATATGGACAAGAACTGTTTTGATGCCCTTCCATTTTTTTCTTCATTCATATTCTCTCCCAACCCCATCAGGTTTTATTAATCTTTTTCTATGGTGCTTTTTCTCATGCACCTTTTCCAGTTTGTGGGAACTGAATGCAAAACAAAACATCTACTGTCTTGCTATCTACTTTTCTGCAAATTGCAGAACCTTTTTAAGAAAATACACAGATAGGGCAGTGTAGTTGTATTTCAGCAGTACTCTGAAAGGTTGTTATGTCATCATTTAGAAAATATGCATGATTCACTGACATGCTGTGAAAAAATGAGGTGGATCTTGTTAGTGTTGCTTAGATAAGAACATTTTTGGTGTGTATTATTTCCCTAAAGAAAGCTACCATTTTTTTATTCTTGCTATCAGGTGAAAAGAGAAACAAATATGTTCTTGAAATCTGATTAATAGAATTTTAACTATGTAAGCCATTGCACGCAGTGAAGGTAATGGTAAAACAAATTAAAATTTTCTGGAGTTAATTAAGCTGGTTTTCAGATTAATAAGGTAATGAAGAAATATTTATAGAAATAAATATTACTTACTGAATAAATAAAAGTGGCAAGACCTTCTTCAAATTTTTTTGCTACCAATAGAAAAAAATTTTATACCTTTTATAATCTGTTAACTATTTGTGGAAGTATAGTATTATATTTTTATTGAAGAACACTGTATGCAATGAAACAGGTAGTATGACTATTGAAAGCAGTGGAAATTCCATTTCCTGACTAGACAGAACACCTAAAGTACATGAAGCAATAGGCTTTGTAATCAAAGTAGTTGTAGTGTAGGTAGAATGGCTACCAATAAAATACAAGCAAACTGAATCCCATGTCAAACCGAAAGCTTTTCGTATGTTCTTAGTGGGCTAAGAGCACAAGAGGATGCTATCACTGACATGGAACAAAATACACCAAGAAAAAAATGATGGAATAGCTGAACTGATGAGAACAAGAAGTTCCAATGAACCAAAAATTCACTAAATCCAAAAATGTAAAGTGTTGACCCCCGTTGACCCCAACAAGTTGTTAATTAGCAGAGGATTAACACCCTTTTCATGTGGTGGCAATCACTAGAAAATAATATGCATGCATCAAAGAACTTTAGGGTCTAACAAAAGGTTAGACACAGAGATTCTGTGGATTATAAAAGTGGAATCTGAAAGAGGCACTACACTGTCCAGTTTGCAATTTTGAACAAATGATCGATACCTTAGAAAATAAAATATTTTGGGAAGAAGAAGAACTGAAATAGAAACACAATCTAAAAAAACTTATTTCTGTTGCATTAATTTCTGAATTCAGTGTCTTTAATGTTAATACTTTACAGCAAGAGTTTTTAGAGAAAAATCTGGACACATTTTAAAATATTGCCAATTTATTATAAGGTAGCCAGTAAGGAAACATTTTTTCTTAAATTAATTTTCCAAAAGGGCTTTAGAAAGTTTCATTCCTCTTTTAAATGACTATGGACACCGGGTTATTCAGTATTCTACATAAAACCATGACTTGAGGTGAATACTGTAAAACAAGCAAACAAACAAAAACCAGAATCCTCTTATTCTTTCCCTTACGAATCTCTTTTGGACTTGCAAAGGCTGATGAGGGTTGTATTGTGTTTTGTGTCAGAGGACCTGTGAGGAGTAGTAGCAACCTGCAGCATTTTGGGTGTCTGCGTGCCTTGGGGATGCTGTGCTGCTGCCAACATCTGGTGCCAGGAGAGGGGCAGCAAAGGAAGGGAGAGCTCCCGGCCCAGCACCGCCATCAGCCGGGCAAGCGCAGCCTCCATGGGCCCCACCACTCTGCAGCTCCCGGCTACGTCAGGGGTCAGACGAGCAGCGCTCAGGAGCCCCTCGGCGCAGCTGTGACGTGAGTGAGAACAAACTGAGGAGCCAGAGTCAGTGTTAGCTGGGCCATTGACTGGATCCCAGCAGCTGAAAGCTTAAATCACGACGCATTTGTGTTTTGGCTGACAAGGGTCGAAACCACACCAGCAAACACAAGCAGAAATAAGGCATTTTTGAGACTTTTACAATGACCACAACTTTGTAAATGTGTTTCTAATAGTTTTGAATGCAGTGCAATTTCAATCAAAGATGTATTGCTTCCTCTAAAAGGGTTGGTTGCTTCTTAATTCTGAAAATGTGGCTAATATTCTGAATGTGCCTGCTGCAAAATAGAGCTGATTTCCTTTCAAGGTGCACACAGTACTTTATAACTTACTTCTGTAGTAGGTTTGTAACCTTTATTCTGATTTGGGCCCCTGAGGCCACACGGGTGTTGGAGAGTGCCCTGTGCCCTGTGCTGGTTTGCAGATGGCCAACAGGGTGCAGACAGAGGGCTGTGTCCCTCCTGGGTTGCTCTGTGTCACAGCCTGTGCTGGCAGTGAAGATGCACACCTCAGCTAAGTGGAGAAAGTGAAGAAACCGAAACCCTCTAAATGTAGCCAAGGAGCGTGTGGCTTTCACTGCTCTTATAATTGTCAGAAACTTCTGCAAGTCAGCTGGCCACCGGGGAAATTTATGCACCTGGCCTCACCCAAGCTTGTGATTTAGAGCATGAAGCAGTGGGCTGATGAGCACTTTTCTCTTGTTTGAAAGATCCTCTTTAATTTCCCTATCCAGACAAATATCTGAGCCATTAAACAAATGAAAGTCTTGGTTTGCCGAATCACTTGTAGGCCATGAGTTTCACAGGTTAGTTAAGTTGTAAAAATGTATCTCTCTCTTTGTAACCAAAAGAGCTAATTTTGTAACTTTGTTTTATCAGAAGTACAGTATTTCTGCTTTTATAGGATGATAAATGCCCATTAGAGCATTTCTTGCTGTTTATTTTTACTTCACTCATGTCTAGTTTCATTTTAATCAAGTCCTTTTTCTTTTGTTCTTTCTGTGTTACTAAGCTGGCATATTTAAATCTTCATGATGGACAGATTATGGAGTAATTTGTATCATGAAGGGGTAGCAATGGTGATTCCAAGTGATTTTCAGTGCTGCATTCATAGTTGCACTCATCAGAAGGAGCCCGTGCTTTGACTCTCATATTTAAGGTCAGTCTTGAAGGGCTGACAACTGAGAAAAATATTTTTTCAGATAAACTGAGTGAATCGGACCTGGAAGTTTCTGAAAGATAATGAACAGGAAGCTGTGCAACTTTTAGACTTATTTCTCAACAGAGCCACAACTGAAGCACAAAGACATTCTTTCTGATGTGTATGATCTCGTAATACTTGTGGTAGATTCTGTATTTCCAAGGGGATTTCACTTTGTTAATTATACTCTGATGCTGATCAGAACATGTTCTATTGATATGTTTGGTTTGTCTCTCTCCCACCTGTTCAACTATTGAATAAGCATTTGAAGCCTCCTGTGGATGCACAGGTCTGCAAAAATATATGATTTAATGTTGCCTACTTCATTCCCTGATTTTTGAAACATAATCTGATTCAGCTTCAGACTTTATATGTTAATAGTTAAAAAGAAAGTGGAAAGATCCAATCTTCTTAAGAGGAAATTAGCATAATGGGCTCTAATCATATGTAGCCATACATGAAAAAAGCTATCGGTAGCCTAAGTAACCAATGCATAAATAGGCATTAATTCAACTCTTCTTTTTTCAGGTAGTAGGAAGTTAATTCAGAAAGGGTTCATATATGTCAACCAAAAGCGTGACTCTCTTTGATTCTCTATTACGGTTGCTTCAGGATTCTGATGAAATACTGCTTGTCAGTTATCTCTCTTCCCAATTAGATAAACGTTTCAACCTAAATTCTTGGAGGGCCAGATTTAAACCCTGCTTCCAGAAAAGCTCACATAAGCAACTTTGACGTTTGCTTTCTGCAAGTGTTCATGACAGAGTTGATTATTTGAATACCATTGGAAAGCAAGTAAATTCAAATGAGTATTCATGAAAGGTGTTGCTCTTTCAGATCTAGGAACTGAATCTAGAGAGATATATTGCATTAGACCTTCAGCTGCACAGCTGCAACTGTTTCCAACAAAATCTGTACTAGTGTATACCAAGTTAAGCCTCCCACTTATTTTATCTAAGACAATGGTTCCATAAATACCTTAAACTACTCAAATCATGCCTCACTGAAAGGCAGCATTTCCCTTTCCAGTAGAAATATGTACCTAGGGATGGGAGAGGTGGGTCTTTTCCTTTTGCTAGCATGGTTTTAGATTGATGTAAATCAACCATGAACTCCACCCTAAAGTATGACAGAGAGAAAAGGCGAGAACACAACCAGATAAATTCTTTTTCACATGATTTCCTACCACTTAAACTCTTAAACCTAGATGAATGTTCCATCAGAGTTCTCATACTTTTCTCAAGACTTGATAAAATTAGATTATTTTCACTCTTCAAAGGTCACAAACGGCATCTTTTGTTGACAGTAACTAAAACTCAGAAGCACGGTCTAAAAATGCTCACAGCCAATGTAGGAATTTTTAAAAGATTCACGTTCCTGGAACAAAATCCCTATTTCAGTATTTACTGTTTGTTTTCAATCCTTTCTGTTAACAAACTCAAATGATGTTTGTTGCAATAACTAAAATCCACAGGCACTGAGGCATGTACTACTTGGAATTACTTAGAATAAAGATGGTGGCCACTAACATACTCATAGGTTCCTTTTTTCTTGAGCTTTAGATCAGATACTGCAGTTTTCTGAAACCATGTGTGCTGAGGGGATGTGAAATGCTTTCCATAACCAATAAGAATACAGAGTAAAAGCATTAATATGTGTATGGTCAATGATTCTATGAAAACTCGAGCCTCTCGTGTAAAACTGTCCTGCAGAATTTAATACTGAAGTTACTATGAAATGTAGATTCAGTTCAATTACAAGACTAAGTGAATCAATTCATGTTTTTTTCTTGAAGGCACTGGCTTTCATAATTTTGCATTCTCTTTACCCGTATAGGAGTATGGAGGGAGTGAAGGAGCTGATTTCCTTGTTTTTCAGAAGTTGAGTTTGTCAAGGAAAGCTTAGTGGATCAACAGAAATGAAAGTGTGGGGAAGACGTTGGTGTATAATAATCCCACTCTTCTACTGCTCCTGCTAATTCCAAACTTAGCCTCTGCTTATCACATGGTGGGAGCTATTCTCGTTATTACTTTCCTTAATGCTGCTCATGTTCAAAGTTAGGTTAGCACTGCACATCCCATTTATCACAAACTCGGTATGGAAAAGCCATATGGTGATCAAGGCTGGGAATTATGCCCCAAGTTTCACACTAAATGCACTTATATGGTCTTATGGCTACTTACACTTGGTGCCCATCTGTTAGGATGGCAGGGGGCCCACTGCTAAGTTGGCCAGACAATTGCCCTTGAGGATAGTTGCCAGACAATATTTGAGCTTCAGTGGGCAACATAGCAATGGAAAAAAACATTGGTTTTGCTACAATTGCTTCCTTATACCAACAATGGCTTATTACACGTGGTTATAATTTCTACTTCACATAGAAAATATATGAAATAAAAATGTAACAATGATGATATCTGTCCCTTGCAGTGGTACAGGTTATATTGCAGTGAACAGATGTAAAAATTATCAAGAAGAAATGTTTCAAGTCAGGCTGCAGTAGGTTAAAACTACAAATGTTCAGTATACAGGACATTTCACATCAAATAGGAAACTAGAAAACAGACTGATCTAATACATCTGTGGGAAAACTAAAGATGCAAGTTCTAAATGTACTTCAGGAATTTAGCATTCAGCTTCAGAGAGAAAAGATTGTATGATTCAGGTTGGTATCCACCATGCAGAAGGTGGGATGATCTTTGCTAATTTCAAACAACCAAACATATTGTGCTTCATTATAATGCTAAGGAATTAAGTATTATTTTGGAAAAAAAAAAAAATCCTTAAAGTTTTGCAATCTAAACCAAATTTCAACATTGAAGACAACATATGAAAATAAAGGTAGGGAGAGAAAGATAATGAGGAATAAAGGTATACATGATATAGCAAATGAATTTTCCAGATATAAAACTAGAGATTAAGCTAAGAAAAGAGGAAGAAGGAATTGGGCAGCATAAAGGAGGTATCAGAAGCACAGAGAAGCAAAAAACCAGGGAGGTTTATTTATTTCCATTAAAAAAAACCCCATTGTAGTCAAAGTCTTAGGTATAGACTAGGAGTTGACTACATTAAAGGTAAAAGCAGATAGTCATAGCTCCAGGAAGGAGAGAAAAAACATAAGCAGGAAAAAGCATTCAGTCTAAGAAAGAAAAAGAAGCTTTCATGTGAAGGGGAGCTGGGAAAAAACAAGAATTTAAAAGCAATTGAAGTTCAGCTCTTCCATTGAATTGTGTGGATTAGGCCTTAGTAGGTCTAAGCCTTGATTGCTTAAGAGTGCAGCTCAGAAGAAATAAAATTCTTCTGCTCAAAAAGTCCTTTCTGGATCTGGACAGCTCTCTTGCATCTAAAAGGTCTACTCTGTCGGAATATCATCTTTGCCTACACAGGTGATAATTTATTTATTGCTTTAATAACACTGCTTTCTGTATCTGTAATTTTCCAAGGGGCTTTAAACTTCATATTCTCATTTGAAAAATCAAGTTCAGCAGAAATACTTGTTACTGAAAAATTCCAATAACTTGACATTAAAACTGCTCATGGGAGTATAGCAGTTTTGATGGAGATTGTATTGGAAAAGATCTTTGTGTCCAGGTGGATGAAACTAGTTAAGAACACAGTTTGGTGGTCAGAACAATTGCTTATGATGGAGAAAGTTGCATGCCAGGTCTTGTTGTACCTGATTCATTCCAGGAAATGTTGGTTTCCTGTATGTCAGGCAAGCACTCTGGCTCTCTGCATTTTCTGAAGGAAATGGTCACCTTCTCCATTGTCTTGTTTTCATCTTGAAAGGGATCATGGGAGTGAAATATTTTCAAAAACATAAAAAAATCCAGGGTCACAGAATGAAGGAGCCATTTTCTGTGAATCTTTAATGAGGAACAGGAAATTACTGTTGTGATGTCCCACCCAAGAAGGATCCAGTAGGTGAAACTGGTTGTAGATCCATTGTCAAAACATTGGATAACAAGGAGGAAGGTCTAATTTCTGCTATGAAGATGTTAATAACCAGCTTGACCCTCTCCAGTCTGAAAGGGGACACCATCCCCTGTTGAACTAGTTGGCTAAAGAAATGCTTGAATCAGGATTCTTGTTAGTGAATCTGGTCACTTTTCTGCCATATTTCTACCATTGATTTAATAAATAGGTGTTTTCTAAAATAATCATGCAAAAACACTCACTTGCTATTGTGTGCTCCAGGATATTAGGCCAAACATGCTAAATGGTAATGGAACCACTGATGCAAACCAGTAATTTTTCTTAGAATCATATTTTTGTAAGGACCCTTCATTCTGTAAATAAGTTTGGTTGGTTTGTGTTGGCTTTATGGTATTCTGTAGCAATCATAAGATTAAGAGTTTAAAAACAAGCTTCTATATTCTTTAGTATGTCTTTTGGCTGTGTAGCATTCATAAAGAGAAATTATCTAGACTCATATTGACTTTCTAGGAGGCTTTTCAGATGTGAACAGAAATGTGAATTTAATTTTGAGCTTAGCCCAACATCTAAGTTTAAACACACAAGAACCCAGTTATGCAGTTCATTCTGGACCCAAACTCTAGCAAAAAACTTGTCTTTTAAGTTTCCCTGAAATAATTGAAACACAGTATCTATTAGTAACCAAATGTAATTTAAGCAAATACTTTCAGTTTTAACAGATGAGCCTTTCAAAGCCAACTATAGGAAACTAGTTTATTTTGAGTGTTTTGTTCCTGGAGGGACAGCATTTTATTTAATCATCATAGCTCTTATTTGCATATTGTGTTTCATTTGTTTCATGACCACATTAATTAGAAGAAAAGGCTATCTTGCTGTACATGACATTTCAGTTCCTGAATGAATAAGGACATGAGCTTCAGGCAAATTGCATTAATTTGGTCTGTATAGAAATTAATAACAAGTGTACTTCAAACTTTCCCCTCAAAGATAATAATTTGAATATTTATGCATTAGAAAAGGCCATTCCTGACCCATGGCCAAGGGATTATTTTGTTGGCTTATCTACAGGAACATATTTTATGTTGACAATACATTAGATGAGTGATTTTTGAAACATAAACAGAGCATACTGTTCTTACAAAGGCTTGATAACAAATTTGTTTCCTAGACACTTAATTCTGACCTGAGAGGCTACTCTTGATCTGGGAAAGAAAATGTCAAATGTCTGTTTCTAGAGAAGTTCTAGATATAAAAAAATGTACTTCCTAATGAAAATCCCAAATGTTGGATTGTGGGTCATGTAATGACCAAAAGAAAAGAAGTTAAGGAGTAATGTTGATGTAATTCATGAATTTTGAGGCCAGAACACACTATACCAAATTTATTCCAGCATGTTGCTACTGCAAATGCTTCCAAAACTATCTTTTGGAAAGATGTCCAATCTTGAAGTGAGGATTTCATTAAGGAGTCACTCTTAGAGTCACTACACTAGAAAAGTACAACATTATAGGGAGATGCGCTAACACTTCAATGCCATCCTTGAAGAGGACATTCAGAGGGGTAGTGGAGAAGTTGAAAAAAGATATGCTTGGAACTAGAAGAGAAATTTCATCATGTATACCTCATTTCTGGGAGGTGGACTTTCAAATCTTAGAAGTTTTATGAGGCACTTTTGATAAGCAAAGCATGCTCAGAGAGCATAGCTTCAAGGAGAAGCCTCAAGTAGTCTATAAAGCCACGTTGACACAAATATTTTTCTTTGAAGATATTGCAGTCTTGTGCTTTCCATTGGAGAAGAAAATCCTTTTCCACTCCACCTTTCCTGAAGTGTTTTGTATTTGCAGACTGCATACCTTTTAAGATCAAGGAGAACTACAGTAGTTTCCTTTTACCGGTGCCTTTCTCATTGTTTGGCTGGAACTAGGATTAACTATGCTGCCCTAGACTTCACAAGGTTGTTCATTCTTAAGAACTTTACGTTAAAAAATCTCATCTCTAAACTCATTCTGATTAATGCATAAAAATAAATAAATAATGTTTAGAAGCAATTTTTTATCATAGGTCTGATTTTGTACCATCTGTCTTTCTATGGGTTTATTTTATTTATAGTATCTTCTTTCTGTCATTCACTTTTACAGGTGTTTAAGAAATTCAACTATATTCCTACAATGACAACGTCATTCTCAGAACCACCTCGGAAAACAATGATTTCATTTTGAACCTTGACTTTTCACTTTGAATTTTCATTTACATTTTCTTTTTTTCATATATTTTACTTCAACCTTATTTTCCTAGCAGCTCAGTAATTCTAGTCCTATTTCCACCTGAACCTGAATGTTTTGACTTTCAGATGGATTGCAAGGGACCTCCCGGACTCCCAAAGAGAGAATGAACTGAGGTACAGAGAAAAGGGACAACAACTTTTTACACACCTCGGTGTACCTTCTCCTTACCCTAATCTAAAGACAAAATGTCCAAAACCTGATTATGATTATTATAATTTAAAAAGCCATATCCCCTTTCATGTTCGTTACAACAATAATTTCTCAAAATAAACAAGACAAGTAATCATCCAAAGTAGTAGAGATTAGGTTTATTGGGCAATAATGGTCCATTTTATGCCCTTGATTTTACATATACAATCAGAAAGAAGGGCATCAGCTTATGGTAGCTCAGATGAGGACAAAGTGTGATCTGTGGCTTGAAATATTTCCTGGGCAGCCCACAGAGAAGCCTCAGACATTTGCAGCCATCTGCTTCAGCACTGAAGTCAATGATATTGTATCTGCTTCTGCAACAGTTGCATGAATTCCATTCATTTTACCTATGTGCATTTCTTTCTTTTTTTTTTTTTTTATTCCAAGTTTCCCAACTCTTTTCTTGCAGATAGTTAAACAGCTTACAAATCCAGTCTAATAAAACAATTGTATTGGGTTTTTCACCTAGTCTGTCTAGGTCCCTATTTAATCTTAGAAAATGAAATATATTGCAGTAGCCATTATGTTGCTAATGCAAGCAAATTATGTTTTAAGGGAGCTGGGGTACCCCAGCAAATCTCCTTTTATTCTGCAGCTCTTTTCTTGCTTGCGATTTGTTAATTTTTGAGTGCTGCTCATGAAGCCAGGAAAGCAGTAAAGTCTTTGAAAAGCATGAAATAAATTCTGTTCAGTGAGTGGGTAATTGTTCAAGGTCATCTGTTCGTTGTCTTTGTCTTGATTGTTTGAATTAGTAGCTAATAATGGGGCTGAACCGTGAATGAATTATTATCCATAGGGCATATTTTGGGGAGTGTCAGGAAATATTACAGGGTAATTAAGGTTATCCAATAGCAAGGCTGTGTTACCAGCAGATGTCTAGTAATTACTATGTTTAAAAAGTGTGGGGATTAAACTCAGATTACAGCTTTTATATTGTCTGCCTTTACAAGTCATATTTGGAATTTATTCAGTTTATTCTGCTGCCCTTTTCCTTTTGTTCTGATTCTGTCACTTAAATTCCAACTTAAACACAGGCCTTTCCTGGTGAATTAAAATAAACATCAGCAGATGGTATGCAGTGCATGTGTATACAAAATAGCAGTGTCGTTATTGAGGACTACAAAGATGACTACATTGATAAATACTTACCACTACTATTTATTTGTTAACAAGTTCTGATTCCATTCTAGGGCTTGAACATTAAGCCTTTTAGGTCCTAAAATAGTGCAAAGATGAGGTTTTGGAAATATTTTTCAACACTGTAATAGTATTTAACAAGGCAGGAGAGCACATTTGTTCATTTAATTTTAATTTGTTGAGTTGGTCATCTTCGGGCAAAACCAAAAGTCCTGAGTTCAAAGGTCTGCTGTTATTACTGACCCTAAGCTGGCTTAGTGCTACCAGAGGCCAAGGAAGGGGAAGCATTTGTTTAGTCCCCGATCCAGCAAATTTGATTTTAGCAGATGGGCTGAAGGGAGATAATGTAATGGACAAGTATCTGTGGCATCTGGAATGTCTGGATTTAGCACAGCTGACTGGCACTAGGGTGGGGGGACAGCGCAGAAGCTGTCTGTGCAAAGAGTGAGCCTTAGAGGTAATGAGAAACTTCTCAGTAGAAAAGGGTGATGACTAGGAAGAAAATGTCGGGACATTGAGGGTTTACAGCTGTAAAAGAGGAAAAGTAGGAGGCCTGAAAAAATGGAGGAGAGGTGCGAAATGAATGTGACAGGAAAGGGAAATCTGGACAACAGTGAGTGAAGGCTTTTGAGCAAGTGTTTATGTGCTTTCTGGGACCTCTTTGAAGAGGAGCACACTGGCAGCTTGGTTTCTTTCCTTGACTGTAATTTTAAAACACAATTGAAATAAAACTTTCACTTTGCAAATTGTAGATAACTTCCTGAAGTCTAAAGCTTTTTGATTCTGCCCTTCCACTCCTTTGCATCCTTTTTCATCTGACTAGCATTAAGCATGGTAAGCTTTTTATTTATTTATTTTGCACGCTGCTGGCAGTGCAAGAGGGGATTGTGCAGAAGCACTATGGATTTGAAAGTCTAGCTACAATGTTCATGATTTTTATTGGTATGTGGCCAGAAGCAGGTGATTTAGTCTATGGCAAATGCTGCTAGTTGTTGTAGTCCAAGCCTCTGCTCACTCTAGCTGGCTTCTGTAGCCATCTTATACCAGTCACAATGAATACCCATGAATGCACATTCCATAATTTCAGAAGTTATTTTAACCATGCTAGAAGGCATTCATTAACATAGCATCGACAGCTTCTTTGGCTTTAAAGTGTGGTAAATGTTATGTGTTTATGACTAAAGATTGTGCTAATTTAAAAATACTAATTACGTACTTGCATGCATGAGCAAAGAAAAATAACCAACAGTAACCTGACATGCCAACATGGGTAAGTGGCTTACTGTGGACGTGCAGTACTAGGATGATGCCTTGTGATGAACAGTCTGGGATGTGTAATGCACAGTAATTGTTTTAATTGCATGTGAGATTTGATTAAAGTCAAAGGCATTTTTCATGATCTAAAATTAAGGACGAGCTCAAGTTTTTTACTTGACTAAAGAAATTGACTTGAAGAAATTCAAAATTAAAGCTAAAATATGCTCAGAATCAAAGCTAGATCTCCTAATATTTGAAAACTGAGTGTAATCCAAATTCGTTATGTCTGGCATTAATTTGCAAAAAACCAAAGTTATGACTTTTCACTTATTAACCCATATTGGAATTAACGCTTGACTTCTGGTGTAGAAGAAAAGCTGAGAACGTGGAAGGGGAGGGACAGGGAAGGGCAGAAACAACTGGCAGAACATTTGGGGTTTGTGCAGTTAAAGATAAAGTTGAAATACGAGGCATCTATGTGTGTCTCTGTTTGCAATTATTCTGAGTTTAAGTCCCTATTCATCCATATATATTACAACAGGATTTTCATCTGTTTAGGTTTCCAGAGTTTAAAAAATGCAGGCCCCTCATCAAATCAATTAAGAACTTCAATAGCTATTAGTCCGTTCAGTGAAATACTGTAATGCCTCTTGTTTGTATTCCAAGCCATTGATATCCATATGTTAACATGATAAATGGCAAGCTGATGTAAAATGCTCCTAGCTTTATAAAAGACATCCATCTTTCTTGGTTGTCCAGTTATTACCATACAAATGCCTGAGCCAGAGCCTGTTTAAACTTAATGAGGGTATTTTTACTGACCTCATTGTACTTTGGATCCAAATAGAAAACTACTCAACTTTTCTTTTAGCAAGTTATGAGTTTTGTTTAAAGAAAGTAAGGTTGACATTTTGTTTGATTAAATTAGTTAAAGTACAGCAGTGGGGAAGAAGAAAGTTCAAACACCTAATCTTACCTTTTGATGTGACTGTAAATTAACAGCCACTGAATTAGCAAAAGCCACTGTAGTTTTTATAGCATCATTTTTGTATAGTTGGAAAAGGAGCTTAATGGAAAAGCTATATTTTACCCTAAAGCTTTTCTTTCACTTTGTGATGAAAAGAAACACCAATGATCACGTTTTCCTATGCTGAGTTTAAAAAAACTGAGTTTACTGTTGCAGCAATAATGCTTTTACTGAAATTTCAACACTACCAAACATAAGCAAAGGCAGTAAGTGCACAGGGCACTGCATTACTCCCTTGAGTGTGCTAATAATGACCTCGGTTACCTCTGAGAAGAAAAGCAGTCTCTGCAAGTTCATGAGCCTCTCTTATACAAGAAAGGGGATAAATCCAGAGCATTCATTAATAATGAAGGAATAGCCAATGTAATGAAGATCTGTCATGTGTGAGACCTAGACAGATCCAGTAAAGGTGGAAAATACAACTGTAGTAATGGACTGATTTTAGGACATTCGCAGATTTCCTTAACCTTAATCAACATGTGGCGAAGCCATGCTTTTGCTTACTTTTGGAAAATTGTCTGTGTGCTTCTCTAAAACAGGGAATCTTCCACACTCAGAGTGACGTTCAATAACCTTCAACAAATTTAAGAAACAAAAGTCCACTCTTGTGATGGAAGACCTTGTTAGAGACCTCAGAAACTGACCAAAACACTAAAGCAGGCTGAACAATAAAAGTAGGATGAACTAATGAGGTACATTAAGCACTCTGCAGAACATCCCTGTTTTAAAATGTATGCATACGTTTGTATTGGCATGAGACATTTTACTTTTCACATTGATACTGTTATGCTGAAGTAGATTGTAGAGGGGTTTTGAACCTTTATTGTCCTTTCTTCCACCAAAAAGGGAATAAAGAGTACAGAAGAAGATATGCAGAGTCAATACTTTGCCTTATGATTCAGAGAAGGAAGAATGACTATTTGTTTAGTCCCACCACCACATTTGAGTCTCAAGGGTAGTGAAAGGTCAATATAAAACAGATGTAAAAAAATAAAGTTCAGAAATTAGGGATGCTAGTAGACAAAAAAAGACTTTTGAATATTACTATTTTTGCAGCATTGGTTAGAGTTAAGAAATGGGATAACTTTGAACACTTTGTGTTTTCGTTTTAATCCTCAGAACATAAATATTTTAAAGCTGTAATTTTGGGTGGATGATTACTAATGACTTTCTTTGATTTACGCCTTAAATATTTCTAAAATTATCTTGACAGACATAAAATTAACTGTGTATGGAAATCGTTGAAACAGAATCTGCATGTGCTTAACTTTGGAGATAAATAGGATTGCTCACATATAAAAGGCCAAACATGTGTTGGTATATTTGCGTGACCAGAGTTGTAGAGATAGGGAACTTGCACTGAAGTCCTTAATTTGCCATGCCAAGGCTTTTAGGATCGTATAAGATATCTTTTCTGGGTGAGCATATGTCCTAAATCAATGTTGCACACCGACCCATGTGGTGTGTGGGCCAGCCTGTATCCGGGCAAGTTCAGCCTGCTCCCCTGCACTTGAGTCTGCCAAGCCAGGTAGCACACTACTGAGCTGTCTTCCATCAAGCTGGCATTGTTAGTGACCTGTGAATTGGTAATAAGGTGGATCAAGAGATATCCTGTCTTCACTGTCAAGGAAAATGTGAAAGAATAGCTGATTCGCTGCAAGAAAACAGTGACCTTTTTGGAAAAGTAAATATTTTCAGGCTTTTGGCTTAAAAAAGACATCTATAGTTTTTAAACTGTCCATATTCAAAATGAAGTTTTAATAAAGGTTAGTTAATTTGCAAATCAAATAAAATATTTTATTACAATTTGGCCTAAATCTGTTATTGCTTAAAAGGACTTGGTTTGGCCACTCAACTGAGACACCCATTTTTCACAGAGTTCCATTCTCAATTTCATTACATGGAATTTAAGGCTGTAACTTTTCCTCTGAGAAGAGAACTGTGAAAACTGTACAGCATATGTAGCAATTCCTCATCTGAGTCTAAAACCTTGTGAACTCCAAGGCAAAACGTCTTGGTGTGAAAGCCTGTAACTTTAACTGCTTTTACTTTCAACACCTTTCGGATTACTAAAGCTTAAATCTGAGGTATATTAAGCATTCTTGTGGACATTTGTTTTTTATCAATCAAGAATGCATGCTCCAACATAAAATCTTAAAAGTAGGGGAAATAGCTTGCTGCTATTTCTTCAAATCCCTTTTCTGCTTTTCTCTATATCTTTAAAAATATCCAGCCTAGAGATTGCTTTCTTTTGTAACTTCAAATGTAAGTTGTTATAGCTGGGAGAAGAAATAATTTGATGTTTATTTTTGATCTACAATACCCTCATCTGGCTCTGGATTTAACAAGAAGGATGGCTGGTGTTTATTTTTAACATGTTAAATCAAAAAGGAAATACAAATGGTCATTTCTTGAAACATGATTTGCTGAAGTCTTAAAAAGAAAAGAGTAATTTAGAAGGGTATCCTGTGACAGGAAATGACAAGCTACCTTCACCAGGGTATAGGCTGGGCTGCGGTGCTTGGATCAGTATATAGCTGTTGACTTAGGAGAGAGACGCTTGCGCAGAAAAAGCAATACTTTGTTCAAGTCACCAGACAGTCTGAGGATTTGGGGAGGAGGCAGGGAGGGGCTGAGGGTTTACACTAAAAAGGCCAGAGTCATCAGACTTTAAAATAGCATGTGTGGCCTTGTTCAGTGAAAATAAAGAGTAATGTGGCTATAAAAAGCAAAGTAAACTACCAGTTGACTGCCTCTTTTATGCCATACACATCTTTGAAGGTTAAATTTGTTATTTTAGAAAAACATGTGGTAGGTTTGAAAAGAAAACCCAGGTTGTTTGGCTTCAGTTTTTTATTATGTGAACCAAAAAGTCGTCTTGCACTGAAGAAGCAAAAAACCTCACCTTTAAGGTAGTTATATTAATGAACACAAGTATGCTACCTTTTAACATTCCATTAATAACATTAGTATTTAATATTTAAGTGCAGTTTGTCAATATAAATGTGACTGTCATATTATCTTGTAACTATAAAAAGGAACTTCACTGGTTCACAAAAGTGTGAAGAACTAAATGTCCATACTGCAAATCTTTCTAGTTGTTAAAATTTTCTCTTATACATCCAGTTTTCAAATAAATACCATTGATTTTTTGTGTATTAATGTTTGTCAGGCACAAGCAATGTGCAAAATCACTAATATCCCTTTGATTTTTTAGGATTATTGAAAGAAAATGAAAGAAAAAATTATAAATATAAATAAATTAAATTGTAAAGACTTTCATAGGAAAATGAAAGTAGACATCATATCCTCGACATGTAATACCTGTAATGAAAGACAAGTCTCATAGAAGCTAGAGACACCTGAATTTCCTGGAACCATAATACTTAAAACGTGGTTATCTCATTTTACTAACTTTTTTTGAATTTTCTGCTCCTAACCCTTTATCCAAATCCTATCTAACATGAGGAAGACCCTTTTGTTTTCTTTCTGTCTTAGCAGCAGTGGAGGTCAGATTTGTAAATCCAGAATTATTAAAATATTAGCTCAGTATATACTAGCAATCAGATTTAGAAATGGGTAAAATGCAGAAAACTTTTAAAGATCTAATTTTATTCATCCAATGTTGAAAGCACACTGGTGGCTCTATTTTGGCTCAACTCGAATCTATTAAGTTATTTAGAAGTATCAGGACTTCAACTCTTTCAAACTCTCTTCTCACTGTGACTTACCTGGAAATGGGCTGTCTTTGCAAATACCTTTCTTTGAGTTCTTTGGACATTTCAGCTGTTTGGATGTCTAATGAACTTTCACAGTTAAGAGTACTAATCAATGTTCTTTAAGCTATGCAATTTGTTTACCCTTGATTTCCTTTAGAAAGGGGACCAACTATTAGAGACATAATTATTTCGTACATGTGACTTTTTTTTACAGTTAAAATCATTAATGATTATTGCAGGTCTAGGCGATTTGAATACTGTCATGGGGTTTTCCCCTTCTTATGCCTCTGTACCCCTTCTTAAATATAATGAAAATTACAGTTCCAGGGGTTCCTGTTCTTTATCCCTTTTTTCCCACTACAGCTCAACTACAACCCTCTCTCCCTTCTAAGGGTTATCCTCCCTACCAAAAGCATTTTCTAATGCTCAGGGAATTGCTTACCAAAATATATTGATTATTTGGGGAGCATTAGAGTTGTTTGGGAGCAATATCTTGTTTGCATGAATTAAGCATCAGGTGTTCTGTGCAAGGAATTGGTATGCGCTGTTGGAAATAGAATGGTCAGTGAATCTATGTGATGATGCTTCTCTTCTTCAAGTGGATAAGTACTTGCGTTGCAAATATTTTTGCCTGAACCTGAATACTTTCTTTGAATACTTACATATGTGCCTTTGAACTTGCCTTCAATAACCAGTTGTGCTTATAAGGCTTGTAGACTCTTTCATGGAGCTGATTGCTAAAGGGACATGGACGCAGTCTAGGAAGATTAATTTTTAAAAAAAACAACACCCAAGTATTGAATTATTGAGAACATTCAACTGAATTAATTCCTCTCGAGTAGTCACATCTAAAGTGAGTATTTGGAAAAGGTGGTTAAAATTAATTTATAGAGTTGAGAGAACACTGGTGGGTGTACTATTTGTTTTTCTTTTCACCTATGTAATTTGCTGGCTACTCTTAACATCTTTCATCTTCTTCTAAAGAAACTTGCTTTTATATCTATGGCAGGTTTTTATTCCTTTGTTTAAAAAAAAGATACAGACGAATTTTAATAAGAACTGACAGCTTTTAATGATTTAATGAATGCACACTCTTAAAAGGCAACTGAGTCATAGTCATGGTATAAAACATTTGGGTGATCCTACAGTTTTAACTTCTTTGTGGAGTTGAGTAGCTAATCAGTTCTTTCACAAATTAGAAATTTTACTCATTTATGGATTTTTTTTTTCTGCTAAAAATATTTTTAATCATAGTATGGTCATAATTTATTCTGATTATGTTATTCCACAGTTTTCTATTTCAAAGAAAACATGACATTTTAAGAAAATCTTATTGAAGTGAATGTAAAATAACTCACAAAAACATGTTCACCTGAAGAATGTAGCTGCAAAATGGAGCTCAATGATACGAAAATGCAGGAATAAGAGATATTGCTTCTTTTGGAGGCTGTGGCACTGGGAAATTCCTCACTGCTAAGATTATTTCATGAGACAGTGTTTGGATGTTGGTTCAATGTAATGTGATAACCTGAACAGTTCATGTCTGAAGGAAGTGTATACATGTGTTATTTTATTTACAATATCTGCCTTATGGCATCAAATCAATTAGGCTAAACGTCTCATCTAAGAAGCTGGTAAATAAACATACAGGTGTTCTTCCCAGTGTGCAGATTTATAAGGAAATATTTTTATTATGGAAAGTCCATTTCTAGTGTCTTTGACTGTGACATAAGATAGAGTGAGTCATACTTCAGAGCTTGCAGGTATGAGGGTTTTTCTCACCAGTGTTCAGAAGTGGAGAGCATTGTGCTATCAGTGTTCCTGGAGCAGGAGGTATGGCAGATCTGTGTGTGCATGAGGTGCTGAGCCTAAGGTGAAAATACCACTGAATGTGGATGGGTGGTGGGAGTGAAGAGGAAGCAATCCTTGAGCTGAGGGAGATGGAGGAGGAGAAAGAGGGAGGAACTGGCCCAAGGAATAGAATAATGTCAACTATTTCATATGGGGCTAGGTATAATGACACAGAATGACTATGACTTGCTGAATAGGTCAGGTCAATATGAGAGAGAACATAATCCAGCATTTAATAGATGATGAAGATGATCTCCATGTGTGTCTGTGCAGTTTCACAAAAATGAAATAGCATATCTTATTTTCTCATGTAAGTGATCTGCAATAGCCTTTTTCTGCCTTTTCCATCTATTATTAAAAAAGGAGGAAAGAGAATTTTTTAGAGATCTGTGAGCTAATAAACATCTGGTTATTGCAAGCTAGAAAAGTATAATAGAAAAACTATCGTTGTGTGACTGCCTGGTACTTACACGCTTCACTAGCATCTGTTGATAGCCAATGCTGGAGGCAGGCCTGATACCCCAGCGCTTCGACTTCCTCCAGGAGGGTCATTTTACCTGCTTATAAACAGACCTGGCCCAGACTAAAATGAGATGGCTAGTATGTTAGGGAAGTTGTTTTCCCTAGCTTAGTACTGGAAGGGATCTTCCAGGTCATAACATTTGGTCAGATGCTGTTGCAGGTCTAGAGGGCTAGGAAAGGTGAAATTTTGCAATAGCCGAAAAAGAGGACGAGAAGCCTGTACCCTTGGATGATTTCCCACAGCAGAACAGAAAACTGAAGGTGACAGGAAAAATGACGACTTCACCGAGAAACCTAGAATACCTTGCATATTTCAGTAAAGGATGTGAAAAGATTGCTACCCTTCCAGAGGTCATTCCCCAACACTGAGGATGCTGAAACAAGTCACTGTGTATTGCACCTTTTTTTTTCTTTCCTGGGCCAGTGTCCCTTTTGTTTTGGAAACTTTTGGGAGGCCTATCAGTCTCCCTGTTTTTACAGTTTCACGGACTTAAAGAGGTGTCACTAAACCAGACAGCCCACAGTGCTAGAGCACTAGAAGTTTTGCTTTGTGCCTGCCAAGTGTTAAAGTCCCACATTGTGGGCAGGGTGACAGACTTTACTCTGAGAGCATGCCAGAAAGGGGAAAAAAGAAGCAGCTGCCTGGCTATAGCAAAGGAAGGTCAGGAGAATATGGGGTGACAGTCAGGAGGATATGGAGTGACAGAAAGTCACCCAAGCAAGGCTGGTCCCATGGGGACTTCTCTGTAAAGGCTGGATGACAAGAGAAAACAACTTGGTATTTGTTAGACAAGGTGGGATCTGTGGTTCACCAGATGTTACACAAAAAATGGTGAATCATAGATGATGTGTGTATTTTGACATTTTCTCACCTATAAATACAATCCTTACCTCATGAGACACAAACTTTGTTTTATTCTAACACTAAAGGGTCCTTTCTGGCTTTATGATCTGCCTTACAGACTCGATAAGCTCTCCCTCAAGACCCTGTAAGATGATATTAGCCAACAGTGCTAACATCAAAGGCGCTTTATTGAATATGATCAAGGAACCTCTAATGTCAATACAAGGGGCGTTCGTTTTGCAGCTGGTTGGCAGCCAGCCAGTTGCCATGCAGTTATGGAGCTCCTTAATGTTGAAGTGGCTTTAAAAGTGTGGTGAAAAAGACTGATGGAAGGCCTACAGCTCTAGACTGTGCAGGAAAGGGATTGCTTGTGTAATACAAAAGTAATATTTTTTGGTTTATGCTTAAAAGGGGTGGAAAGGAAAGAAAGAAGGGAAGAAAAAAAGGCAACTGTGTATTTTGTCAGCTGTATATGCCAACTTGGTGACTAGTGAGAATTAGTGAAATGTTACCAGTGACCTTTTGTCTTACCAAAGATTAATAAATTAAGTGAGGTAGGAAATTTAATGTAAAATATACAGTAGAATAGCAGAAACTCTTGTGGCCCTCCTTATTAGGCATTTCATGCCTCTGGATTTGAGTCCTTCTTGTGGTGGCAGGCAGTAACATGAGACATTTCAGTCCTGACTTGATTCATACAGTGAGGGCTGAAAGTAGCAGCTGTCAGTGTGAATGACCAAAGGTTGAATTCTTCAGCTGTAAATTATGCATTCAAAGGAAGCTTAATGGCAAGTTATTTTGTAATTTGTCACGTTTATATCCTAGTGGAGACTAGGCTTATGAGATGTATTAGCACCTGTACCTTGGGCAGCTGCATACCTTGTTTATGGATGTTTCTTCGGGTACCATTCGGACAAATCACCTTAAAACTGCAGTGGTATTGTCAGGCATCTTCTAGCAGTGTTGAAGGTATGCAGCTGTCTGCAGGCTGTTTTGGTGAGACAGCTGAAAGACAAACAGTAAAGTTTTCTCTCTGCCATGAGATTTTGGAGAAGTGCAACAGGAGCCAGTGTATCAGCCGTCTATAGAAAGACCAGATACAGATGGAGGCATAGAATATCTATGCTATAGACAGATTATTTTTACTCAGTTTTCTGTGTGAAAGGATGTTATTCAAGTTATTGTGTTGTCTCCTTGGATTATGTATGTTAAATTTTTTACTTTCAAAAATGCATGCATCTCAGTCTCTGCTAACGGTCCATCACCTGTACAAAAGAAAGCATGTGAATAGTAAAATCCAGCCTTCCCTCCACCCCACTTTCTTAGTCAAAAACCAAACAAACACCAGTTAAGACTTTAAGCTACCCCTAAGTGAACGAAATAAGGCTCCATTCGTTTGGCATATTATCAGCTGATCCTATTGTTATCCATAAAAGCAGGGGTAAATTGTGAATAACACAGTGCATAGGAGCAGTGAATGAGACCTGAAAGGAATGTCAATGAAAGCTCCTCATCCTATTGCAGTTGCAGGCACAGAAATGAGAAAAGGCTGATTTACACTCTTATAATCTTAACATTTTTGCATGAATATTGTTTACAAAATCTAAACGCTATCTTAATATGCAAAATGAGTTTACACAAAATCTGGAAATACAGAATGAAAGCTAGATTCTCTGCTCTGAGAAAGTCCGTTGTGGCATATCGTTGGTGAGCTGGAGCAAGGACAGGGTACATTTGTTTCTGTGCACATTTTCTCGTGGAGGGACAGAAAGGAAGTGTGATAGCTAACAAGCTGGTGTTTAGTGTTTGCACTGACAAATGTATGCATATCTATGTATGAGAAAGTTCCAAACAAGCTCTTAGCTATGTATAAAAATAAACAGTTCAATACTTATGACCTGATAAGGGCATATATTTACTTATAACATTGCATGTGCATGTTGCAGCCTGATTCTTGTTTTGTTACAACCATATGGTTTCTACAACGAAACGACGAGCTATTTCTAATTTTAGTGGCTTAGAGTTCATTGTTTTAAAAATGAAACTAAAATGTATAAAATGGCCGTTCATTTACACGTCTAGTTGCATGCACAGTTTAATTAAAATGCGGTAATTTTAAGGTTTTTGCAAGAAAAATATTCTTCATGGTCTTTATGGTGTTTTAAAATTGTCAAATGTTCTCATTAACTGAAGAAGATTATAAAATAAAATTCTAAATAAAACAAAAGATTTAAATAAGTTCTTAGTGCCTAAATTAAAACTTTAAATTGAATTTAGATCGTATCCATAATTAATGTTAAATGTAATGTAAAAGTATAAAACTGGCAAATATTAAATAAGTAACTGCTTTTTTTGAGAGTAGTAAATGCAGAAAATCAGACAGATTTTTGCAATAGAAAAATTCTGTATCAGTTCTACTAAACCTCTCATTTGAATTTCTTGCATAAAAACAATAAATGAGATGTTCTATGAATTAGAAAACTGAAATGAAAACTTAAACCATAGGATGAACTTGTCTGACGTTTTAATACAAGTGTTATAGTAGCTGAACAATCTTGATATCCTACTAAAAAATTATAATTATGTGTTGGAAGCAGAAGTAAAGCTATTTTCATTAAATGCAATAAAAACATTACTGATAATCATCTTCATGTTTTTGCATGATAAAAATTGTAGTGAAAAACACAAACCTGGGATTTCAGAATTTTTCTTAGAGGTACCCTCCTAAATAAGTAGAGGAAATAAAAATAGCAGTCACCTATTTATGTTATTGTCTTTGTTGCATCTTTTTTTGTGACAGATTCTGGGTAGTGTTCTTTCTTTCCTCCTACCGTAAGTTCATTAGTTCTTTCTCTCTTACTAAGTCTCCCAAATCAGTATCCAACACACCTTTCTGAACTGCTGTAGCAGCCAAGCAAGTCCAAATGGTTCTCATTTTTAGACCATAAAAATCTTTCTAAGCATTAAATTAATTGTGAAGTTCCACTTGAACTGTTCACCTAACTTTTGGTCTTGTCCTCTTTCTTTATAAATTCCATTCTTTACTTTTCCTGTATTCCTGTAATACAGAATCTCTTACAAAAATGGAAGTAATAAATTTGAATCCATGTTCTAGCCAGACTAACTGAATTTGCAGCATCTCATTCTAATGTTAAGCTATATCGCTTCGAAAGTTTTGCTGCATTTTACAGTAAAAAAACCCTGCAAATTAACACATTCAGTAATATTAGTAACGTAACAACAGTGTTGTCAATCTTATTATTAATGCATTTGTAATGTTTTTTGTTGGTGGGAGAGGAGATGCTGACTGTTGTGTTTAAGCAGTGGCACAAACATTCCATAATCAAGTGATGCTAATAAAAATGAACTGATTAGAGTGCCCTTTTTCCCCTTTGAGTCTGTAAGAGCCACAGAGACCAACCTTGATAGTGCTCCTGGCTGCCACACAAACTGTAGCTGAGGTTCTGGGCTGGGCATGTTTTTTAGTGCCAGAGCACTGGGCTATTTGGATATATATTCATGGATCAGATGATTCTCTATAAACCATGATCATTCATTTTGCTGTCCTGTTCATGAATGCCTCAGAACTGACCTTTCTGGATACTAAGAATTTATTTTTAATCTAAATTTAATCCACTCCTCTGTATGATTAATTTGACTGAGTGAAATCCTCTGGTTGTGAACAGCCTTCTATTTTCAGCTGGAAAAAAAGGTTTTAAAGTAGGTACTTTTTAATGTTTCTTTTCCCTTTGATTGCAGACAGTATCCCTACTACTCAGTAAATACTTATTCAGCACTTTTCAACTTTAGTCCTTACAGACTATCTACTTAACATTCTTCTAGTGATGTCAACAATCTGTGTTTTATGAGATCAGAGGATATCAGCAATGGCTTTATATTATATTCTTTTTTGGAATTAGCTATTGATTGATTTCATAAAGGCATAAAGGCATTTCTGTGACATTGTGTCATCACTCTTAGTCTGCATGTCTTGATTTAAATAAAAGCACTTCTCTTTTTTGCGGGGGGCTGGGTGGAGAGCAATCTTTAGCATTCTGTATGGAAACTGGTTTGTATTTTCATTAGAGGCAGGTGTAAAAACAGGTGACAGTTTAGAATTTTTTAATTATGTAATCAACTTTTACCCTAAATGAAGTTTGGGCCTGCTCCATGAAATAGTGGTCTATATGAACAGTTACCAGACTGTGTCATGTACAAGCTCTTCTGCTGCAGCTGTCCTTGTTCTTTTCTTTAACACAAATAAGTAAACTAGATGTGTGTGAGAGAGCATACAATACTGGTAATAATTTAGAATATATGTCAGTATTAAAACACACTGCTGGTCTGTTACAATATTCTCAGTTACTATCTAAGAAAACACTGGTTAGTTAAATATTTCACTGTAATTTTGAATAAATGTGTGGGTGAAAGTTTTACCCTAATAAGGTTAAAATATACTTTTGTTAATGGAGCATGAGTTTAAGAAGTCAGCTGGGTGGATCTCCAGAGTCCTCTGGAAAATGAAGCAAACATTAAATTTCCCAGAAAAGTCAGCATACATCTGTCAGTAGATAGCGGCTCTTGGAAAAAAACAGATCTTTCATGTGTTTTGCTGTTTTTAAGAAAGATTTACTTTTTAAAGTTTCTTGTAATTTGAAAGAATAATTCAGATAATTCAGAGCATAGACTTTGCTGCATTAACTATTAATCTTATAACAGCTATATTGCATGGAAAAAGGTCACTTATTTTTTCTTGCTGTGAAGTTTTCAGTAAAGACCATTGTAGTTTTAGCATGGGAAAGAGTACATACCGATCGTTTTGGTCACATCTGCTGCCTGCACACATTCAGGACTGTTTTGGTTTATTTTCTTTAGACAAGAATTGTACACCTAATTTTAAGTTCTTTGAGATATTATCTCCTTCAACAGCCTGGGCGCAGATATTTGCAAACCTTCTCCCAAACGAGTCTTTTTTTTCGGAAAGGTGGAAGTGGTAAGAAACCGTTAAACCAGCGGTTAAGAAGGTAGGTGTCTGTGGGTATTGATGGGAAATAGTCGTTAGAGGAAAGCTGCATCACCACACAGGAAGAAGCAGAAAACTCTTGAAAGCATTTCTCCAGCTGTTGCGGAAGAACAATTTAGACAGTAGAACTTGAAAGCCACAGATCTTATACCTCATTTCTAGTTGTGAGAGTCCTTCCAGAAAAAGGACTGATTAGCTGCACTCATTTAACAGCTCTCACAAAGGCTCAACGTTTTCACAGAAAAGATGGGTTTAACAGTAGGGAAACAATAAATTGCAAATACGCAATCAAATTCATGCAGGATGGCCTTCAAGCTTTGCAAACAAAATCACAGAATGTGAAAGAAAAATAGTGGACCTTTGATTTTTTGAAACAGGATATAGCTCTATCATTTATGACTGACCTGTTTGCAAGTAAATAATAGCCAGGGAAACTTATACAAAAATTACATTTAAAACCTTTTATGACTGTAACTCCCCTTCACCCAGTCATATGATTTCTTCACTCTTTCAGCTATTACATTTTGTGTTAATGGCTGGACAAGATTTCCCTGTGACTTTGAGTCATTCAGTTATCTGCAAGGGCTGTGAGCTGACAGCTCGGAGTTCCTCTTTCTTCCTCCACTTGCCTTAGTCTGAAAAACTAGAGAGACTGTTTTTCCCATATAACTACCCAGTACTCTGCCATTAAGTAACTTCAACACTTATTTCACATGACATATTGTTGGTAGCTATTCCGCTTCTAAAAGATTGTCCACTAGCACCCTTGGAATAAATATTTGCAACTTTTCTTTGAACTATGTATTTGGAGACAAAGCAGACCAGCATGTGCTTTAAGCCAATATTTTTCTTTCAAATAAGATTTAAGGGAAGCAATATGACAGTTTATAAGAGTAGTACATGATTCACTTAAGTGATGGCACATTTTATAGTCCTACTTCTGTTACTGACCTGTTACATCATCGTGGGCACGATATTTCATCTCTGCTTTTGTCCTTTCCAAGGCAAGGGTGGTCACTATTTTTTTTGGTCTGTGTATTTTGAAAGCGCATTTAGTAAATTGTGTCTTGTGTAGTGAATGTGTATTCGTGTATGTATGATGGCAAGACGTGCAGTCGTATCTTTGGTCATCATTTTTCAGAATTTAAAAAGGTTTTTTTGCAGTAACAGCTTAGAGTGACAGCCTGTCTCCCCCACACCCCCAAGTAGAAACCATTTCCCATTGTTCTCAGGGAGACCCAAATCAAGGTGTCTCTCAAGCACATGGGAGAGCTTCTCCTTTCCAATGACAGCAAAACTGAGATGCGCTTGGGGCAACATGTTTGTAGAGACATTCTGAAGCAAAAACACAGTGCAAAAATGTTCTCCAATAACTAGTTAACTGTCCTCTAGGGTTTATAGCAGTCTCAAATATTAAACAGAACTGGATTTTTTTTCATGCTCCTTCTACAGTGCAAACTTCAGGTTTCTCTATGCGTTGTGTATTTCCGTAACTTAATTTATAATAGGTTTTGAGATACTTGTGACATCCTGTGTTGATGCATGTTTCTAATTTAACAGGTATAGGTTTTATCTAGGAGTAATCTGCATGCTAGGAGTAATCTGCATAATTTCACATGCTAAAGTGTGACAAAGAAGGTAGAGGGAGACATGATAGTTCACACATATTGAGAGGCGCAAAGTTGCAAACTGTGCTACAGTCAGGAGTTTAGGGGCCTAACCGAGAAAGGGAAACCTAGCAATGTCAGACAGCATTATTTTGACCATCTTTGGAATTCAGGATCTCAAGACAATAATAGACAGGAGCCTTATGGGGAATTTTGTTTGCAAATAATCTGTAGGTTTACTGTAGATTACTTTTGTCATCCCCAAACTATGGTCATAGTAAGTGATGCACATGTGGGTTTTAGACAATATTGCTTTTACAGGCCTGTTGTTCTTTTGGGGGGAAGGGGAGGGGAGACCATGGTGCAATCATTCAGAAAAAGCTCCTGAAGCGTGATAAGGATCCAAAAAACTTCGTCAAGACTAGGCAAAACTGAGCACTTGTATGTTGACTGAAGAGAAGTATCCCAGGTTGAGAGAGAGAAGCACACAGTGTAGTCTACAGTTCTTCTCCATGGTATCTAGCCTCTGCAAGAATAATCTTAGGAAAAGCAACTTTTCTACTATGCAGGCAACGCCAGAACTCTAAAAAACACAGATGATGCATTTGGTATGCATTAGCTTGACTTTAATGTCCTGACCCAGGAATACTCTCATACTGACAATCTGTATTCTATGTGAAGTAAAAAAGTGATGGGGGTAGTATACACCTACTGTAGTACAGATGTTGCTATTTGATACCAAGAACTGAATCAACTGTGCTGTCTTTACTGGAAATCCTAGTTAATGTTTTGCTTGTGTTAATATTTCCATGTGCTGATCCTCTTGGGCAACACCTCAAAGTACTTTTATTTCATTGCTAAAAAATTTTAGTCTTGTTGAAAATCATTGGGATTTGAATTCTTGAGGTTAGTTATTTTGGTTTTTTTCAAGTTCCACCAATTACTACATCAGAGCAATACATAAAACAAGGGGTTTAACTTCTTTGGGCAGATATCCAAAAGGTATGTGGTCTGAAATGTGGGAAACAAGGCATGACTCTCTTCTGTGCTGCAGATACCTATGTCATTTTGAACAAGTCATTTAGTATTTCTGTTCCTCACATCTCCACTAAGGAAAGGAAAATTTTGGTATTTCTCTACTTGGAAATATCACCTTACAGAGGTTACTGTATTTATGGTTGTATGTAAAATGTCTTTGGTTGCCTTGTTTGCCAGACACCATGTTACCATATACTGTACCAATATTATACCTTTAGAGAAGAGAGCCCTGTCAAGGACTATATCTAAGTGGGTGCATGAGGTGCTACTTCTGTTCTCAAAGGGTCATCTGAGAAATATTTGAGAGGCAATGAATGTTTCAGCTCCTCTAATTCAACCACTGAAATAAAACAAGTACCAAGATTTTTGCCACTTAGTTTCACAGTGGGGATGGGATTAAAGATGTGTCTATATACTTCATACACGAGTACGATGAAACACTAGAGATGTAGATTCCTATAAGAGCAGATGGTATCTGTCCATAGTTCAGGCAGCCTGTGAAAGCCAAAAAACTTCTGAAACTCTTCCAAGAATAATGACTTGTTCCCCAAGACAAACTTATTCAGGATGCAGTTACCAGACAGAATTCAACATTCTCTATTAAGAGAAGCTGTTTGAGCAAAGGCAGCTATTACATGCTATGACATTTTGAAAATGAAATTGATGGATTCTTCTCACGTCTGGAGCAGACACTAATGGAAACTCTTGTGAATGCTGAGACCATTTGAACAAGCCACTAGAGAGCTAACTGCTGAAACAGCATAGTTAAGCCAAGTCATACCACCAGTTCTTATTCTGTGATTATTGATGCATGACTCCTCTCCTCCTCACCACCCCTGAAGTCATCCAACAAGGAATCTTATTTGTTGCCAAAACATTTAGGGGAGAGAAAAAAGATCGTGCAGACTATTTAAACCATTTTTCAGGTTTAGAAAAAAGTCTCTATTTTTATGGAAGTTTGCTTCTAAATCCGTCTTTGAAAAAGTTAGTGGAAAGTTTGTGTCAGAGAGGTAACAAGACTGTTAAGTGAACTAAGATATCTGAAGGGTCGTAGAATATTCATATTCCTTTGGCTACCACTATTTTAATAAATTCTTTTTGAAACACTGCTCAGGGGGATAAGCAGACAATACTTTATATGTTAAAGCAAGCAAAAGAAAGAGTCACATACTCTTGCTGTCCTTTGCCTTTGCTAATTCATTGAGCCCAACTTAAAGCGAAAATCAGATACTCATCTGCTGGGATTTCAAATAAACCATCTGGCTAACTGATGTGATAATTAAGAGTCTTAAATTCCATCCCACTAATTTGTCATTTAAAACAACAATGACAACACTTTAGTAGTTGAAGCTTCTCTCTTTTTTTTTTTTTTTTTTTTTTTTTAAATTCTATGCAGGTCATGTTTAAATCTCAAAGTCTGAGTAGCTAGGCTGTCAGGCAGACTGTTCAGCTTGAACTGCTGATATTGGTTAAAGTCACTTCAGATAGCATTAAAGAACC
Organism: Pelecanus crispus; assembly: GCF_030463565.1. Classification (NCBI taxonomy): domain Eukaryota; kingdom Metazoa; phylum Chordata; class Aves; order Pelecaniformes; family Pelecanidae; genus Pelecanus; species Pelecanus crispus. Next base: position 59,015,650 of record NC_134647.1, read on the forward strand.
GGTTAATTAGTCTTTAAACAAAAAACAACATAAAAGGGCCTGCTTTGGAAAATCTTATTTCTGCACATGTATTTATTATTCCTTAATTTCACTGAGTGGATAGGATAAAGAGTTTGCTGCTTGTATTATTTGCAAACTGTTCATAAACTATGCAGTGCAATTTGTTTTGTGGTTGTTCTCTGTTCACACTTGGATCTATTGGAAAATACATACACGTCACTAAAATTCTGAATGTTTCCAGTAGAAACGGTGAAATTTTGAAAGATTGAATTTATTTTAATGAATAAAGGAAGCCATATAAATATTGTGGAGTAATAATGTTGTAGAGCACTGACCAAAAGTTGGGCCAGCTCTGTGCCAGAAGATAAGTCTGCAACATTGGGCTGTGGCCAATTTCACCAGTGTGCCCTCCTACACAGGCCCCTTTGAACACAGTATAAACTGCTCCTTACAGTACCCTGACGGAGCAGCTGGAGAGTTGCTGCGTGACTGAAAAGTGCTGGTGCCCACCAATATTTCTAATAAACTCAGTGGGGAAACTTGTCATATATTGTTACCTGAAAAATAATCTCTTCATATCTTCTACTGATTTTTCAGTGGTACAAATAGAGTTTGATTCTTCTGGAAATCACATAACCTATACATGGCCTTAGTAAAGTGTTAGTTAGTGTGTGTTTCTCTGTGTGTAAGTCCTATGTACAGTTTCCTTTTAGCTGACACATTTTAGGGGATAAAATGAAACAGGTATCTGATATAAAAATCAGAGTTACATAGCTGTTGTCTTGAAATTATCTACTGTTAGTCACCAGAGTATTTCTGATCATTACAGTTGCAAGGAGGTGTACAGAATTATTGGACATAGCTAAGGAAGGGAAAGGCCTGTAAAAAGGTTATCAGCATCTATATTTAAACCAATGATATAGCACTCTGCTTTAAGTTAGCCTTGCTTTGAGCAGGGAGTTGGACAAGATGATCTTCAGAGCTTCTTTCCAAACTAAACCATTCTATGTGAGAAGTGTTTTAACTAAACGTTCCCCTGTCCAAAAGTCTTGGTTACTTGCAAACAGAACTCCTTGGGGGAAGCTCTTGACTTTGGTGAAAGTTTTTCTGGAAATAAGGAGAGGGGGAACAGAGCAGCCCAGAAGATCCAAGTATTTGGGTTAATTACCTGACATGCGGTGACACAAGTTACAGTCCAAACTTTGATCTAGAAAATAAGTGAACCACTTCTCTTAATCTTCCTGTATTTTTAATTGGTTGTGAAAGGTCTGCTTCAAATTACGGAACATAAAAAATGCTGTAAGCCTGGTAATTCCTGGTTTCTAGCCAGCCATACTCAACTGGACCTATTAAGGGAAAAAAATTAGACCTCTTTTAGTCCTCTTGTTTCCTTTTGTCTCTTGACTATAACAGAGAAGTGCTTAATATTTCTTGGAAATTATGTCATTCTAATTAGGAATGTCTATTAGTTACTTCAACATAGGTTAAGAGACATATATCTATGTATTGTTTCACAGCTATTTTAGGAAGGTTAGTTCTTATAATTCACTCAAAGCTGAGTTGAGGGGTAGGTGGTCCAAAGAGCATATAAGAAATATTGTAGTCATCTAGCCAGTTTACAGTCTGAACCAAAAATATAAAAAGCTATTTCAATGGGTAAATATTTTTCTTTTTTTGTAGGTGGATATCCATATGGTAAGAAAAGGTATGACAACCTCATACGTTTCATTCTTCAGCTATAGTAAAGTAGAAGAAGAATAGGTAGGGCAAAGCAAATTTAAAACAAATTTTTCAAGGGAAAAGTCAAATATTTAAACCTTCCACATGATAATTGAATGCCCAGTCCAAAGGTGTCTATAGAATCAACTTCTTCAGTAGCCTAATAAATATTTAAGGTCAAGAGACATAAGTAGCTGACTGCTTGACTCTTAACAAATGAGAACAATGATCTCGCTTGGCATTGGATAAAATGAGAGAGCAGCAGGCTGCCAGAAAAACAGCTGCACTTCTTACTGGTGCAGTGAATGTAACTGAATAAATGTTGACGAGACAGCATCTCTCAGAAGTAAGATGGAACCAAGTTAGGATGCATTATCTAGGAAAAACACCATGTTACAATTTACAGTCTAGTCCTAAACTGAGTAATTATCATAAGGTGTTAATACCCATTTTGCTCTTCTATGGAGCAGGTCTGGGATTTAACATCTTGAGATCAGCTTAATCTAAAACATATGCGTTTTCTTTTATTTCACATGTGTGTTCTGCATTTCCCTTTTTCCAAGAGCTAGGACGAGCATGATAATATGCTGTGATGAGAGAAATACAGAGTTCATTGTTGTGATATAGCTACAGAAACAATATGGGACCTACAATAAAACATGAATGTCCTCTTTTATGGGTTTTATTTTGTGGTGCAAGCTAGCATTTCTGTTAAGATTAGAAAGTGAAATTTTCGCCTATTCGGTATGGTAAGTGTGTCCGTCTGTCTGTCCACCCCCCCCCCCCACTGCTGAAAAGATTCAGTAACTTAACTGAATATTTACTAAAATTTGCAGCAAAGGTTGAAGCAGTCTGAAAGGATAAACCCTCAACATGTGTCTGTCTTCTACCATGGGAATGCTGTGAAGGAGGATTCTGTCACAAAGCTTGGGATCACTTAGATTTTTGTGGGTGTCTGTGTCTGGATCTATTTAGATCTAGCTTTTTAAGACAAAGGAGTGAAAGACTTTTCCAAATAAAAGGATAATTTACAGCATTAGTTTATCAAAGTAGAATCAAAATATATATTTAACTTGAAAAGCATTTCATGTAAAGATGTCATTTCCTTTCAGTACTAGAATATAAGTATATCCCATAATATTTTCTTGTGTTATGTCGAGCTACACTACAGCATAGTACAAAATAAATTAAAATCACTGTCATAACAATGTGGTATATGCAATTCTAGCAGAATTATTTGTCCAACACAGTTTTCTTTCTAGTCAGAAAACCCCTAACTGCCATGATGAAACTGTCTTTTCTGGCAAAAGAAGTTCCCTTGATCAGTGCTACATCCCCACAAGGGATTTTCTTTTGTCTTGTTTGGTCATGAGGTTGTCTGACTGTGTGAAACTAGTTCTGTATGGTAAATGAAGTCTCAGCTGAAAACTGATTATGTAGCACAGTGCCTCTTCCTAATGTGTTGTTTCCTTTTGCTAGAGCCTCTGTTTTTAAATAAGTGAATACGGAAAGTACATTTGAATTATAAACAGCCTGAAAAGGAAAATCCAGAAAAGAGACTTGCTGTCTTTTCTAACAGGCATCAAACATCTTTTATGTGTTTTAGCCATTACATTTGCATGGAGACTCCTCCTTACCCTAGTGAGAATTTAAGGGAATTTATTGGATGTATTTGAGCATGCTCACCGATGCAGGGAGGTAATGACAGAAGTTTTCTAAAACAAACCTTCTGTTTGGCCTAATCTACAGTTTTCTTCAGTCTTCACAAGACTGCAAACATAAAATTCTCTTTCATGATAACAGCCATGTAACAAGTCTGGGAAGGGCATTAAATTCTACTGTATAATTAATATCAGACATACAGTCTCTGCGTTGCTATTCTAAATGGAACAGTAAAGAGTAGGGGAGAAAAAAAAAGAAATAAAACCTGGTATCATTCTGCATAAACTGAATGAAGGAAAAGTTTCAATTCCTGGTTAGAGCAGAAGAATGAAGGGTATGGGAAGACACTAGGTGGTCACTGGCTGTACTGATTGAGAGGGTGCACCTTGTACTTTGCTCAGTGTTGACCAAATCGTGAGGCAGAGGGGCAGCCATGCAGCTTCACCTTCACCAGAACGTGAAATGTTTAATGGGAGAAATGTGCAACACTGTCAGCTCTTCTCTCATCCTTTATTTTCCTGGTTTTACAGGCTCTCAAGGCAGGAGTTTGATTCTAGGTTGTATAGATCAAGCTAGACAGGTAGATCAAACTTTTTTTCCCTGCATGGAAAATGAGGGAGGAGCATATTTGGCTATAGTAGTCATGAAGAAGTCCAAGTATGACAGTTTTTGCTCTGCCCTTTGTATAGACACTTCCAAAAACCATCTCCTTAGTTACACAGTGAGGTACAGATCAGGTAGAAGCTGACTCTTACCCATTGCTCAGGATTTCTCACCCACTAGATGGTGAGATGTTAAAAAGCTGTGTGGCTTCAAAGTTTTTAAGGGACAGAATGATCATTTTTTTTTCCCCCTTGCCCTGAAAATTCTGGGTTTCTTTCTCTAATTGAAATGAATATTGGCCTCAAGGACATTATTTTCTGAAACTTTTCAGCATCTAAAATGGAAATCCTTATGCAGCCTGCACTGCTGTGCAGCAGACATGGCCTATGCTGAAAGAATAGTGCAAAAAGTGTCCATTGTTTATCAGTGGTATATGTATAGGTATTCATTTGGTCTACCTAAGAATACACCCCTAAGTGATACTTGCCAAATAAAAGTGATTTGTGCTTTGTTCTTTGTTCTTAGACTGTTAGTTCTTAACCACAGGAATGGGTTCTTTACAGCACAGTTTCAAAATCTACACTCAGAAATTTCTGTTTTCAGAAACATTCTTAATATACGAAATTTCACAGACCACTAGCAAAGCTGTGATTTAATCTTTTGTAATGGTGCTACCCAAATTGAATTTCTTTGGCCACTGTGTTGCATGATGTGTGAACATACAGTTTTATTATTCACCGGACAGATATTTGAATTTTATTAAGCAAATGGTCTTTGTAATGCAGAAATGCATGTTATAAAGATGGAGCAAAAGTTATGAATACGTATACAAAGGGTGCAGGGAGAAAGGAAATGTCAGATCCATATCATTTCTTCTGACTGACTGTTAAAATGTACAAGCTTAATTTTTTTGCTATTATAGTGTCATGTGACTTGAAAACATTCAATGATACAAGATGACTAACATTGTGTTATTATATATACAAATATGTTTGTCAACCTCTTTGTTCTCTGAAATGAAATGAACAGGAAACTGCATGTCTGGTCTACTGATGGTGTGTGTGTTTTTATCACAAATAGGAAAGTCTGCGATCTAGTTTGTATTTTTTCTATCTCCTGTATTCAGGTTCTATGTCCAAACTACCCCTCCTTTTAGAAGGCAATGTAAATCTATCCCATACAAATATTTCATTTATATTGTTATGAGAAAAGCAACAAAAATTAATCTTAGTTATTCTGAGTAAAGACTGTATTTTAGCAAAAGAAAACAGTCCAAGACAGAAACATAAACAGGGAGACTAGAATAGTGCTTTAATATCCATATGGTTTATCTTGCTGAGAAGCTAGGGAAAGCTCGATTTCTGTCATCCATTTACAAGTATTTAAAACCTTTCCAACTTCCAAACTTTTCTAACTTTAAAATCCTTTCAAGTTTTCAACTATTAAAACTCACATTACAGGGAACTGCCTTGGCAGAGAATGAATAATTTATGTGATGGGATTCCATCTTCAATTTCTGCACTTCTGCAAGATGTATGGATAATGTTATGAAATGTAGCCCTTGCTTTTAAAAAGGTTGTTTTACATTAGTTAATAAGGCATTTTAAGCCATTGTTTTTAAGCCATCTGTTTGAATAGAATGAGTCGTTTGAGGGTTGGTTTTTTTTAAGCTTGATTTTGCTTGTGACTTATCTCTGAAGAGAACTGCTGTGCAGGAGGAAGAAAAGAAAAGAAAGTGGGTCTATAGAAGGTACTGCCAAGACAAAACAAAAAAAACAGCAACAAAAAAAATCAACAAAAAATTGAGAACTTTTTTTTCTTGTAACTAGGGCAGGTTCATGATTTACAGGTTAGAAACCCGAGCATGAGAAGGACCAAGTGGGCTGTCAGACTGACAACTGTGTAACAAGTAGTTAATCCAGGTGGGCCTGGGGGCCATCTGCTGCTCCCCCTCCCACAGGCTGCCCAGCACTTCTAATACCCTGTAACAAGCTTAAACCCATGATGAAAGATCTATGGTCACAATTACAGTGTGCCACAGGAAGAAGGCAGGAGACCTCAGAAGCTTCATTGGTATCACAGGTCACCACAGTAGCAGGGAACTTGCTAGATGAAATTTCCAGGTGAGCCTCAGAAGAATAGATTTAGACTAGACATTAGAAAGAAGTTTTTTACAATGAGGGTGGTCAAGCACTGGAACAGGTTGCCCAGAGAGGTGGTAGAGGCCCCATCCCTGGCAACATTCAAGGTCAGGTTGGATGGGGCTCTGAGCACCCTGATCTGGTTAAAGCTGTCCCTGCTCCCTGCAGGGGGGTTGGGCTAGATGACCTCTAAAGGTCCCTTCCAACCCAAAGCATTCTATGATTCTATGATTCTATGCAAGGCAGGGTCGGTGCTACCAGGGGAGATCCACAGCCCAGGCACTTCTGCCAGGCAGCCCTGTGGGGAAATGCCTTCCTGGCTGCAATGTGGCAATCTGTAAGTGCTTCAGCCAAGATTTACACAAGTTTCAGAGATTTTTATACCAGCCAAAGTGTTCTGTTTCTATTTCTAGCTACAGCTACATTTCCTCAGAAAAATACCCCAGAAGTTAGCTAATATGCCATCTTGGGGAAAGTGGTGGGGGAGGGTAGGTGATGGAAAGAAAAGCCGCTAGTTCCTGCAGCAATCAGTGAGATTGCTGAAGCAAGGGGAATACGAGCTTAATATGAATGTCCTGTTGAACCATCTTGTCACCACCCTCACAGGGTATACCAAAAAACTGTGTGGTTTTAGAGAAATGCTCTGTGTCTGCAGAGAGCTGACTGTCATGTGCTCTGTACCCCTTCACACTGAGCAGTTAGGTCAGACACATGAGGCTCGATGGATTTTGGTCACTGTGAGGTGACTAGGAAGAAATGGTGTGGGGCTAGAAGAAATGTAGAAAGGGTACTTCCCCTGTGTTTCGGTGAAGATCAAAGCCAATCCACATCTAACATCAGCAGCTGGCTTCTGTTATGGTTGAATGAAACAAAAAACAGAATTCAAGAACACTTGTATTGTTAGGACGGTCTCCTCATTAAACATTTCCCAAAATACTCTTGTAGTAAAAAGCTAAAAATAAATGTTAAATGCAAATTTGAGATATTTAAGTATTCTTCTTTGTGAATATTTTTGAGAGCGGCTTGTTTCTGAATAAATAATGCTTGACCAAGTAAATTATTGAGGTTGTTATTAATCATACATATGTTAATAATATTGGCTTGTTTTAATTGATACTTTACTTCATTGAAACTACTATTAGTCTGGCTTTGGTCTTTCTAAGCCACTCTGAACTTTAAGGAAACGTATGGTAAGTTCACGTATTCGGCCTTTATTAACACCACCTTTGTAGCATTAACACTGAAGTTGAGCACCTTTTTATACCTGGCACTTTTCATTCCCATTTCTCTGTTACACCTTAATGTGGTAATGAGAACGCGATGGGGTTGCGCAGCCTAGCTCTCCTCATAGAGCCGGTCCTTCTCCTCTCACTGTTACCTGCATAAGCCTGAGTAAAACAAAAGTATATTATGTTTTATTCCTTTATCCTCTAAACACAGGTTTTTTGAACTTACTCTTAAAAAATGTGATGTATCTTTGATTGTTAAATCAAAACTTGTTTATTAACCGATGTGTTTGATACATGTCTGTCCCTAGATGCCTAGTTCTCATTACTTCAGATGTTTAACTTGAATGATCAGTGAATTCCCATGAATGATTTAAAGAATTTGATATAAGTTGAAATAAGTTAAATGCCTCATTTTAAGCATAGATAATTGAGTGACCCACTTCCTTTCTGCTTAAGATGTTCAAAGAGGCTTAATTTCAGCTTCTGATGGATGTGTTGCTGTTTTATCCAACTCTCTTAATCCCAGCCTTATGTAAACCAGAGCACTGGTGTGTTTTCAAGCAGAAGACTCAGACAGGAGTTTCTGTGTGTATACTCACAGGTCAGCTCTGAATCCAGACTTTCCCAGTGTGAGAAGCTCTCTCCATCTTGGATTTCAGCTCACCCGCTCTAGAAACAAAGGCCAAATGCTAAGATTTGAAAGGGATTGGACTCAAACATCACCCAACTCTAGTTGTACAATAGGCTGTGACTGCTTTCCAGTTCTAAAGATAGTGATTCTTGAGCTTTGATGGAAATAGCTTTGGAGCACAGTTATGACTAGCATAGATCTAGTGTGGTTCAGTGCATTTTATAGGGTTTATACATGTTGCCTTATTTGAAGCTATGCCATCCAGAATATGGCTTACCCAAACAAGTTCTTCTATGAACAGCAGAGTCCAGTTTTATGGATGCTGTAAATCCAATGGATTTACATCCCACATCACTAAACTCCTTCTGCCCTTATCTCCTGTTTCCCTTCACTTTCCCTGCTTCTTATATTGTTATCCATGGTCCCTTTGCTATGCTGCCAGGTATCCCTATGTCTCTTACACTTGCTGGGCTGAAAATAATTCTGCAGATTATTAATACATTTGGTAACGATGGGTGTAGTGTAAATGATAGCATAGGTTTAAGTCTTAAAAATTTTAAAAGCACATAAATACCAAACAAATCTGAAATATACTTAAAGACTTTGCAGCGTTTTTAATTGCTTTTTCCCCACGACCTTTGAGGGGGTTGCAGTGCATCCAGATCTTAAATTATAGTGGCTCTAAGTAAATGAATTGGAGTTGTGAAAGCTGAGAATATTGGAAAACTAAGTAGCACATAGTTCTGTCCAGCACCTAACAGCAATGGCTGATTTAAAGAAAATGTCCATCTGCTTGCTGGGTGTGGTATTAAAACACATAACTTCTCTCCCTTTATTGGAAGGAATAAGGAAGCTTTGATATAAAAGCACTGAAACTTTTTCACCCTCAGTAAACTTTTACAAAGCTTTTGTGCACTTTAATATAGCCATAAAACAATGGAAGTTTATAGCATATCTTAAGTTTGTATACTGTATCTCAGGTTCGACTGATGTTCTGGAAACCCTCAATCTTTCTTCAGAAAGTTGACTTGGGTTTCTTGTGCATGAACACTTTTCCAATCTGCCTTACAGATTTGATCCCTGAGGTTTTTGTCCACTATGACTAAAATCAGGTAGGTTATTTTTTTTCTTCCCTGTCTAAGCCTATTGATTTCATGTATGAACGAAGACACCATTTTTTTCAAAGGTGGTAAATGCTAGCAATATCAGTTAAAACTATAGGAGCAGCAAGAACAAGATCAGTTGAATAATATCAGGAATAAATTTGGCCATAGACTTTTACAGAAAAAAAGGAAAAAAAAAACTCATTATGTTTATATGGAAAGGTTCTTTGCTACCACTACATTAAGAAAAAAATTGCTTTATTCTTGTGTTCTCTCTTTTCCCTTAAGGTTTTGTGATTATAATTTTATTCTCTGATACCTAAATTTAGTTTTGAATCAAGTACTGTAGCTCAATAGAACACCACGCATTAAGACACACATTGAATTTCACATGACAGGCTTTGCATTTGCTGAAGGCTTGGGAGCTATAGTTTTAACGGTCATCTCACTCACATTTAGGTTGAACACTGTTTGATGCACGTCTAGGAAATTTGTGTTTTGCTCACACAGGGGATGATTTAAGCCTACAGCTGTCGCAAACAGTATGCAGGACCTAATTCATGAATAAGCTGTCAGTTACTATGTTCCCACAATAAAAGCAAATTAGAATCACAAAAGGAAATTGGCATGAAACATAAGATGAGAGTTTAAAAAAATTTTTTAGTCACATTAGTATTAAATTTGGATGAAGCTTCACCCTAAAAATTAGGATACATACCCCTGCCTCAACTTGTATTATTGCAATTGGATCTCTGTAAAGCACACGTCACCTATGAATGTAGAATTCTACACATGAAGAGTATTGTTTACCTTTAAAAATAAAATAAATCGTCTACAATGCTGTGAAAATACCTATAATGAGAAAAACATGTATTCACCTAATCATGCTGTTCTCCCAGCATTTATGTCATCGATCTACCATGCAAGAAATGTACTAAGAAATACCATGTAAGGGAATTACCCTCTCATAGTTAAAATGACAAATCCTCAAGAACTTAAGAAGAAACCAAACAAACCTTTCTGAAAGTGTCTGACGTTATCTCCTAAGGCTGGGGTAAAAACATCAAACGCAGAATGTACTTTATAGCAGATTTGATTATTTCACCCTCCTGTGTACAACTCTTTGCCCATTTGGCCATAATACAGTATTATGCATTTATTTACAGAAGTTTACTTACGTAACATTTCAGATGGTCAAGTGACATTTCTAGTCTTTTTCCAAGCATGAATATAAGCATGAAGTCCTTATTGGTATGGAAGTGCTGATGCACTGAAGTATTTTGAAAGCTATTATTTAATCCAATTGTATGTCCTAGTACCTAGACAGTAGAAATTATATGTATTATTCAGATAAATATGAACCAGAGTTAGATATATGCACATAATAGAAAACTAATTAAGCTAGTACTTGCTGAAAAGTAAGAACTGGTAATGATTTGACATCAGAAAATATTGTACAGGATTAGACACCCATTATTTTTACTGAAGTGAATGAACTATAGAAATTACCAGAAGGAGCATATTTATTTAGTATTAGTATTTCTGATTGTGCATTTTGGAGCCCTCTTATTGGAAAGTTGTCCACCAAAAGACCACTTCTGTTAACCTGATCTTGTATGTTCATTTTCATTTATGCTTATCTGGGATGGTACTTTTGGTTGATTGTGTGCATGTCATTAGGCTTCATTTCTAGATCTAATTTCTAATGTAGAGTCACAGCATCAACATGAATACAGTTCCCCCATTTCCCTTCTTTCTGTGTCACTCGAATAAAAATCTCCACCCTTAGCTTACCCTTTGAGAAAACTCACTTTCCCTGAAAGCCTCTTCCAGCCAGAACTTCAGAGTTACAAAGGTGGCTCCTCATTATGTGAACACACCTTTCTCTTTTATGCTCAACGTTTGTTTGGCATCCCAGTGAGACTACAAGTATGCATGCGGTAACACATGTGCTTAGGTTGTTGCTGGCTCAAATCTCAAGGGATGTATGTGCCCCAGTTTATACCAACTGTTGGGTAAGAACAGTTAAATGCTAATCTGATAATTATTAGTGCAGCATAAGTATTACAGTGCAAGATTTTCTGGCTGGTAGAAACAGGTGCAGTTCATAATGATCTATTTTTTTGTACGGGAAAGCTCCATCTGTAGCCATTCCTGAATATCATGTGTTGTACAGAGTTTATCGTGTGGCATAGTTATTTAAAATCATAAATTGCTGCATTTAAAACTAAATTCAAACAAGCTTGCATGTTTCAGAAATGAGTATTTCCATACCACATGCGAAGTACCTGTCATCATATGTTGCCAGCATACCATTTGTTAAAGACCACTAGCATGCAAGCTGTATGCCCTGAAACATCCTTTAAATAAGGCCTTTAGTAAACAAAATATCATGGCTACAAACAAGACCAAGGAATTGTTTCAGACAATTAAAGCTGCACCACACAATAGATCATTCATGTATGTAACTTCACTTCCAGTTCAATTGTCTCTGTGTACAGATCACTCAAGAGCTCTTATCTAGTTTTCTCCAAGCTTGTTCTGACAAGTTTGAATAGTGGTGGTTTGTTCTGAAGTAGTCAGTCCTTCTAACAATGCAAAGAATTAGTCTTTTGTCAGTGCATACCAAGTGCAACAAAGGCGCCGTTCTGCACAGCCTGATTCGGTGGCTGTTTTTCAGCAGAACTGATGACTACATTTCCAAATTGTGAAAACTTATCACTGCTAGCGTGGCTGGAGCTTCATTTATTTCTTATGTGCTCAGTGCCAAAAGATCTCACAGTTTAAGTTGTTGCTATTTTAGAAGAGCTCATTTTATTGTTATGGTTGTTGCTGGCTTTTAAAGACTACATGCCTTACTTTCTGGGTGTACAGAGTCATACTTGGTTTTAGTTGGCATTTAGGGGAAATGTCATACCATTTTCTGAAATGTTTTGAAATATTTAACAAATGATTCTGGTCATAGTTTATTCTTAATTCTCATAAACTCTCTAATTTGTATTTTAGTATACAAAGAGAGAATTACAGGGAAGTGACAGTTGATTATAGTGATAGTTACTGAGATTTCTTTTGGTTTGTTCTATTTTAATCAGCTTTAGCATAATACTTATTTACATTTTTTTAAATTACATGGATACATATTTCATATCTAAATTGAAATGATAATTTTGAATTCTTTAGATTGCTAGTATCATACTGATATGCATTCCTACATCAGAAAATGACCCTACCTCATTTTTTATTATGTAAACATCGAGTGATATCACTTACAGATGTACGAAATTTTCTCTACCCTGGAAGTCTTCAACCCTTCTGAAAGATCTTGCCATAACTCATGAAATACTATTAGGTATAACACTCATATTATGTGGGGAAACTGTTTATGGAATAATGTGTGTTTAAAAAAAAAATGAATAGCGATCATGGGCCACTGTATTCTTTAAATCAATAATCCCTTTAATGATTGGAAGATGTGGAATGTAAAAATATTATACAGGAAAGCAGAAAGACAATGCAGTTGTATAGGAAAGAAGAATAAATCAGTTTTGAAACTGTTTTCAGGTAGAAAATGCATTTTAACTGTGAGTCAATATTTTTATTTCAAATTTATGTCATAATTTCATTTTTACTTGTGTTATATTCATATTTCAAATATAACTTCTACTGTTGCTAAAAATTTAGTTTCAATAATACATTAAATACAATGCATCAAAATTTCCTTCCTGAGCAAAATTCTAAAATCCTGACTTATCAAACTTTGCCTTCAGTATGAATAAGAATGAAGGATCAGAATTCACCTAATAGAGAGAAAACTTTTCTCCCCCTTTCTAAAAATGAAAATAAGTTTTTTTTTTATCAAATGATTTTTCTATTATTGGAAATTTAAGTATCATTTAGACCTACACAAGTTAATATATTTTTAGATGGAGATGAAAAAATTTAAAAATATGCAATGGCCCTTTATCTTATGAGACTTTTCTTCTTAACAAGATGAGTGTATTGGGAAATATTCATATATTCTGAATCTGTATACTCTTGTTTGTGTATCTAGGGCTGTAGAGAAGTATAACTTGAAGAAATATGAAATAAAAATTGAAATTTTAAATACATCTAATCTATCAGACATAGGCTGACAAAGACCAAGCTTTATTAATAATTTGGGGATGGAAACCACCAAGGAGCCTGAATAGGTAGATGGACTCCTAAGCTTGTGACTGTAGAATGGATTCCAGGTAGAGAATGATATGGCTTGTGGTAAGGACACCACTGTTTGTTTATTTTTTGGTTTTTTAATAAAATTGGGTATTGGGTCAGAGGATGTATCTATGTTGACTTCCCTGGAATTATGTCTCAACTTTGTAGCTGGTGTCAGTGATTCAGTGGTGATGACAGTGAGCTGATGTGAAAGACGGACAAGGAATATCTGGTTTCCCTTCATGGTTATTACTAGCAAACACCATTTACGACCTCCAATGCCTACATCCTGTAAGTGGCTCTGAAGAGAGAAAGTGCTGTAGTTACCTTTGCACCAGTAAACAATCATTTCAGACATCATCTTTGCTCTGTTGCTGTAGCTGTTGTCCCCAGAATGGTCTATTTGAGCTCAGTCCTCAAGTGCTGGACATTATATTGCTTGTATTTTATTCCAGAATTGGATTGAAAAATAAAAATTATGTTGTAACTTCTCCAAATTCTTTTCAGTACATCAGAAAATTATAACAACAAAAATGCATGCAGAACTTGTGAGCAGCAACATTTCTAAGTTTCTTTTCTTTTAGCATCAGTATTTCAGTTGATCAGATGGATTTGAAATTAATTCTTCCCTCTGGTGAACAGACACAATTAACTCCTCTCAAAGCTATTGCTTCTGCTATCTGCTTCTTAGAACACTACCTTTGAAACTTTGAATGTAACCTTCACAACTAAGAGAATTAGAAACTTGTCTTTAACTGAAGTTTTGATTTTGGCTTACCAAAAGCTTTTCTATGAAATAGCTCAGTTTTAATTTGATGAGATACTTAAGTTACATCTAGATGTGTAGTTGATTCTTCTAGACCAGGAGGACTACTTAGGATTTGAAGATTTCCAGAGGTTATAATGGCCCCCTTGTTCCACCAGTGGAGGGTCTGAAATCAGTGCTAATTTAGACAGAGACATATTCCCCTGTGAAAGCAGTCATCTTTTTCCGAGCATTGAACAAAGAACTTCATTAGAACATGGAAAATGGCATCACATCAGCTCTGTTCCTTTCTTGTTAAACTTCTTCCTAAGAGAGATTTCTCCAAAAACTTTCTTCCTTCACTCTTATGGAGTTGCATGCATGGTCAAGAAGGACCTTGTGAGCTTAGTGACCTCAGCGTGAGTCCGGGTGCAGTACAAAGATGATCAGTCAGCTTATCAAAGGTATCAGTCTCAGTTGCATCTCATTGTTTTACTTTACGACCTTGCTGTAGCCCAGAGATGAAGTGTCTAGGCAGATGCTTGGGAGCACAAACCATGGTGACTCGTGTGAGGGCTTCCAAAGGCTTCAGACGTTGAGTAATTAGAGATGAACAAGGGGAGCATGGGCTGCCTGTGCATTTCCTGAAGCTTGATTTTATATGTATACAAGCTTTTCTCTTAATGAACGGGGCTTGAGGAGAGGGTGTTTAGCAGTGCTGTAGTATCTTTTGCCCAGGCATATGGCGAGTAGCTTCCAAATGGATGTAAATGATCTGTTCTTTCCTTTGATGTGACTTCAGTGAACACAAAGCACAGATAAAAGGCTCTCTACAGTTTATTATAAAATTACTAGGCAAAACCAGAAACCACCAGGACATACTCAGATCCTTCAAAATTTGCCAAGTGTGTTTTACTGTTCCTGTCTCCCTTTACAATAGTGTAAGCTGCAAGCAAATATAGGTCCTCCCTTCTCCTCTTACATCACAAAAGTGGTGCTCTCTAAGCATCATATGAACGCAGGACAATAGGATTACATCATCTGGTTTGTTGCCTTTATGTAGACACAAAGCATGATCCTTTTTGCTACATTCCATTTTTATTCTTTTGCTCTCTGACTTTCACATCTACTTTACTGAACTATTTCATGTCAATACAGAGTTTGCCAGCTGGTCAGTTATCAATGGAAAGGTTGTTTTAAACATAGTTTAAGAGGGGATCTCTTGGGGGAAAGGTTCATTCACAGTTGCAGAAGGTGGTATTTGGTGAAACTGGACAGAGAAATCCTTAGCATGTCTTGACAAACAAAAAATTTCCTAAAGAGAGGAAGAAAATAGACCACTGATTTTCTATAGTAAATTTAGTATCAAACACCAAGTCCTTCCCTCCCCAAGTTAAAGGGTGATCATTGGCTTGCACTTATTTAATTTAACCTGGCTTCACACGGTGAATGTAATAGAGCTTTCTGAAAGATGGTTTATCATTAACCAACAATATTTAGTAAACAGGTTGTATTGTGTGCAATATTAAAGCCAGAAACATGTTTTTCAACTTGGAAGCTTGTGTACATATCCCACCATTGTGAATGGTAGTTACATGCTCAAGGCATGAGCAGAGGAGTAGAGGAGATGCCTCTTAGTCCTCTTCATGAGCATTCAGGTTCAAGTCATACTACTGGATATCTCTCGGCAGCATGTTTGTCTTGAGGTAGCTGTGCACCAAGACAAGGGTCCATATTTCTGATAGATGAAAGATGAAAACATACTGTAATTAGTAGAAAGTGTTATGAAATAGAACAAAAAATTTAGTCCTTTTTTTCTTCAGACATGGCAATTACTGGAATGCAATCCTGTTTAGAATAATCTGAACCAAAATATTTGACCTACCTTGCTCCACTAGTTTATCAAATTGCACCACCACTAATGGGGAAGTTAAATTTGAGAGATAATAATGGAATTACTCAGCCACTTACAAGGTGGTTTGTCATAGTGGTTGCAAGGTTTTAGGATGTACTTTATTAGAATTGGAGTTTATATGCAATCTGACAAAGTGTAAAAACTGAGAATGCAAACATTTATCTAAATATGTTTAATAATACCCTTGTGCAATGTAAATGCATCATATGGCCATGCTTTTAATTAAAGTGACCATTGCTAATTCCCCAATCCTATATATCCTTCCTCACTTAAAAATGCTTGTCATTTTCATCTCACTATAAATTCCATGATTCCCAAGAATTTTTCTATCCTGCAAGCATAGTCCATATGTGTTGACTGGTTAAGGAACAACATGTGGCAGGATGCATGATGTTTGAATTAAATAATGTGAGCATATTACTTATCTACAAGAAAAGTCTAAACTCTGGAGTGTGTGCCTCCTAACATTTCATCTTGCTTTTTTTTTTTCCTCTGTCATTTTTCTTAGCATTGAATTGATTCTTGCATTTTCTTTTAATAAGAGACTTACTGAAATTTGGTTGCAGCAAATCAATTGTTTTTAATATGGAAAATATTTTTTTAATGGAATAGAAATTTTATGATGAAAATCCAGACTTTTACTTTGTGGTTGTGGTTAAGACATTTGATTTTAATAAGGCAAACTTCACAGTTATTTTTCGAATGCAGGGTTATTCCTGGTCATATTTTTAATTGCTGTGTTTCTAGTAGACAATTTACATAGGCTCCTTTGTTTTGTTTCTCCATTTGGAGTAGTAATATAAGAGCAGACACTTGAAGGAAATCTCTAGCCAAGAATAAGATAAGGCTATTGTCATTTAGCACTTTTATTATGTAATAAAGTTTTTATCCATTCCAGAAAGACTTGGTTAACTCCTAAAGAAGCAGTGATGTATCTGAACGGGTCTGTTTCTGGTGGTATTTGGGGCCTCTCTGGGATACCAAGGGATACAAAAAACTTCTTGTTATGCCTATATACAGTCTGCAAGCTGTTGTAGAGGGCTGTCCTGTTCTTCTGCAATGTCAGTGGTCACTTCATAGGCTCAATCACCAAATGGGGGAAGGCAGGGAGCAGTTTCAGTCCAATCAGAATAGCTGTTAGATGAGGATCAGGTTAACAACCTAAACTAGTTTTATTGGACCAAGAAAGTGGGGAAACACACCCTAAGAGATAGAGATGGTGACTATAGCGATAGGACAAGAGGAAATGGGCTTAAGCTGTTGTCGTGGTTTAGCCCCAGCCAGCAACTCAGTACCACGCAGCCGCTCGCTCACTCCCCCTACCCCGATGGGATGGGGGAGAGAATCGGAGGAGTAAGAGTGAGAAACACTCCTGGGCTGAGATAAGAACAGTTTAATAATTGAAATAAAGTAAAATAGTAATGCTAATAGTAACAGTATAATAATGATAATAATAATAATGATACACGAAGCAAGTGATGCACAATGCAATTGCTCACCACCCGCCGACCGATACCCAGACAGTTCCCGAGCAGCGATCGCTGCTCCCCGGCCACCCCCCCCCCCAGTTTATATACTGAGCATGACGTCATATGGTATGGAATAGCCCTTTGGTCAGTTTGGATCAACTATTCTGGCTGTGCCCCCTCCCAGTTTCTTGTGCGCCTGGCAGAGCATGGGAAGCTGAAAAAGTCCTTGACTAGCATAAGCAGTACTCAGCAACAACTAAAAACATCAGCATGTTATCAACATTCTTCTCCTACTAAATCCAAAACACAGCACTATGCCTGCTGCTAGGAAGAAAATTAACTCTATCCCAGCTGAAACCAGGACAGCTGTGCCAGGGGAGGTTTAGGTTGGATATTAGGAAAAATTTCTTTACGGAGACGGTGGTCAAGAATTGGAACAGGCTGCCCAGAGAAGTGGTGGAGTCACCATCCCTGGAAGTGTTCAAAAAACGGGTAGAAGTGGCACTTCGGGACATGGTTTAGTCTGGTCTACCCTTGATTGGCTTAGAGTAGACTTGGTAGTGTGGACTAATGGTTGGACTGGATGATCTTAAAGGTCTTTTCCAACCTAAACGATTCTATGATTCTATGATTCTATATGGAGTGATAAATAGCAAAATAGAAAAAATACTAACACGAAAAGACAGGTGCTCCTTACGTCCTGAGAGCTTAACTGACCATCTACTGAGAAATGTAATGCCAGTACTTCCTGGCTGTGCAATTGGATCATGCCAATAGCCATGTGTGTGGCGGTACTGGGAGGGGTTTTACTATACAGGTGGGGGACATCTTGACTCCTGAGTAACTACACAGCAAAAAAAATTACTCATTTGTCATATATATGTCTGGAAAATTTTCAGTTTACACTGTATTTGGTATGGGAATTGCCCAAGAAATAACAGTGAAGCACATCTGTGTGTGCACAGGCACAGGATCTAGCTCCAGGATCTTAATAGGGCCCTACATCCAACAATCCTCCTGAAAGCACATGGGAATTTTCCTTCCTCCACTGGCTGCAGAAATAACCTACTGTCACCATCCCACCTCCCACAAGTGAAGCCTCTGTATCTTCACACTACAGTTCATATCCTCCTGCTTCTTTGCCCGCCTATTTTTGACTTCTACATGGTCATGGTATCAATGTGACATCTGATGTTTCCAGACAAGTAACAGTTCTGGGGATAACAGCCCTCCCTAAAACACCACCTCTGACAACCAGCCCTGGCAGCTCTGGCACAGGGACAAGGACTCCGGCAAGCCTGAGCCACACACGTTCCCTCTCCCTTGTACTGGAGATAAAACCAGATGAACCCCTCTGTGTACCAGCACGTGTTTTGTCTGGTTTCATTCCTACACCTGCTGATATTTTTATCAGCTCAATGGATTCTTTATAGGAGCTTAGTCCTTTATATGAAGCTTCAGTCCTTATGCAATTTTATGGTAAAAAACAGATTGTTGACTCTGATTGTACAGGGATAAAAGAGATATTGTTATTGGGGCTATTCATGACCTTTTTACACAGTTTGTGACTTAAAAAGATACTGGCTCTTAAGAAAGTGCCTTTAATTTTGACTTAAATAAAGAGATATTGGTGTAGCAAAGCTCACCTTTGACTTCTAAATGTGAGGTTGGAAAGTCCCTTCATCGCTTTGACTGTTTTTGGAGAGTCTTGATACTTTTATTTCAGTCCACGGCTGACTACATGAGGACACAGAACAGAACGAGGGGTAGCTTTCACTAGTTTATCTGCTGGTGGTTTGGGTGCATGTTTACTTATATGATAATAAAACATGTCTTGCCTCAAGACAGTTCAAGTTAAGGGTTGGAAATGACACAGATTTTTGACAGATAATCACATTTCTGAAACCTCCAACAGCAAACTGTTGGAAATTTTACATGGGTAGATTCCCTGCTTATTATGTATCTATATTTGTTTGGTTCAAAGATTCTCCACCATGGGCAATTGGGAATGTTGGTATTTATGGGGATGACGCTGACAATAACAGAGATAAAATGGTATCTAGTGACTTTGTCTGTGCTTTGGGAATACAAATTCCTTGCATAGACTTCTGCTTTGTTGTATCACTTTTTCTTATGACATGCTGTCATCACAAAATACTGTACTGTTTCATCTTGTTCAGCTATCAGAGTCACAGGAACTTTGCAGTTTGGCCTCTGGTTTCAGTACATTTTTACTCTGATTTGTAGATTTGGGACCCTGTTATAAACATATCAGCGGAATTTTACAAGAAACTTTTAACTATCTATTATGTTATTTTGTTGCTCATTGGTGAATACAGCAAATTAAATCCAAAGGTGCTGAGAATGAATACAACAAATTAAATCCAAAGTCCCTGAAGGCCTGCTAGCTAATGGTGATGGTACAAAGCTCACACCAATGGTACCCAAAGTAAAGGAGTTGTCCTGGGGCATAATAAAGAACTACACGCCATGTTTGGGGGTGGCAGATACTCAGTGGTTTGAAAGGAAAAGTGCTTATTTTCAGAGGAGGAGGAGGGAAAAAAGCCAGACTTCTGCTACATTCTTAGTTTTTATTTATATTATACAGACTTAGTTACAGTCTTAGTTACATATTGGATCTATCTTGATGATTTACAAGATGACTAAAGACAAGGAGTAAAAAAAAAAAAAAAATCTGTAATTATGGTATATGAAAGGCTTTGAAATACTGTTAGCACTGGAAAGGTGGCATTTCCAGAAGATGCAGTGATTTAATATTTCTCTTAAAAAAACCTCATATTGAGCATCAGCTGCAATCTGGTTTCTCCAGCAGAAATAGTTTAGTGTAAACCATAATTATTTTCTTTGTCAAATTAATTTATTTGGGTTGCATTGAACTATATTTGTTTATACCACTGTTCAGTTATATTTGGACAATAGGAAATATTTAGACAGCAACTTTGAATGAAAAAAGTGTTAATTTGAATGTGTTTATTATTAGACACTTCATGTATTAGACACAGTAATGGCAGAGTTCATTTTTCAAACAAATAGGTAAAAATTGAAAAAAAAATTATCATGCCTTTTCATGCTACATCTACTTAATAGTAGTTTTTTTCTTATTATTCTTACAGCCCCTCGAGCAAATCAGGCTAGGATTCTGTTTGATGTGCATTTGTTTGTATTTAAGACATTAACCTGTCTAAGAAGTGAATATGATAGAGGATCATATTTCAAAACTATGAATGTATTCCAGCTTTGTGAATCAAAGACCTTCTGACAGAGCTTTTACTTGTCAAAATAAAATATGTATTTTAACATTTCTATCTGCATACCCTGATGTATATCCTCTTCCAACCCATATTTAAAATGTCAATCGCCTAACACAAATTGAGAACATCCATATAAAAAAAGACTTTGTCTACATGTTTGGAATTGTTATGTGGTTTTTACTTTAAAAATGCATATGTTAAAAAGAGGAATTAACAGTTTTACTTTAGTGTTGGTATTAAAAATCACAAGTATTACTTAAATACTGAAAACTTCACTAATTCTTTTATTTTAACTGTAGCAAACTTTACTGCTCTGTTGACAAGTTCATGTTTTATCAGCATTGCACTTCTGCTAGGGTTCTGTATGAGCACATTGTACAGAAGATAAATTTAACAGGGTGATCACAGGTCATGGATAGCCACACAACTATGTCATGATGTGTTATATTCCAAAGACTTTATGAAGCAGTATTATGACTGCAAATTTTCTCAATTGCAGAATATTGTTTTAACCAAATGACTGTTATTAACTTGAGTTAGTGTATTTTGGGCTCTCATGAGTGCCTTCTCTTCAACTACAGACCTTCGAGGAGACTTAGCCCTTTAAAGAAATACTCAGATGTCTCTTCCTTCAGAAGCCCACAGACATGTACAGAGCAAACCAAACCAAGCAGAGAGGCATAGGAGAAAACTCAGAGCATTTTGAATTAAATACCAATGGCATATTAGTATTCATTTCAGCCAGCCTGCAAATCTCACCAATTTGGTGGAAAGAACAGCGTAGACAAATTTAGCAGGAACAGCACTGGGGGGGACCCTTTTACATAAAGAAAAAAGTCCTTAAAATCCTAAAGCACCTTGCTAGCACTTGAATAGAGAGGAATCAGATCATTACTTCTCTGCATAAAACTTATCTTTTTACCAACCTGAGAGTGTATTTCTTGTTTGTCAAAATGACAGCAGTCAGGTCAGCTCTCTGTAACACGACAAAGCACAAAGGGATATACAGTCTTCGCTCAGCAAGCTGGCAATAGGCAGCATCAGCCAGGAATTAAGAGTATTCCCCTGCACAAGGGGACTGGAGTTAAGGGGGGTACCGTTAGCCAGATCAGTCTCTTCTCACCCATCTAATGCTGACAGCAAGCCTGCCGCAGAGCGCCTCTGAGGGCGCCGCTCGGGGAATTCACAGTTCCAATACTCCAAAGAATAATTTTTGTCAGGATAACGTGTTTTGTTTATTCACCAAAGAATATACTTGATCAAAGATCTCAGGGCTTATCTGTCTCAATGTTTTTGTCATTGATTATACGATGTCTGTATTTTCTAGGTCACTTACATATTATGCTTATATATGAGCATGTCAAAGAAATGTATTCAGTAATGTATGTTTAATGTGAATGCATCTGAACTACTATTCAAACAATGAATATTTCTTACTCCTTAGTATGTTCCACTCAACTCTGTTTGAAAATTAACATATCTTATTTTGATATTATCTATAATCCTGAATGCTATCTGCAGATATAATAGGTTTAAAAAAACATAACATTTGCAGTTGAGCCTTATACTCTGATGCACGTTTTTCACTAATTAACCCATTTTAGTTGTTTTGTATCCCAAGATGCTCCGAGTTCATCATTTATATGCTCTATTTAACTCTTTTCAGACAGAAGACAATATGAATATATACAAGCAAGCTCCTCCGTATGTTACCCTAGTGAATTGCTCATTGTTTGATGAATGTGCTAGCTGAAAAGTGATTATTGTAACCGAATAGAAAATTCTTGTTCTCTTGTTTAAAAAAAAAAAAAAAAAAAAAAATTGCACATTTTCCAGGACACAGTGTTCCTAAAAGTGACAGGCTGACTCTATATGAAATAGAAAACACATACTGAAATTCCCTTTTTTTAAAAAAAAGATGTTTTCAAAATTTTCATAGGGTTAATATCTGTGATATACCATGAAATATTGTAACACTCCTAAAAAACAGACCTTGCAAAAACACTGATGTTGCCTCTGTATTGTCTCCACAGAATCTCTGAATGCATTTACGTTTGGAAACCTTTTTTACCAAAAATATTTGAACATGACGTGTGATTTATATCCCAACAAACTGATTTTGTAAGTAGGTGTTATTTCTTTTGCATAATTCAGTAAGATTAAATTGAAGATCTATTTTATTGGAATTATCTGGATGTTTCAAACAGAACAGAGTGTTCCTATAGGAATTTTTCCTTTCACACCTGGAGAACAGAATGTTACTGACATTCAGAACTGTAATGATTTCAGCAATGCTAACTACCTCTAGCAACCAATGTTTGCCGTAATTCTTCATAAAGTGAATAACATTTTTAATGCTCAAGAGGTTTGAATGCCTTGTTCTCAAGAAACCAGTGTACGTCCTTAATACAGACTTGAAAATTGCAGCCTACCTACGTAATAATGCACAGTTTCACCCTGGATCAAACGCATTATTGAGTATAACATAATCTCCAAACCTTTGGCTTTCATTTTTATTGAGATGGTTATCTGTGATTGTTTTTTCTGGCATGGGTTTCTTGTGACTAGATGGACAAACTATGAATTCTCTCAGTACTTAAACTTAATGCCCAACAGTCAGATAAGTCAGAAAAGGGGCAAAGGAAGAGTTCATGGTGCTTATGGAAACCATGGACTTGTGTGCTGTAATGTTTTGAAAAATATATTTTAAAAATCCGAAGTCATGCAAAAGTAATCTCCATTCAGTAATGCATCATAAATATCTGTACCATCCACTTTGAGTATAGAACACATGTTGGCTTTTTTTTTTTTTTTCAGTAACATGAAATATTACATAGTGCTTATGGTAGCACAGTGATTTTTAGCCTGATGGACAATTCCTGAAGTCACTAGTATTAAATTCAGAGATGATACATACGCAGGATGATTGATTTGAGTATTAAGAAGTTTTAAATGGAGGACAATTAAATCAAATGGAATATTCAAGTTTGAATTGTGATTTTCATTTTGAATTACAGACTGGTTCAGGCTGTTTGCAAAACTATGCTCACTCCTCTTTCCTTATACTGTATGAGGTGAAAATATTATCATTATATAGTTTATTGCACTGAAAATGAGAGTTATAATTAGGTTTCTGTTTCCATCAAAGCCTATCCTAAAGCTTCTGTTAGAAATAACTAGACAGAATTACTTTATTAAAAGGGCAGTGCAAGAAATAAATCAAGTAAAATATGATTCAATGCCTAAAACACCTTTATTCAAAAATATTTATTGAAAATGGATATTTAGAAGGAAGAACCCTGTGGCTGGAACAGAAATTAAAATAATTCCCAAAGCAAGCACACACATGAAACTTCAAAAGACAAATTTGAGACTGGCTAGAAAAGGGAGCAAGAAAAGTTTGTTTGGAGCAAGTAATTATCTTTTAGGGTTTTACCCTACATTGTATGAATGCACTGGTACCCAATTCAGCTTGGAGCACAAGTCCTTCATTCATTACTAAACCCTTTCTGTTTCTGTACATGAATTACGTATTCTCAGACAACCTCATGCAGTGAGAGTGTTTTTAATATATTGTTTTGCAACTTCATATTAATTTTCTGAGTTTAATAATCATCAATGAATTAATATCTATGTCTGATTATTTTAAAGGAAATTTCTCTCTCTAATACTGTCAAAAATATCAGATTAATCTGCAGCCTGAACTCTGTGGTACAAATTCTGGAAGGATGGTAGTTCTTTGGGGGAATTCAGCTTCAAACTAGAAATAGGTCACTTATTGAAGAAGTCACAGAAGTAGGAGAAATTCTTTCCTCCTCTGGCATTTCTCCCTTTCCCCCTTCATGCATTTCATATTACCAATGTGTATTATTTTTCCAGCACCAAAATTTTGCCAGTATGTTAGAATGCGTTCATCATGCTGAGATTTGTTACATACTCAAGTTTTATTGTAATTGACAGTTTAGGGTAGCGCTGTCCCTTGAGTTCTGCATTTTATTTTCTATTGAAATGTTTACTACATTGTTCTGATAATCTCTGCCAGTGAGAACAGAACAAAAAAAAAGGAAGGGTGATGTCCTCATTTTAGAAATACTGCAAGACCAAAGATCAGAAGGACAGACATTGGAGTGAGAATTATTCAGAACTGATTTGTGAACAAATGCAAGAGCTGCTTTCCTTCCTGGATAATATTAGCCATTAAATGTGGGAAAGTCAAGTCTTCCATTTGCCTGGGAGAGCTCAAAGGGATTCATAAAGGGAACCACAATTCCTAAATGAGATTCATTATACAGATCAATAGCTTGGGAGAATTTTGACTGTGTTTAAAGCTCAGCACAGCATTTCAGGCTGGATGACCCCAAATAAGGATTTACCAGCTTACCATTTATTAGCATTCAAGTTTCAAACTTTGGGCTTTGTGAAAAGCTAATTATATATTGCACTATCTTATACAACTTGCATCATTTCTGATGCATTTTAACTGATCCAAAAGGGGAAATATATTGGACAGGGACATATCAAATAATTTTGTCTGGGGAGGCATCCTCACAGCATGATTTGTGAGAGCTGCAATTAGCTAGGTACAGTGAATACAATGGTAGTGGGAGATAGCTGAAAAGAACTGGCTGTTCCCAGGTGCTCCATGAGGTTTCCTTCCCTGGCCTCACTGTGTATGAGAGATTTGAGCCTCATGTAAAACTGGGCCTTATGCAAGGACTTTGACTCTTCTGTGTTCACTGAAAGTCACTGGAGAAGGCTGCAGGTATTCCTCTGTTTTTTTAATTTTTTATTCAAAATATTTAGAGCCTAACAACTGAATTCCGGAGAAGCAGCAACTGCTGAGAGCATCCTTATTTCACAGGGAGCATTCAACATCTTTAAGAACTGATGTTTTCCTGGATGGATTTGGCATTGTCAGCTTGCTTTCACTGTTATTTTCTGACTGTTTCATCTACATTTTGACTCAAGTTGTCATTGGTGTCAAAAGAGAAATAAGACAACTGATTTAAAGGTCAGAGACATCATTTCAGATTTGATGAGTCAGTGACAATAGAGCTCAGAGAAGTAGCCCTTGGCAAGTTTAAAAGTAGTGACAGTTTTGATGGTGAAATGGTTACAGGCAGCTATGAAGGAGGCTTCTTTCTACATAAAAAGATAAATAATGAACTAAAACTTCTATTGATGATACATGCAACAGATTTAATTAGGGACAAGATTGGTCCTTAGTTTTCATATCCTGAAAAGTGATGAAAGTTTGAATATTACAGCTGCTCCTATGAGTGGGTCATGCTCACCAGCGTGTGGTAAGAGGAAGGTCCCCTAGTATTGAACCTCACCCTTTATATGATACAAAAGGATAGATCCTTTCCCAAACACATCCCTTGTCTTGCCTATATATATCCCTAGTGCAAGTAGCCCTGCACAACCAGGAGACAAGCTGCTACTTATATGGCACCAGTAGTGTATTTTTTTTCCTCCCTGAAGCAAGGAAGAAACCAGAGAATAACAGTGAAATACAAAGCTATGTTAATAAGGACATGACATTTAAATGATGAAACCACTATTGATTGTGTTCCTCCTCCTCAAACTGAAGGTACATCTTAAAATGAAAGTGATGAGCTGCATTAAGTCACACAACAATGTTTTTCCTATATTATGGGTCCTCAGCTGGCAAAACTATGTGTACTGCTCCACACCCTGGCCTTTCCATTCATCGTTTAATCACTGGAAAAGCTAGAAGAGTAATCAACATAAAAAACACATTTCTTACAGGGGAAGCCACTGACTGTGTTACCCACTTTGATTTGCAATAGAATTTCACCAAAAATGTCCACATCAAATTTCGTTCCTGTTGACTCAAATGTAGAGTCTAAACCAGAGAGGGAATCTTTGGTAATATTAATAAAAACTTCCCTGCTTTATGCTTTTATTCTTGCCTAAAGTAGGAAACTGGCCACGGAAAAAGTAGGTCACTGAAATAATTGCTGTATTGAAAATAATATAGCCTGACAGTTCAGGGGTTGAGCTACTGTATGTCCATTGGGCTGTAGCAGGTTTGGAGTCTGTGTATTAACATAAAGATGGAAGTCTCTAGTATTTAACATTAGTCGTGTACTTGTGCTTAATAATAATAATTAATATAAGAGGTATTTTCTTGTCAGCTAGATGAGATTTATTTTCATTTTCAAAGCTACCTGCCAACTATATTTAAAAAAGTAAGATAATTTATAATTGTTCTTGCAAGTGCTACAATTTTATTTTACCAGACTCTGTGTGTATATATATTTCCTTTCTGATCTTCTTTGTTCTGTTTGTCCAGCTTTGTCCAGTTATTTAGTGCTTAATTCCTCTAATTTTTGCACAAACTTTTAAGATGGGTTTCTTCTTCTAGTAACACTGCAATTCACTTATATAACAGATGTTTATGTTGAATAGAAAAAATAAAGACAAAGGTGAGGGGGAAGGAGGAGAAGGGGATCCAAAGGACAACTGAAGGTCAGATTGGAAAGTCTTTATGTCGAATTAATTCCCAACTGTTGCCTTATCTTGTATACATGGTGTACCATGGGAGAAAGATTTCACTGTGTGAAATACATTTCCTGCATTTTGTGATCTCATGTCAAATATGTGCCATATAAAAAAAAAAAAAATCATAACTCAAAGGAATGTTTTAAACCTACTAGTAAATATACTCCTTTCTAAATCATTTACATAGAGCAAAGTAAAGGTAAGAACAAGGTTATGGCTTCCAGTAAAGACACATAAATCAACAGGAGAAAAAGTCTCTACAAAACACAGGAATGAGCTCCAAATCATAGGATTTACTGAGGACAATATTAGAAAAATAAAACTTGATTGTAGTTTTAGAGACAATACTATTGCTTCTTATGTTTCACAATTCTATTTTTAGACAGCCAAAAGCTCTAGCGTGTTAAAAAGCCACTCCTCATGAATTATACATTTGTTCTTTTTCATTTGGCTACAGTGCCTTTGTCATATGACTCCTCAAGATACTAAAGATGTATGTATGGTATGTCGAGATTTTTTTGTTGGCAGTATGTGGCATTATGCACAGTTGTCTGTTCATGGTTTTTGACTTGTTTTGTATATTTATATGTTGACTAGATTATACACTTTCTTTGTGACAGTATATTTTTTTTTTTTTTCATTCTGGTGTTTTCAGATAGATCTAGTGCATTGCTTCTGCCTAGACTTTTTTTTAAATTAAGAGTTTAGGAAGGTGCACATCAAATTAAAAAAATATCCCCTTTAATTTCTAAGGAATAGTAGGACAAAAGTGTTCTTCAGTTAGTCTCCTGGCTGCTTGTACACCTTACAGATTGATAAGAGAGTCTGCTCAGTTTGTTGTCAGTGTTGGACTAAACATTCTGGGCACCTCTTGACTAGACCATGTTGTAAAATATTTTATGCAATCATCTTAACTCTCACTTTCATGATCAAGAATACAGCCTGTTTATGCATGTTAGGAAGAATTTATTTTCCACTTGGTGTTTTATTTTTGAGATTGACTTACCAAAGAGGTACATCATTTTCACGGTATGAAGATGTATACTGTAACCCTCAGCTGTCCATCTGCAAGCCAGTACTTTCCTCTGCCAGTCAGAAAACCCCCACCAAACTGTCCTGCATGCTAATGAGATGTTTGGTATGTTAAAAAACCAAAGTCAGAGCCAAGTAACCTCCAAGACTGCATATGTAATCTATTTCTCATTATGGTGTTATTCAATTGGTGGCATAATTCAGCTTGAAAGGATGGCTCTGCAGTGGTTCGTGACATAATCTAGGGTGTGGGCTCTATTTTGTGTTTTACCAGAGATGACTTGTGTCACATTCGATCAGTAATTTAGTTTCTCTGTCTTCTCCATCTGCAAAATGAGCATGAATGCCCTATTTCACTAAAATATTCTGAAGGTAAATAGATCATCTTTTGTGAAGCATTCAGGCACCCTCCTCATAGAAGTCAGATAAGAATCTATCAGAGATCAATGAATTGCAGAAAACAAGACATTTTCTGCTATTGAGAGGACAAGAACATTTACTTTAGCCTTGAAGGAAAGGCACCATCTTACTCAAAGTGCTTCCCCTGACCTCTGCTTCCTTTTCTCTTTAGCTATTTCCATCATCTCAGATGCCAAAGATTCCTTTTCACAGTCCTTCACAGTCACTTGTCATCTGAACCCTGAGTATTTTGTCTCTGCCTTTCTCTGCCCTGCAAAAGCTACAGATTAAAAATAAATAAAGTAGTTTTTCTGATTTCCAGAAGTTCAGTTCATGCTCAGTAGTTCTGCTCTATCAAGTCAAAAGAGGTGAAAGTCCTCTTAGACTGGAGCTTTGTTTTTTTTCTGTTTTGGGTTTGGTTTTTTTGTTGTTGTTGTTCAGTGGGGGGGGGTTGGGTTTTTTGGTTTTTGTTTTTGTTTTTGTTTTTTTAATTTAGTAGACAAAATAATACTTCAACATCTTATGTTATCTGCAGCATCTAACTTTATGGTTCACCACCATAGAATTTTGCAGATCCAAATCTGCAGAATTTATTCAAACTGAACACCTACTGGAATTAATTCTTACCTTGACTAAAACTGAAATTTCTGGGTTTATGTATTTTAAACATTACATTCTTTACCATGGTCTTCTGTGGTATGACGTGAGTTTAAATCATGGGAGTTTGTATGATATGAGTAATATTCAACAAAATAAGTTAATACAAGTTAACAGTCTCGTAGCTGATGGAGGAATTTTACCCATGTTACAGTACTTCTGGTTTTCTTCTGTCAAAATACCTCTCTCTGATTCATGGCAATTATGAACACTCAGGAGCTGCAAATTACTATTATTTTGACACATTTGTCTTTGCTTCCTTCTTTTTAATTCCGTGGTTATTTTAGGTATCTAGTCTTTTTTTTCTGAACCACACTTTTTTTTGTACTCATATTTGCCATATTGCTAAAATCTGGAGTAGAATTGCTTTGGATCTTGCATGAGCTTTAGAAGGAAAACCAACTGAAGCAGAGGGCAGCTGTCTCCCTGCTGCTTGGGGGCAGAGAGAAGGGCTAGGCAGAGGGCTGTGGGTTACCCCTCCGCTCCAGGGCAGAGAACTCCTGTGTCTGGGTCACAGGAAGAGGAGATGCTGTATTCCTCTTCCTGGCCCTAGGCGCCATAGGGGCTACACCACAACCTGAGCTTGAAATGCAAGATTAAGCATAATATTGCCAAGTACCCGCTGTTACCTGCATGTGAACACCAGTACAGGGTGTACCATGGAGCCTGTGGGATGCGGGAGAAGGACTGTCCACCTTCCCCAGCCTCAGGGATCCCTAAGGATTGCTAAAATTATATTACTGCTACTATTAGTAGAAGGAAACTTTATACATGTTTTATACACCAGGAGAATAAATGTAAAAGTACAAATGACTCAAGGACATGGGTAGAAGTTCTTGCATCTTCTTACTTTACCAAGAAGGTTTAAATTATATATGACATTAGGAAACTGTGATCTATCTTTATTTTTTTAATTCTTTTATTCTTTATTTTCTTTATAATAAATTGAGGATCATTTTTAAATGTGTTCAGTTACTCATAGCAGTTTTAAAATGACAGAAGTTCTGTAATTAAAAAGGTGATAACAGGGCAAAGTATAATGATATTTTAGAACGTACCTGTGGCAAATACATAGCTGGTCTAAATATAGGAACTAATGTAGGAAGTTTCCATGTTCCGTGTTGATGACATTATTACACTGCAAAGAGTTCATAAAAATAAATCACAAATCTACTTATTTCAAATCATCAGCATGTATGTCTTGTGTTTATAATACATAGTTCAAGTTTTGAGCTCTTGTTCTGAGTTTTAAAACAATGTTATCTTTATTCATTTTTTCAGCCATGCTCATGCAGTAGAATTTCCCTTAAACTGAAATTTTGACTGATGATGACTACTGTGAACATGTACCAGAGCTCAAATTTTACTTGATATACTACGTGTCTCCTCCTGTGTATAGCCTAAAACAGCGGGGAAAGGGAAAGAAGTACAAAAATAAGCTGAATATGTCTTTTTCTTACATTGGGAAACTGACCTGCAAAGCCTCCCAACCTGTAGGAGGATTATGATACTATAAAGCTAAAGTCTTTTCTTTCTCATGTACTTCATTTTGAAATATTTAAAGCATTCAACTCAAAAAGCTGATTAAAAAAAAATCAGTCAGTGTATTGTATTTTATCAGTTATTTGGATGGGTGAGAAATGAAAGCTAGATGGTATGTGGATAGTGCTAATATAATTAAATAAATGAACCAGACAATATTTCCCTCAAGTAGGAGACAGACAGCTTTGGAGTCAGAAGAATAATGAACGCTACAATATACTGCTGACTGCTTTTTATCTCAGTGCCTAAGATTTTTTTTTTCCTCCAAGTTCTAACACCATGATTAACTTTGTAGGCACTTATAGGATATTTTTAGACAAAATAGAAAACACTACATCTCTTTTCCACCACAAATGTGTGGAAGTAGAAGGTCACATGGCTTTCACAGCCATGTTCAAGCAGCAGTATCAGAAAACTCTTTCCAAAAAGCAAACCATCCCCCAGGCCCATCACTAAATTTGTCAAACGTTGACTGGTCTGTTTGCACCATTACCACTGCAGATCAAGGGTCAGCACGACTGCAGGAAGAAACCTGTCATTCGAAAATGGACTCGAAAGGGTAGAGAAGGTGAGGCCGTGTGGAGGGAGGTAAGCGGGACGGCTGCGCCCGGAGATGCTGCAATGCGGGGGAGTGAAGCTAATACTTCCTGATGTGGTGGCTGGGGGTTGAGGGAAGCCGTGGCCTCTCAGAGGGGGGAGGGACTGCCCTCCCCCCCGACCGTATATGTGTGAAGCTGTCTGAAGACATGCCTGAAGAAGAAAAGAAAAACTGAGGATTCCGTTCACCCCTCCAGTTATGTTTTTAAGTACCTCTGTTCAAACAGTTACATGAGAACTAGAAACTTTAAGGGACAGCGTGTTGGTGCTGGGTTTCCAACTTCATGTCAGTCCAGCTACCGCACAGAGAGGATCTAGCATTTTCCAAAATTATACGGTTACCTCTACTGTGTGGGAGTGAAGAGGCTGCAATGTGAAGGAGCAGTGTGGGAAGGCATACATATACTAACACTGCAGGAACACCTGCAATTTCCAGGACAGATGCAACAAAGATGTGCCATCAGTTGGCTGTAGCGGCTGAGAAAGACTGGCGGTGTTATGGTGTGTTGCTGCCTCTAACAAATGATACCCAGTATAACAGCAGTTGCAAAGGTCACCCCAACCAGGTCATCTTTAGACAGCTTAAGAGTTGTTTACAGTTTAACTTAGTAGCACATGCAGGTTTTAGTAGTTGGGTTGCTGGAGTGAACACAATACCGCATTAATTCTCTTTAGCTCCAGAAGCCCTTTCTTGTTTTCAGTAGGTAAACAGGAAAATGAGACAGCAAAATTCCTTTTTTTGTTTGTTTGTTTGTTTTTTTTTCCCCTTGGGAAAAGACGCCACAGAGAAATTTCAATCCACTGAATGTGGTTTGTTGACTGTCAGCTTTATAATGCACACTGGTAGTCTATACTACTTATAAATAAAAATACAAATGAAGCCAGACACTAGCCATGTGCTGGAGATGGCATTTTAAAGTTAACTTGGGGAAAAAAAACCAAAAGTTTGGCTTGACTTAGGTTTTGTTTTCATTTGTTTTCCTTTATCTCTGCTATGGAGGGATCTAAGAACAAAATTTTTTTAATATCATTGTAAAGAATGTAGTAAATACTGTGAAAAAGCAGGTGCTATGTAGCTTCACTAATAATTTTAGAGTGCAGATTTGACCAAAGTGTTACTGCAATTTTCCTGCATGTACCTTACAAGGAGGAGGAGATGTGCCATACCAGCCTCTTCTGGCAAGTGTGTATTCCTCTTGCCAGCATGGTAAGGAGGGAGTAAATCCACCTTACTGAGTTTCGTGGGGGTGAAGTTGAAGGAAATGCCAATCATGCCTCCATGCATTCAACCCAGAATTGATTGCATGGTGCAAAGTGAGTTTCTCTTAACCCTGCAATATGCTGGGACTGTGCAAAACTTGCCTGTCTATCATGCCAATCAAATAATCCAAGACTGAAAAAGCAACTTGCAATTAGACTTTCAAAGTAACCCAGAAGGTTTTAGACACTATCTTGAAATCTCTTTGAAAGTTTTCCTAACTAAAGTTTAAAAAAAATAAAAAATTCAACATTATTTAAAAGCAAAATCATTAAGTGGGTCAGTTATTAAGGTAGCATCATTTATGTGGTGTCCCAAGTGAATTGAAGAGGTATTTGCTCTCAGTTTCTGGGAAAAAAAATCTACAAGTCACTGGAGAAGATAAAGTTTTTTTGCTAAGAAAGAGAAACTAGGAGGGTGATTCACAAAAGAGTCTGAATATAGGTTTCATGACCATAGTAAATATAAAGCTGTGGGATTCATCGACAAAGATACAAGGACATGGTTCCTTCTCATTTTACAAACATGTTATCTGTAATGCCAGCATGATTCCTAGCTGAAACTCAACATTCTTTCCTTGACTAAAGATTAGATTAATGGTTGTCCTGGGACGATCAGTGCATTGCATTCTGGCATGTACTGAGAAAACCAAAATTAGCTAGCATTTAAGTAAAGCTGAGTTGGGGAAATGCAATGCTTACAACAGGCAGGTGGCAGGTTAGGTGGATGTTTGCTGCAGTATTTGTTGCTCTGTCCATCTGCTTGAAAATAATCAGCTACATTAAATTTGCAGTAGACATCTCTCCTCTCATTCTTTGCTGGCTAGCTGGCAATGTGGAAATGATTTATAGAAGTATGGGTAGCATCTTTTATACTAAAATTACTTACCCATCTACTAGGACCTTAGGGAAAATCACTAAAATGGAGGACACAAAATAAACCAAGTAAAGTATATCAAAGACTAGACATGAATTGCGTAAAGTACTTGCAGTTATATTTATATTGCAGAAAAGTCTCAGGTTCATCTCCATTGTTTTAAGCAGTGAATGAAAATATGACAACACTCAAAACAATGAATTCTCTGTGACTTTATGTAGAGGACTGTATTATTTTCCCTCATTAACAAACAAACAAAAAAAAACCAAGAGAGGAATGCTTGATTAAGGCTTCTTGACAAAGAGCAAGAGTGGGGGTTAGCATAGGCTATCTCAAAGTTTAGATTATGACCAGCAGTAGAATTGCTAAAAGGTTCAGAGATGTGACTAATCAGACAAACTGGAAAAGCTCATTTCCCTCTGGTTAGAGGAATGAGCAGTGGAGAGGGTTGCTGTTCATGAGAGTCCAGCAGGCCAGCACAGCCAGCCCTCTCCTACCCCAGCAGCAGCTCGGTGCCTCCTGGCTGGGGGTGCCCCAGTAACTGCAGGTTGTTTTTACCCTACTGCTCGCGTTGCATGGGGATAGCTGTGCAAATAGTGCCTGAACCAGGAACAAGGCTGATACTTTGTGTTTTGGTATGCTGGAGTTTCCTTTGAACAAAGAGCTCTAATATATACATGCTCAGGATGGTTGTGATTGGCATCAACAGCAGGGTCCTGGTACATTTAGACTTGCAAAATGACACAAGACACTATGACATAAGACACTGTGGCATGCAAATCAAGAGAGAGATGGGGACTGGAAATAGGGGAATACCTTTCTGAAAGATTTTTAAATGTTTCTTGGTTGTTTGGTTTTTTGTTTTTTTTTTTTCAAAAAAAACCCTGACTCCTGAAACCCATGAAGGAAGAGAGTGCAGATGCACTGGTTTTTAAACAGTTTTAAACAACAATATTAATATTATGAATGAGGGACTTTAAGAAGAAAAGAGGACAAAAAGCCAAACATTCATTTCCTCTTTCTTTCATGGAAGGCATTATGTCAGCGTTTCATAGAATACTTTGGGTTGGAAGGGACCTTGAAAGATCATCAAGCCCAACCCCCCCTGCAGTAAGCAGGGACTGAACCTGTGAACTTGGTGTTATTAGCACTGTGTTCTAACCAACTGAGTTAACCCAGCTATTTCTTTGCCACACTCTAATTTTAATACCTCTCCTGGTGTGAGGGCCTCAGAAGTCAGCCTAGGCTTGCAGGGTGTGGGAGAAGGGTGGCCAGAGAAGTTGCATTGGCCCTCCATGTGCAGCACAACTACACAGCCTCTGAGCCGCTTAGCTGATAGTGCGATAGACTAAAGCATGCAACTGTGTGCCCCCAGGAACCAGGCAATCGCACTGCACGTGTTCATTAGGATCAGTCCCTCTGCTCGTGCGGGGCTGGTGAGCATTTGCTGCTGTGCCAGAATGAGGAGCTGCAGCTTCCTCCAAAGAACCTCACAGTACAGCTTGTGTAGTCCATTGGCCAAGCTATTGCTGGTTCTGCAAATTCAGTTGGAAAGCAGAGGCAGAGTGAGAACTGGTTGAGAGAGAATTTGGTGCTTTTTTTGAGGGAAGGAATGATCTAAGGAATAGTTAAAAACAGGTGTTAAACCAAGACAAATACAAAGCAGCTTGATAGTACAGAGAGGATGGTTTACTGCAACTTGCCCCTTCAAATTGATATTTAAATATCTTAAAAGTATTGAAGGGGTTAAAAAACATAATGGCCAGAGCATTCAAGCCTGTACAATTGCATGAAAACCACATAACAGCAACAAGAAACTGCTCTCAAATGCCAAACCTGCAACTAGCATAATTTGAAATGCTGGTTAGAAGCTATGGGTCTGCAGTTTGCATGCTGATTATCTGGGCGTCAGTGATTTTCTCTCATTCTGTGCTGTGATAATAGATAATAAACGGGTTGTTTTCTTAGCAATCTTTAAGTTCAGTTATTGGGATGCTGGAGGCGGGCGGTTCTTGGAGGAAGTCTGTCAGCCCCAGAATTTGTTTCCCTGTTGGTTTGTCAAAGCTATTCTTTTGACCTTCAAGGTGCAGAACAGGGCTCATCTATTCACTCAAGCTTTTGCCTGAGGAGAGGAGACTGAGGGAAATCAAGCCTGTTCCTGGATCACAGTCTATTTGGCTTGACGTTGTCAGTAAGCATTATATATCACTGTAAATGTTTACTTAGCCTGTTGGTGAAGCACACTTTATAAGATGAAGGATATATAAAAGCAGTGTGGCTATGTGTAAAGAGGGAGACTGTTAAACAGCACTAGGACAGAACAAAGAAATGAAATAAATGAAATATATTTTGCTGTAATCCACCTCAATGCATCTGTACTGAGGTGGACATTGGCAATTATCTTCCATGATTTTGGAGACTAAAATGTGTCTACTAAAATGGAAGACTATAGGTGTTGATTAAATTGCATTTTACATCTGTATGAAAATATATATTTTGATTCAAAATACGACACTGAAAGTTACATGGTAGAAGCGGTATTTACAGAAGGTTGATCTGCTCCTCCTTAGTATGTAGACTGCATTAAAAGTAAAAGCTGAGCATGAACACGAGGGAAACCCTAAAGCCAATGGGCGGTGGGTCTCTGTTCTTCCAGGCTGTTCATGGTGTTCCCCTGCTCACAGGCAATAGAGGTCCTGAAATGTTTGCATGGCAAGGCTGACTCCAGTTTTCCTGCACAGAAGTGCTCCATCAGCTTTACAAATAGGTCTATTGAGAACCCACGATCTATCAGTTAAGAAGCTTTTGGCAATGATGTTATGTAGGATAAAAAGAGGTCTGCCCATGAGCAAGTCCACTTACCTGCCTGGATGGGCATTCACATTTTAAAAGTTTGAAACAAGTAGCTTTTACAGATGTGGTAGGTGGTCATGTTTCTAATTCTCGAATTATCTTCAAATTTCAAGCTGTCTGAAATGTTTTGCCTGAAAACTTTTTGCCACCAAAGGTTGGAGTTTAAATCAAAACCAGAAGTTTTGTCCGGTAAAAGTAGTAATTAAATTTTTTTAGATGGGAATTTTCTTTTAATTGTAACTTTTGTTCTGTTTCTGCTTGGAAATTAAATAGAAAACAGCTAGATCAAAATAAAACAAAAATTTCCTGGGAAAAAAAATAAAATTACAAAAATACACCCATTCTTGAGGAGGAAAAGGAGTTGCATTTTCTGGCAAACTTTTCCTATAAATGTTTTGTAAATCTGAAAGGAGGTATTCTGGAATTAAAGAAGAAAAACAATTCTTCCTCTGCTTTTACAAAATACATTCAAAAAGTGTCTTCTTATTTCATGGTCTTTTCACCGATACATGCACAGCAAAGGCAATCTAGATCCATTGCTGTGCTTCACCCAGCGTAGCAAGCCACTCAACTCAGCACAACAGGCATAAATTCTCACTGAATCTGAATGGCAATATCTTACGCCATTTTTGTACAGGTGCCTATTTAACACAGCGTTGTATTGTATGAGAAAAGCATTTTTGCAGTCACTGTGGCACATGAGAAACCTTCTCTGTCTCTTCCCATCCAAGTCAAAGTGGTTACAGCTGGATAATTGCAGCTAGCACGAAGTGATGCAAATGTTCCTTTCCATTTACTATCACTCAGTGCAAAAATAGAGCACAGCTGGATCAGACTACTGGCCAGACCATCTGAGTGTGGATTTAGGGAATGAGAGAGATATTGTGAGTTTGAGTGGGGTTTTTTTAATAATTCCTAGAGACACTAAAAATCAGCTTAGATGTCAAATTTCTGAGAAATTATTTCTATGAGTAAATCTGATCAGTATAAACTTTGCATCCATCCCCCATCCAACACACTTGGTGAAAAACCTCATCTCTGAACATGCCTTCAAATGTTCTGAAAGTGCAGATCTGAACACCCTGGTTATTGCTAACAGATAATGTTGTTTAAAAAATAATAATTTGCCATGAAATTCTGTAGGCAATATGTTCGGAAAGGAATTAGGAAATACAGCAAGTAAGAAATAGATTAGCTTAGGTTATTATAACCAACCTAATTTTTTAAAATGGCTGTCCAGTTTATCTCTCCTGCAGCTGTATCAGACCTTGTAATGGGATTAGGATCTTCCTTAAAAAGAAAAAAAAATTTTTTCAGAGCTATAGGTTTCTGGCAGGGGATATTATTCCAGTTATCCCCCCCAAAGAGATGATACACTTTATTAAAGGCAAAGAGGGGGTACCTATAGAGACTGGGTCAGAGTGTGAACTCATTTCAACATGATGGGGAGTGGTACACAGTGTGTGCGTTGCACAACAGGCGGGTCCTCATTTTGTTTAGATACAAACACTGTTACTGGAATAACTTTATGGCTTAGTATTGCTCTGGGTGAATGCTACAGAAATCTTGCCTCCTCACAAAAGGGGGAGAAGGAATTCATTATTTAAATTAAAAAAAAAAACAACCAAAAAAAAAACCCCAAACCAAAACCAAACAAAAAGCCTATGCTTTGCCAGCTCTGACCTGAATAGGGACAAAAACTGACAAGTTCCCAGTAAACTGCAAGTGTTAAGATGCCCCCAAAAGGACGGAAGTCCTGAAGTTCAGCTTTTCAGTGATCTGAGCTGTTAAATGACTGCCACACTCTTTCTGTAAATTTGCCCAGTAAATGGAGCATCCTGATTATACAACGTCCTGACACAGTTAGCACCTGGAACTGAGGAATCAAAAATCTACTTATATTAGTAATGAAAAAGCAGAAAGAGGGATAGGCTCTGTGAGCAAGCAACAGTTGCTGAAGCTGTTGAGGGTATCTCCAGAGAGACATGCCCTGTCTAGCAAATGGGAATATATCTGGAATTCAGTTAACTTGTCTAGTAAGTAATTTATTTCTTTGAGAAAGTTGACTCAATACATCTGTGATTGCTAACCGTACCATGGTTTGCATCTTGGAAGCACGGAAAGCACGCAGCAGTCAGTGGATACGCAACATGCTCCTTTAGTGAATGCAGCGCTCTTTCCTGTCCTTCCGAAGGGATCTGCCAGGGTCACATGCAGAGCACTGAGAACAGTACTGTCATTGCTCTTAGTGATTTATTTTGCTCCTGATTTAAGCGGGATTATGAATTGAGGTTAAATTGTACATCTCTTTAATCCCTGTCGTGGATAGTTTCAGGACAGATATGCATGTGTCAGGAATTCTTAGCGGAGTCCTTGTTTAGCATGTATGAGAGCAGAGGGGATTGCACCGCATGACCTGCTCCAAAGACAAATTGAGAAGTGTTGAATGGGCTTGCTCCCTGGGATGTCCTGGGGAATCCTCTGTAGGTGTGGCACAGTTTTTCCTGCCAGGCCAGCATGCCTTTGGGAGGCTGTCCTAAAGCATGATCAGCAAAAGCCATGGAGTTGTGCCATTTTTCAGTGTTTCTGCCCCAACTTTAAGCAGGATTTGAAGCAAATGTCAATTAATAAGAAAAAAGATTTTTAATCCCTATATTACAATTCTTTAAATACATATTAATAAATAACATATATAATTATGTATGTGTGTATAAGTCTGTATGTATGTTACATGTATATATATGCATGCACACACACACAAACGTTTGTATGTGTCACTGCTGTTATGGTCACTCAAATTTCAGGTACAATACCTACTGAGGGTCACAGCCTGTCTGTCAGGAGCTGGCATGACTCTGCCATGACCCTGACTGGCCATAGTTAGAGTGTAACTGGGACAGATGACTTCATGTGACAGGGCAGCACGAGGTGGCACTGGACCACAACAAAAGAGGCTATAACTTGATCATCTATTACTCTTGCTCCTCTGTGTTAAGTGTTGGAACCTGACATAGAATGTGCTCTGAAAGTTCTTTTGTGTTTATTGAAGAAATCAGTATGCAGGGACTTATGCATTAAACATGACAATCTGGTTTTCCAATAGATGCTGTCCTGGATTTATAAGTCCCAATCATCCTTTATCCCCATGCATACATGCAGAAAACACTTTTCTGGAGTAAGGTAGACCCTACTGATTTATGTTTTATCTTTATTTTTTTCTTTTTTTTCTTGTCATGTGGCTGACTCCTGTGTAAAATAGGTGTATTGAGTGAATACGATGCTGAATATGCCCCAGGTCATCTAGAGGAAGCATGTATTTGCTAAGACATGAAACTATAACTTCCATGAGCAATGTTTGCATTGGAGTGCATTACTTCCAGTAGAAAAAGGACTGATAACATAGGTTTCCACATCTCCCGGGAGTTCATTTTATGACCTGTCTTTCTACAAGCTAAGAAGTGTTTGTCTTGTGTCCATGTATGATTTTAAATGAAAAAGCATACTCTGTGCTCTACTCCAGCCATATAAACAGAAACACAGACACAAGTCTTTATTGAGCTACAGTGAGCTGTTCAGCACAAAATTGAACTCCAGCCAACTCCAAGCCTCAACGCTCTTAAAACCAGCTTGGATCCGGTTTTACATTTCTCTATTAGACTTGTGTTGGGATTACACAGGCCTAAAAACAAATGGAAGGGAAAAAAATCACCTTGAGGTTAGGGCTTTCAGTTAACCAATAAAAAAGAAGGCGGCACCTAGCCATGGGAAAGACATCCACAGGAGTCTCCTGCTGGAAAAAGATAAGAAGTTGGGAGTAAGAGAATTTGAGTGCTCAGTCTGAACAGGAAGCAAATAAAGTACCGTGGATGGCAGGACAGGGAAAATACCATAGTGAAAATTAAAATTCTCCATGAGCTGTCCATAAAGAGCTAATGTTGCTGCAGAAGAGATACAGGAACTATGAAAAAAATCTCTGCTCATAGTGGAAGTAGCCGTACACATTCCCTGACTTGTGCCCATTTGCTGCAGAACCTGCCCATCCTTTTGAGTTCCCTGAGCCAGGCAGCAGCTATAGGAGGAGAGAGGTTTTTGGTGTGACAGCTTCAGTCAATCAACTATTCAGCAGACATGAATCAGAATCATGGTAGACTCCCCTGTCAGGCTCCCTCCAACTGTTTGATAAATTATAATGTGTTCTGGGAAGTTCTGGTGGCCTGGGCTACTGAGCACGCCAACTTATTTGTGTTTTTAAAAAAGATAACCTGGATAAGATAAAATAGGACTTTTGGCCCAAAACTTGATCTAGAGTGTTTTTACTAGTAGGAGCAAGATAGGAGGAACAACAGAAACAACATTTTAAGGCTTTTTTTTCTTTTTGGGTTTGGGGTTTTTTTTTCAGTTTCCAATTAATACAAAGGTAAAACTGCTGGTCACAAAGAGTGGTGACTGTTCTCATTTTTCAGGCCAGAAGGAAAGAGAAGGCACTAGTAGAAATGCTGGGAGAAAGCTAATTCTCAAGAGACTTGACATAAATTTTAGGCTGAAGTGTAAAATTTTCAAAAACAGGCAGAAAAATTTATGCATTCTAATCACTGTCCCTACTTTAAAAGTGAGTAAGCACCAAGTACTCCCACTGTGATCAGTAGCTTTTCAAATTAAACCATCCAAATAAGGGAGTTTGAGTCTAACATTAGGATTTCTGTATAAAATCAACAAAGAAAGCCTACTCAAGAGATTCAGTTAAATGTCTAGCTTCTTGAGGGCAATTATCCTAAACAATTTTCCCAGTCATCCGAAACTACATTGTCATTATTTACAGGAATTCCAACATACTTCAGAAACTCTTGGGTATCATCAGAAGGGAATGAACCTGTTACTGGATGAGGAGCTCTGTAAGTAAAGCTGTCAAAGCCAAGGACCTTCAAAGGTACTTTTAGGGAAGCAGGACTTTCCAGAACTTCAAAACCTGCTCAGGTTAGAGGCTGTATAAAAAAGAGAGTAATTTTCCTGCACTCATTTGTCTATTTATATTTAGCATATTTTTGGCATCAATAAATAACAAAGGTTTTATTAATACAGGATTCCACCTTTTGCTGATATTCAGAATAGTCCATGTTGTATCTGAAAACGTGATTTGGTTTGAATATTGTCAGGGTGCTCTCTGCTAGACACAGGGCTACAGTACAGCTTTATTCCTTCAAATATCATTAAAGAGGACTTGTTGAGCCTGTAATACTTATTAAACAGTTCAAATCCCCCAATTTCATAAACAAATGCTCTGGCATCCTTTTTCATTTGGGTGTAGAAGCTCTTTGCATGCAATTGTTAATTGAAATCACTTTCCTCAGTGACCCCCAGGCAGCCCTGATGCGATGCATCCCTGATTTCTGATTGCGAGTCCAGAAGTCAAAAGCAACAAAAGATAATTGTTTTATTTCTAGTCTTTGTTTTAATTTGTAATTTTGAAGTTAAGCACTTCCAAAGTTGCCAGACAACAGTGCTATTGCCTTTTTAATTGCCTAATGTGAGAAATGTTTGCCAAGTGCCTTGGTAACTGAAGAAATACTGCAATTTACTGATTAATAAAAGCTTTCTGTAATTTAGTTTTATGTACCATACTGATTTCAGTCACCCAAGGAAAATGTCCTTTGACATGGCCTCTTTTACAGTCCTTGATTATTTGAACACAGCTATTTATCTGCATTTCAGATCTATTTATGTACAAATAAATGCTTTAACAAAAAAAATCGCGTGAGCAATATGCACAAATTCCATGGATCTTCTGCCTGACTTGAGCTGCATAATTGTACATTTAGTTCTAAAAATGGATGACTGACTTACACAAGGGAACACTAGCCTGCAGCCATGGTTGAAAGTGCATATTTCTGTGAAATATTCAAATGTGAACATGAGTTTCCAGAGTGAAAATGAAGATTTACGTATTAGATAAGATCTGAAATTGCTGTATGTCTTGCTGCAGACCTAGATGGCATATGGGTCACTGGAAAGAACACAGATTGTAGTAATAAAATGGATGTAGTTCAGCAGCAAGTATCACTGAAAGAGTAAGACAACATAGACTGTCATTAGAAATCATGCACTTTATTCCAGTTTTAGTTACAAATGAGAAATATTCAAAACATTGAGAGTTTCCATTTGGACAAGCCTTTAGAGAGGAGTGTCCTTATCAAATTTTCCTTGTTCTAAAAGCAAGGGCTGTTGTCTCAAAAAAACAAAACAAAACAAAACAAAATCCTCTGGTATTCTTAGACTATAGTCTGGATGGAAAAGAATGATCCACAATAATTTGATACTTACCCTAGCTGAAAAAGGAAAGTAAAGTAATGATAATTTATGCTTACTCATCACTTCTGATTCACAGATACTAACGATTTTCACAAAGATAGGAAAATGCTTTTACATGGATGGGTTAACTGAAACCCAGCAGTTAGTGGCCTAATTTTCCAAGGTTTTAGGCATCTGTAACTGCCAGTGAAATGATTTTAATCCCAATTCTAATAGTTTCCCTAACAAACTATCAGTAAGCAACTTACCTGTTCTGTGGGACTGACAAAAGGAGACTTTTTGGAAGGATTCTGCCTACAGTGTGTGAGAGGGTTTATTTCCAGTCACAGTTCAATGTTGATGGCCAGCAATGGGACAGTGGTGGGATCTGCAAGATACATACCATATTTTCTTTCCTGCTTTTATATAAGAGTAGAAACATCCCCTTTATCTGCAGAGCTGGATGTTGTCATCTCCCAGGCTCAGCCATGCAGCAATGAGTTACTTCTGTGCAGGGTAGCAGCAACAGCAGTCCTGCCTCCTCCTCGCTCCAGTACAGGAAGATCATTTTGAAGTGATCCGTATATCATTAATGGTATGTGATGTGAGTTTTGAAAATGCCTGTTCTAAAGGACTGTCATTCTAGGCTAATCAGATGCCTTAAGCTAATTACAAGAAATTGTATGTGGGGAGGCAGAGAACATAAGTACTGGTAAAAACTCAAAGTATTAGAAACAAAACTGCTTAAGGCATCATGATATATTAGAAACAATTCTTTGTTATGAGTTTGGGTGATAACACAATTTGGAAACCATCATTTGTAAGCATACATTCAATTTTGTTTGCCAGTAATAAAATC
Organism: Pelecanus crispus; assembly: GCF_030463565.1. Taxonomy (NCBI): domain Eukaryota; kingdom Metazoa; phylum Chordata; class Aves; order Pelecaniformes; family Pelecanidae; genus Pelecanus; species Pelecanus crispus. Next base: position 59,059,219 of record NC_134647.1, read on the forward strand.
TGTATGATTAGAACTCGCTCACTATTTGACAACGGGGTCCAAATTCCTCACTAGCTGGAAAATACATTCCTGAGTGTGCTTGGATTAGCTGTCAAAGTGCTTTGGCTGGCAGCATGTGTATGATTTAGGGATCTGTGGCAAACACCAATATAAACAGAAAGCATGCCCAGAAAAACCTGCTTGTGAGCATAGTGTGAAATGTTTATGATTGGACCATCGTGGACCTTCAGACACCCAAACCTCTGTGCCAGTTGGAATTTCTTTCAAAAATTATAAATTATAAATATCAATTTCCTGACTTGATAAGCATTACATCTTCCATGGGAAATCCATAGTAATCCTTATCTTAATGCTTATGTAGAAACTGATCTTGGAACTAAATATTGGTGGTTGTTCTGATTATGAAATGATTACTTGAGGTATATATGAGTCTAATAAAATCCTACCTAATGCTCATAAATCCATAATTGATTATGAGTTAAGTCATAAGGGAAAAATGTAAATATTGATCATGCTTGGGAAGTAGTTGGCAAGATTTTACTTTTCTATCCCTAAACCTAAAACCTCAAAGTTAGGAAAGAAAACCTTATACTGATTTAAAAAGAAACATATGCGGTAGGAGGGAAGTATTTAAATCCAGAAGAGGGATAATTCAGCAAATGAAAATGAAAAAAAGTAGAACTAGTAGAAAATTTATAAGGGAAGCAAAAGAACTAGAAAAATGTCTATGGTCATTAGTGAATGGTAATATATTAAGATTAAAGGAACAAAGCAATTATATACAATTACTAGATGAAAAGGTAACGTCCTTACTCCAGGGGGGAGCAGATGTGTTCAATAAATATTTCTATTCTGTAACTGGGAAAGAGGTAGATGATACATTCATGGGATAGATTAATGAAATATTTTCCATTCTTGTGGTTATTGAGGAACATTTTTAAACAGTATCACCTAAATCAACAGGTACAGAAATTTACCCAAAATGTTTTAGGATATGTGTCTCATGAGCATTTTGGACTGTTAACATTTATTTTTAATAAGTCTTGGAAAACCATGAAAGTTCCAGAGGCCTGGGAAAAAAATCTTACGTTATCCCATTTTTTAAAAGTTTAAATGGGATAAGTCAAATAATTATAGGACTTGTCAACATGACTTCAGACATGGAAGAAATAGTGGAATGGCCTATATGACTCTACTTAAATACAAGGTGAAAGAATGGTATTGTAAATAATATTGCTTAACAGAGGTTCAGAGAAATAAGTTTTAATCAGATCAGTTTATTTGCAAGATGGTATCAATAACAGTGCTAATCTATTTTATAAAGCTTTCAGCTTAGAATGGTGCAAAAGTTTGCAAAATCAAGTTGACATGGCACATATTAAATAAATAAAAACAGGTAGGTGCCAAAATAGAAGTTTAACCAGGGAGTCATCACAATGTTTGTTTCCAATGTGAGCCACTGAACATCTGAAGCTTAGAGTCCCACTTCATATTGCATCCAAACCTATATGAGATATCATGGTGTAGAAAATATCAACGCATTCTGAATCTGAAAGAAGAGAAAGATGTTCCTAAATTTGAGAGACTAGATAGGACAAGTTTGTTCAGTATCAGATGGAAATAAATTAGGGTGTTCATCAAGCATGAGTCTCTTTACGTGCCCTCTGCAGGGAGGCTTCCATGAAGCTTTAGAGGCTGTTTCAAAGTACATCAACCAGTGCTAGTACATCAACAAATTGGCCAGCACATGCCTTGATCATCCTTCTTGCCTCTAGCAGTCCTCATCAGTAGAGAAGCTAATTCTGAACTCTGTAAAAGTCCTGCAAATATCACCACCATCAGGCAATGACTCTACTTTTAGCTGGCAGTCCGTAGAACAACTTTGTATGCCCTGCTGCAATACTTTAAAAAAAAAAAAAAAGGATGATTATGTTGGCCAGGAGCTGGCACCTGATTTTTCATTTCAGATATCAAGGCAGAACGGCTTTTACATCTATTTAAACTGGATAATTTGTAAGAGAGATTCTGTGTAAAATAAATAAAGCCCTAACTTCCCATGGAACAGTTCCCTGTGGCAAGCACAGTGAAGATGATCATGCACCCTGTGGAGGGTACTTCCTACATTTTCCTGGGCTGATTTATAGAAAGCTGAAGCACTTCACAAAATGTTTAGATCATAGTGATAAAATTATGTAAGTATGAATACTACTTTCTTTCCTTCTTTCCCCCAAATGATGGGGTGCAGTTTAGAAGACCACAGATTCTAGAACATCTTTCTGTATCAGCTATGACATCCAAAGGCTCTTTGAGAGAAAATTTGAACTTAAATACACTATGCTATCTAAAAAAAATAAAAATGGCTTCATGCATAGTAAGCCTTGGCAAGCTTCACAGATATTTTTATCCCTTCTGTTCCATCTAGGGGTGTGCTATTTTAGATTGGGTTTAGTTTATAGTATTGTTACAGCTTCCTTAGTTATTAAAACATAGGAAGAATGTTAAAGTCCTATGCTTTGTATACTATAATTTTTGTTGGGAGTTTCCTTCTTTGTTGGCCATGGAAAATGTGCAAATTAATTCAAGATGGAGAAATGTACAGTAATAGATGCATTGTGCCCTGTCACATGAAGACACTGTAGTCTTTAATCTTAAATAAAATCCATCCAGACTGAAATTAGAGTTTTCCTCTTTGTGTTTGAGGAGCATAACACAACCAAACCAATCTTGAGGCATTATCTACATTTGGCTTTTGTTTGGAGAAAGAACCGTGGTTCTAAACTAAAAAACCACATTTGGATATAGATAATTAACGTAATTTTTATCTTGGCAAGATGGAGTTTCTCAAATACAAACAGGCTGCTTTCTTAGCATCTAGTTGCCTTAAAATGCCTGCCTCACCTAATAGTTTAGAAATTCCAAGGACAGCAGAACTCATTTTCCAGCTGACTTCAGTTTCTGGTGTAGCGGTGGAAGAGAACTCTCTGATCCTTTTTTTAAATATTTAATTTATACCTTCTATCCATCCATGCATAATGATAGCATTTTTGATATGTCTTATATAAAACACACTTGTAACAAATCCTGCATTCACAGTTATGTTTATGAACACCATGGATTCTAGGTGGAACAATTGCCCATGAAACCAGTATCTAGAGGTCACTTGACTATTCCTGTTCAGTCTTTCCTGGGTTTATTCTGCAGTTCATCTTAAGAATGTGCTTTTGTGCAAGGTCTTTTTTCAACCTAGAATTAGCTCTGGGTTTTTTTCTGAAGGAACAAATATGAAATTAGTGAATGATTTTATGACTTTATTAATGTTGATTTTGCTGTAAGTTAAATGATGTTTCCTAAAAGCGGTTCTGCTGAAAGCAAAAAAGCTGAAAGCATTTAAAAAGACTCCTTCAAGATGCCCTCATGAAAAAAGGAAAATGCAGATGAACTTTAGAACAAAGCAGTCCCCCCAAGAGCAGCCGGAGCTCCCCACGCATTGCCACACCCCACCCAGCGGTCCGGCTCTGCTTGTCATTGATTGGCACTGGCAACCATGCAGAGCACGCGGCCAATGCTAATCAAGAAGCCACAGCTCCAGGGTAAGGAGTACATGTGCATTGTGTAATAGAATTTCGGTGTTTGTTCTCTAAAGAGTTTTTTTCCCCATATTGCTTCATCTGATTTTAGCGGTGATTATGAGCTTTGTCACTTATTAGTATCAAAAGACTTTTTTTTTTTTTTTTTTTTTTTTTTTTTTAACCACTTGTTGCCAGGGAATGTGGCTATGTCTGTTAGGCTTCAGCAGCATGGCATTCAGGAGGTGACCTGCCCTAATCTGAACTGACTGAGTGGCAGCTGCAGTGAAGACGCTTGTATGGATCTTAGTGTCACTGGCTTAGCAACCAGAATAGGTAAGCATAGCCTACACTGAAGCCCAAATTGCCTTGTTTCTGACACGCTGGAAGTTGAACCTGTGTGGGTTACAGTCTGATCTCGCAGTAACGCTCTGGGTATGGTGTTAGACTTTGCATGCAAGCTCTGAGAGCATCACTGAGGTCACAGTGTAGCATGTGCTACACTTCTATAGCTGCCAACCATGTGCTTGCAAGGGCACAGTAAGAAAGGCATTGCCTTCTGGCATGTCCTAACACTGCATTTTCTTACCCTACTGAAGTCAGCCACAAAACATCCCTTGCATTTAACTGGACCAGGGTTTCATCGCTTACACAATTTTTGGATGCAAGATAAGTAAGTATTCTTTAGCCCATAATATATGCCACTAGGGCTGGAGACACACCACGTCTGTTTTATTATACATGTGAGGTATGTCTGCAGGCTATGTGTCTCTGTCTGGTAGTCGCAGGTAATGATACAGCCCACTTACATGTCCCCATTTGGAATTATAAAATTATGTTGGTTTTGCTCTGAATTTTTAAGACTCCTCAGGAAGGATTTGGTGTAAAATAGAGGATTAGGTAAAAATAATGTACTTAGTCTCAAAGCAGAAAAATGTAATTTATGCTACTGCACTAGTTAGCTTATCAAAATGAAGATGCTGAATTTATGTGACATATGAGTTCCTGTTGCTGTAGCACATTTAAAAGATTACGTTGAAATGGAACAAGATACTTATAAAAATCAGGTTAAACAAGATTTTCAAATGTACGTACATTCAGGGCATGTGAGACTAGCTAACCATTTATTCAACTACATTTCATCCACAGACAATTACAATTTTTCTAGAAAGTTTGAAACAACTTCCACATTTTACTATATTCTTTTCATTATTATTGTTCCTGGGCAAATTTTGTGCTGGCTAGTACTGCTCGTTTTTCTTAAAGGCAGTAAGTATATATTTTTTTTTTGCTGGTTTTTTTCCCCTCAGAGGTCAGTTTCATGCTACAGTGCAACATATAAAAAAAAAAAACCTCAAACATTTGCACAAAAATGCTAATTCTGAAAGACATTTTCTATTCTAAATTGCTCTCTCAAATAACTGAGTTTAAGCAGTGATATGGATGTCCGTTATAAAAAAACCTTAAAGCTGAAGCTTTACTATATATTTCTGCACTTAAGCCTGTACAAGTTATACCTTAAGGAAATTCAGAAGTATGAGTGATCTGATTTTCGTTCTTTTCTGTCAGGAGCTTATCGTTATGGTCTGAACTGACATGCTTGATTATTCTGATGCCTGATCTTTCATTTCCCTGTAGTTAAAGCTGCTATATTAGATGAGAGGAATTAAATGCTTAAATACTGAGTGCTCAGTGCTGAATGTGTCTGCTTTTTGGCTAGTGTGTGACATTTTTTGCATGTACAAGATAATTCCTACTCTACTAAGGTTCATAAATGTACAGTCAGGTTGACCGTACTATCTCTTGTGCTATATTTTACCCTCAGTTTAGTATGGGTATGTACTTTGGTTTTGTACGCTTCCGTATAACTTGTGGTCAAAAGATTATGCCAAGATTAAGTCTTATTGGAAAAAAAAAAAATGTGCAGAATGGATTTGCTGGTTATGTGTCCAGCATGTCCTTGTGAATGAGCTGTATGGGATGCTCTGTAGACACCATCTGCATATTCTGCATTTTCACAAGTTGTGTCCCCTACTGTATGGCAAATCTCACATTAAGCTAAACAGAAGAGGAGCATGCAATAGAAATTCACATAGGAAAATATATTTGGTCACGTTTGATCGCTGTAAAACAAATCCACCGTGTAAGTCACTTTTTCAGTATTTTTGCAGTAATTGGGACTGTTTGGAAAAAAGATTAAGTTTAGGCCAATGTCTAGTCAAAAATCCGTGTTTTAATATGGAATGTTATCCTGCCAAACTCCAACACCAAAAGTGTTTTACTGACATCACTGGAAAAATCTTGCTAATCTACATCTTTTATAATCTGAAGAACTGGCCTTGCCAGTGCAGGCACATGTGCCAGAAGCCCAGCTGGACTAACTGTGCTGACGCAGTAGAGCTCTGCAGAGGTGTAGGAGGGCTGGAGCAAGGATTTTCTGACTTCCAGCAGCCCAGACCATAACATTTCCAGAAATTAAATAGGCCACAGATTAGGAATAGAACAGTGATTGCAATGATCAGTTTATGATATATATGTATACAAAACAGGTTTGTAACAGATAGCCATCTATAGTGTTGCTATAAATATAGGAAGAATTACATATATTTGTGCTATTTTTTTAATGAAGGAATGTATTTGGACCTAATTTAGATTAGGTTACTGAAGTTAGTTTGAAGTCAGCCTGCTAAGAAAAACTAGAAACTTTAGAATTCAAATTAAAATAAATTATGAATTCTGCCAAGAACTTGTTGGGTCTCATGGCTAAAAATATGATTTTTTTAAAGTTCCTTAGACTGGCCTTCCAGTAATGTTTCCATATTACACTTCAGTTCTACGCCACTGATACTTAAATGGGCAGTCACATAGATGTTATTGGAGAAATTTTTTAAGTTCTAGTGAAGGCGTTCAGAGACAAAAAAAGCAACTTACTCTCCCTCTTAATGCTTCCCTCTGTAGTTTTTATGTTATTACACCATAGCATTAAACATCTCCCATATGGAGAATGAGAGAACCAAGCTGTCTTTCAGATGACCAAATCACTTAAAATTTGGTCCTATAGGAGAAGCATTAACTAACTCCATAGGGGGGAAGTAATTGATTTCTCATTTTAACTTCTGTTACAGTGTCTGTTTTGGGCATGCTCAAAATTCCAAGCAACAAAGATTCAGGTATGTAGAATATGATAATCACAAAACCAGCCAAAATGAAATTGCAAAATGTTATGCCTGTACACAATCTTCTCTTCTCATATCCAGGCACTAATAGCTTCTTCCAAGGTAAAGGCTTACTTAGATTAAAAACCACTTGGAGTCTCACTTGTAATACTTCATTGGAAGACAGTCTTGAGTATTCTTCTGAAATGCAGAGTGCTTAATAACCTGCCTTGACTGTGAATGCTGTCAAATATTTATGCTTCCTTCCTTCCAATGTTTATTCAGAATGCATTTTTGTACAGCTGGGAAGATTGTTAGGAGCTGATGACTGGGACTGCAGAATGACAGATATTCTTAAAGGGGAAGACATGAAAACTTTCCATCCAGAAGATGCAGATGTTGATGTAGCCTGTGATGTGCAGTGTGAATTAGTGATGAGTAAAGCAGCATCCATGCAAGATGAAAGACTAAATCATAGTGAAGAGGATTCCTCAGTAAATGAATCCCTTGGAAGGAAAGAACCACTTAGCAGCCAGATTTAAACAACTTGAAACACAGACACAGAAAGAATTAAATTATTGACTAAGTAGCTTATAAAGACATGGGGTGGAAGAGGGGGGACCTTTTGAAAGTACAGTGCTAACTTTTTAATGATTTTCTCATCAGGTTGAGGACACTCTAGTGACAACTACAGTCAGGTGTCTTTTTCATGTAAATTGTTCTGATCAGTTCTAACAGGCTAAAATAATTTTAATTAGCAAATAGATAAATAGTGTATATTAAGATAGTTAAAGGCACTCTCCAAAATAATTTTCCTTAGTAATTGTCTTTTGTATTTTCTTCAGAGAGGATAAGTCTTCACTCTCAGCAATTATGCTACATAATTCAAAGTACTTCATATTTTAAAATAGCTGTGCAAACATTATGTAATCTCCCTGCATCCCTGTGAGCCACATAATGTTGTCTTTCACATTTTATGGATGGCGAGATCAAGACTTAAACAGTGAGTGCTCTCTATACATTAACCCAAAAAGGCAGGGTAAAAACAGGAACTCTTAGCTACATGATTTCAGCTATTTTATGTCAGTCAAACAGATACTACTCTGCATGCCATCCATTTTCATGCAAGTACAGAAGGAAGTCCATGTTCTTATTTCTTCTTCAAAGTGCTAAAAGAACTTCTCTAATCTGCTTACCATATATACTGCATAGCAATTTTCAGACTGACTCAGTGATATAGAAAAAGACCTTAGAATCACAATGTATATTTCAGCAAACCTCTCTCCTTAAAAAAAAAAACCCAAACAGGCAGACCTTTAAACATGCTCATGGTTCAGCAAAAAGCTGCTCCTTTAGACTAGGCCAAAAGAAAGATCACCTCCAGACTCATAGGCCGACTGCCTTCCCATTACCCTTCTTGCATTTTGTTGCATCAAGAAGAATGAGGGTACGTGCCTCCATTCTGTATTTGCAAGGTGAATATAAAAGCTGTGCTGCCGAGTTCCTAAAATACCTCCACACACCTCCTAATCAAACCAATGAGCACTTATTTTGCAGAGGCTTTGCAAGCTCAGACTTTAAAGACGCCTTACAAAACCAAGGGATCTCATGCCAAACTGGAAAGCTGAGATTTTCAAATGGAAAAAGAAAAAAAAAAAAAAGAAAATTTTAGGCCTGGAATTTGGGTACCTGGTAGTTGGGAGGGAACAATTTATAGAAATGAAAATCCAAACAGATAAGACAATATAAAGAGATTAAAATATAAGGTATGCCTGAGAACATGAATAATCTGATTCGAACACTTATTACAGAGATGTTTCTTTTTACTGATTTCTGTGGGCAGCACAGCTCTGCTTATTTCTCTCTGCACTGTATATCCCAAGCAGTGAATAAATGACACAGAAGAGCACCTCATTCTTTTCTCTTCCTTAAATGTAGCACTAAGTCTACCAAGTCCATACAAATAAATGGAAATAAAAATTCAGAGAAAAGGAGTAACCCATCTTCAAACAGGTTTTTAGATGTAAACCCTTAGAATCTTTATTGTTTGATAGCAAAGTAGCAATTGTTTGATAGCAAAGTAAAGGCAATCAAGTTTAAATTTTTTTTATTAAATCACATCTGATTTTATGTGCGTAGGTTCTTTTGTCTTTTATATTCGAAGTCTGAAAACATTAATGTGTACTTTTGGCTCCACTTATTTAAGTAACAATCGTAAAGTAATTTAGGAGATGGATTTTCAGGCTAGGTTGTATACCAGAGGTAGTCTAGCACATATATTCCACACTTTGTTTTGCTATGTAGTTTCACCTTTGTTGTGCTTGGGGGAACTTATACCTCTTTAGGTTAGAGGTCTTGATCCTGTCAGGTGGTTTTACATACAAGATGGGACCTTGCTTTTGCAGGGAGGGTCCTATGGCATGTAGTCACACCTTCCACATATATGACAAGAAGTTTTGCATATGTGGATCTGTATCTACTGAGTATCCCCTTCTTCTTCAGTGAGTATGAGTAGCTGGTGTACAATTCAGCATGCAGCTGGCGATCAAACAGTTGATTTAAAAATGCTGACAATTTTTTTTTGTCATCTTTTCTTTGTTATGCTGATGTTGATATAATACTGATGCTTATAGCGATAAGCAGTGTCCAGGATGCCTGGTCATTTTCCTAGGAGAGAATGATTAAATGACTAGTTTAAGGTACTCTGTTAGCTGTCATTTTACAACTTTCAAAATCTATTCTGCTAAACTAGATTTATAAGTTTAAATGCTAGTTTAAAATCCCCTGGAAAGTGGCACTGAGCCTAGAAAGGGAAAATAACTCTGAAAAAGATTAAAATACTTTACAAGGTATTACAGAATTGCAGGCAGTAGATTGCACTTCCAAAAGGGCCTCTGACCTGGATCACTGCTCATGAATACCCCAAAGGGGTAAACTGGGAGAAGTTCTCTTGTTGTGTAAGGAAATAAATTGCTGCTGGTAAGCTGTTGTGGCCTGGGTGTCAGAAAAAAAGCCCCAAGCAGATCAATTCTTAATGTAAACGTAGCAAGGGAAACTGATGGTGAAAATTACTAAAAGCAATTAACTTGCATTATAGTCTCTTGAAATCAGATAGAAAGTTATTCTTGCATAGCAGGAGGAAACCAGATTCTCAGCTAACTGTGGGAACCTGGTTTTGGAAGAACAGCTTTTAAGTTAAAATAAAACAAAATCCCTTCTTGACACTAGTAAAATTTCATTTTATTTACCTTTCGAAACTGCAATAAAATTTAAAACTACATACAAATCATACAGCTGCTGAGAAAGTACATAATGTGATTCATATTGTAACTTTTCTTGCAGTTTGGTCTGCACATGAGGGCTGCAACCCTGTTAGTCAACCTAGAACCTGCATCTTTGCAATCATGTTAGGAAAGAGTGTATTGATTCTTAAAATGCAACTCCATACCTTCCAGTGAAATTAGATATATTGTGGCCATATTATCCAGCATAGCACTGGTCCCACTATAGCTTCTGTGAATGCAGATGCAGAACATCTCAAATGCAATTTTAAGAAGCGGTATAATTTAGTTTTAAAAAAAGCATAGGAGCTACAAATAGAAAATCTCAGAGTTTTTGCGTAACATATAAAATTCAGGTATAAGGTTTTTTTTAGTTTGTGACTGCAAAGACAATAGCCAGACACTGAAAACCCTCATGAAGCACTTGCACAATCTTTCTCATGCCCTTAGTTTCCCCTTCTTACTTCAATACACTCCTCCTCCCACACCACATTAAATAGCCTTCATGGATTACAAGAGGAACAACAGTGGAAACAATAGCTCATACTACAGTGGTCTGAATTCAAACCCTTCCAAATACTCTGAGGAGCACTAGTGACACTGGCGGCCTCTTGCTCTGCAGTTTCCCACTCCTACTGCCTTGCACAGCTGGAAAGTAGGACAGCAAATTTCAGAGAAGCACGGGGGCCAACTCTCGTTTTCACTAACTTAATTTTACACCACTGTAGAAAAGTAAATACTCCTTCCATATATAGCCCCCTAGAGAATTAGAGGGTGAAGTTAGTGGGAGTGGAGAGTTTTGTATCCAAGCATTTATTGTGTAAGTCTAGCTGTACATGTGCGTTGTGTGTGTATATTAGTATAAGTTGTATTGAAGAAAATTTTCTTTAGGATTTCTGGAGAATTAGCAAATTAAGAGGGGGGATCTTGCTAGTCCCAAAATAGAAGTATCATTGCAGTTTTGCTGCTGCTTATTTTTATATATTCAAATTGCTTTTTGGCTGCTTTCTTGTAGTTTCATTTTCCCTGTCATTCTTTAAAGCTGAGATGTTTGATCTACTGCAGTAGAAAGAGCTGACCTCCTCAATGCCCAAAAAAAGACATTTTTTTTCCTTCTGTCAAGTCACTGGAATATGATCTTCTGATGTCACTTTTTTTTTCGTTAATTAATTGAAAACTTAGTCCCTTAACTGGCTATTTGTTTAACATGGGTTTTTTTCTGATTCCTCATCCTAACACTCAGTAATTCCCAAATACTTTTGGAATGACAAATGAAGGAATTTATTTTCACATTTGAATGCAATATTTGTTCCAACAGCAGCATCCTTTCTGGGTAAGAAGTTGCTGTATCCATTCATTTCTAAATTCATTCATTTTATTACTAATGTGATTTAATGATTCTTTGATCTTTTATTATAATCTTCTGCCTTTAGAAACCTTTAGTGGCTAGTTTTGCTGCATCTTGTTCTCTGATTCAGACTTCGCTGTTATTATTTCTTAGTAACTATGTTGGTAACAGAGTTTCATTTCTGTGTGCTCTACAGAAAGCAATTAATGTTGACTTATAAAAAAGCATGAGCTGTGGGCTTTCACAATGCCAGACAACTGATGACACTGTCCACCACAGTAGGATACCTTTTCAGCAAGGCTTGGCAGGAGACACCATCACTCTCTGGAGAACTTTGCCTTCGGTAGCACCTCCAAGGCAGGGTAGTATTTGGGGCACGAGGACCGACTGCTCATTCTCTTCTCTTCAGGATATGTCTTCTCCCTAGCAAAATTTCTTCACTGCACCCATAGATCACCACCAACATATACAACAATTGCTGTTCAGCTCCTCTTCTTTCCTGGGCAGAGAGGAGAGGGGAGGGGAGCCCTGGGTAGCCTCAGTGGTCCTTGCTTCCCAGCTGCAGTATCAGAGAAGCAACACTGCCACAGGTGTTGCAAAGGCAGAAGATAAATAGCCACAGCCCCGATGTGCTGCTGGGGCTGCACTGGGTGGCACAGTGAGTGTTACCTTGGTCTTAGTGAAACCTGGTACTCAGGGTCTTGCTCAGCCCTGTTGAGTTATGAAAATATTACAGTGTCAGTTGGTAGCAGATACAGGAGCTGAAGACATAGCTAGGGATATTGCAGAAGAAAAATGAGTTGTCATGGGGAAAAAGGGGACCGAGACTGATGGCTGTGAAGAAAATACCTCTACACCTGCAAGATGGTAAAGCCCTTAATGAGGAAAACCACCAAGCTAAGTCATATTTTTGGGACCCATTGTGTCCCTTTTCTTATTCAACATCCCAAGGCCTGCTGTCATTATCTCTTACTTCTGAGGGATAAGCCTTGACGCTGGGCTCCACTACCAGCTTACATTGCCTTTAAGATGTGGTAAACTAAATGCTCCCTGGTAGACAATACTGGGAAAAGGCAGGAGGTCTGAAAGGTTCCCAGTCAATTCTGCTCCTCCCAGAAAAGTTCCTGGAAGAGTATTCCTTTAAAATTGATTGTTAATTTTTAAAATGAATATCCAAACCTGCTGCACCTTTTCCCCCATGAATGCTGTGCATGTTTGATAGTTCATGCTAGTTCTGCCTCTCTGCTGTTTGACAGTCTGGGCAGTGCTTCTGCCTCATTTAAAATGTGTGATGCTTGCAAGGTATTGCATGCAGTAGACTTTTGAACTTGAAAGGCATGTGAATACATTACAGCCTCTGTTCTCACCCCCTAATTTCACCCATGTCCTCCCTCTGTGAGCTGTATGCTGAGTGGAGGGCCATGCCACATGCAACAGAATTTCCAAAAAATCTAGATATTTATATTGTGAAAGTAGCATGCAGGAAAGGGGGAAAAAAACCCCAAAACAAAACAAATTTGAGTTGCCAGCAAAAGACAATTGTTGTTCTCTTCACCTTAGAAGAAAATTAGTTGAGGGGGAAAGGGAAAAGATGTGTTTCCTGCAAAGCTAACTTCTTGTCCCTGAAAAGCCACAGGCACCTGTGTTCTGTGAACAACAACATTAAACAAGCAAATAAAACCAGGGACTGCAGGGACGGCATTACTAGGAATTAATCAAAGCTAAACACGGCAAGAGGAAGGGAGGAGGAAGAGGCGTATTTCCTTGTAAAACTCCTCCCTCTCCCAGCCCACCCTAGGGGATGCACCACACGAAAACCTCTTCAGCTGTATTTTCCCTCCAATACTCTGCCTTGGATATCCTGACTTACATTCAGGTTGCATTTCCAGAGAAACGAGACTATACCAAGTGGGGTGAACGAAAGCCACTGCATTCCCTCTCAGATTCAGTACTTTATTTTTAAGTTACTTTGCTTAACATACATTGGCTATTTTTGTCTGAGATGTGTTGATTTCATGCTTAAATAATTCAGCAAACTCTTTTTGTTGTTGTTGCAAACTGTACTATTGCCAAAACCTCATGGAACTCCGCTGTTAGTGCCCATGTGGGAAACCTATAATGCTGCTCTGAATGGTCTGCAATTCATTCTGCTCCATTCATTGGGGTTTCATGTTTCTTTTAGCACAGACCCCAATTCTCTATGCTCTTTTACATTCTGTGTTTAGTCTAGTACTATTCCTTGCTTGCTGGTGGTTGTACTGGAAAAAAATTGTTGATATTATTCTGGCATATATAAGCAGTAAGGATTACACCGCAGTCACTTTGTTGCTTTAACTCACAGTTGAGCTTCTTGATGGAATCCTCTATTTTTTTTTTTCCTAGTCAGATACAGTAAACTTAGCTGCCTCTCAGAGTACAAAAGATATACCAGGCACAACGGAAGGTACAATCTCCATTCACTAGGTGTATTACAGTGTTCACTGTACTGCAGTGTGCTATCATTCCCCTTAAGCATTACAGTAGTCCTCTAGAGGGAGGAATTCAAGTAGTTAAAAAAATGTAGATGCTTGTTCCTTTCAATTAATTGATGCCTGTATTTTGAGGGTCCTGGTTTTTACATTTGCAAGTCAGTTAAATGTTAATTATTATCCTGACTAGAACATTATCTCTCTTGATTAGTATTGCAGACATTTATAGTAATGAACCATTCCTGTGGCTCCAAATGTTAAATTCTGCTCTTAGCATGGGTCTGTCTCTGAAACACAGGGACTAAATGCTCAAACAAATTTAGCTACCTACATCCATCAACTGAAATAACCATTCAAGTTACCATTCTGCAAGAAATTTGCTTGGTAAAAATGAAAATTGTTTTCTACTTTGGGTTATATCAATAGACTTTTCGTGCAAGTGAAATATATACTATTTTTCCTCTCAAGCTTCAACTCAACAGAGGACTCAAGCATACATGTAATCCAACTGGAGCTGATTTTCACATACATAAAGATTCTTTTCCCTTGCAAGACTGTTATTAAAGAGTCTGAAGTGAAAATGAGAATTAGGATCTTTCACCTTAAAATGCCTTGCTGAATCAGAGTTACAGAAAAAAAATAGATCATGGGCCTTTAATCTTAAATCATAAACCCAGAACTGTCATTTAGTATTAAAGTTCATAACGTTTTATACTGTTGTAAATATTTTACCTGAGTTTTTGCCTTACTGTGGCTGTAGTTACACTTGAATTAAGTTGGATTGGTTGACGCACAGATTATTTTCTGCCGGAAGATAAGATATGCCATTACCTGAATTTATATCAGCTTGGATAGTAGATATTGAACCTATTTATTGAAAAAGTATAAAAGATATTCCTAGAAACTGGGAACCAAGGGACTTCATTGAAGTCCCAGGTAAATGGACTAAAATAGTAACTAGAGGCAATAATAAAACATCTGCAGAAATAAAAAGAAGTTATAGAAGTAATAAAGAGGAATATTTTATTGAAAAGAAAAAAATAGTCCCAAATTTACTAGCATCCATTTGTTGTGTCAACATAAGAGTGAATAAAGGAACTGTTTGGTTTATGTGATTTTAATTTTCCTTAGTGTTTTTTCAAAGTGTCTCAAAAGTGGTTAGTAAAGCATCTGTATATACAAAGGTAGAGGTAGAGTGCTGTCATAGATTAGAGGTTGGTAAAGTGGTAGAAAATAAAACAGAAAAATTGGTAAAATTCCAAAGTGGCAAAGAATTAACTGTGGAGTGCCCATAATAAGACCAGTTGTTTAATAGAGTCTGGAAATGAGGGAGAACATTTGCAAATTAAAATTTGCATATGGCACAGAATTTGTTAGGTTAGCCAAGAATGGAGAACTCTTGAGGGACCTATACCATTTAGGCACTTGGGCAGCACAATGGCAGATGGGATTAAATGCTGACAAATACATATTGGAAAGGATAATTGGGTTAAAATATGATTACATCAGCTCCCTTAGCTGTTTAATGGTCTCATTTTTAAACACTTTCTTTGAAGTAGTTGGCAAACACCCATTTGTTTCAGTTAGAGAAGACCCAGATCTGCTGTCTGAAATCTGAGTGCAGCCCTATAGCTTGTTTGGGAAAATTATGCAGATAACAGACTCTGCTGCTGCATTTTCTTTCAACCAGTTGCAGAGATTTTGCATTTTTTTATTTGCTGTGTGCTACCACTATTCTCCTCCTCACGAGTCGCTGCAATATAATTACTGGGCGACATTGCGATGGCCACACTCAACATTTACTCATACAAACAGCTATTGAGTTCGATGAAGTTTTTCATTCAGTGGGAGCTGTGGGACACGTTGTGCCTCGGCCATTATGTCTGGTGCCAGCTGTTGTGAGCAGCCGTGCCCTGCTGCCCATGGCGTGGCTCGGGCCGTGCTCTCCAGGGCTGTGGGTAGCGCCTGTCTGGCCAGCACGTACCAACTGATGCACCAAAGGGCCAGATATGTGCAGCTCTGTGTGTGCCACCACCAATCTGCCAGACGCGCCATATGCTAGTTGTATGATTTAGGGTAACTTGTGAGCTCACCCAGCGGGAGGAGAAAGAAAGCAGTGTTGTGCTCATTTCAGTTCTTCCCTCGTTCAGGTGTTAGTGGTTTATTTGTCTTTTAGGCTATGGTGGTGATTCTGAATGCTGATGAAACCCAAACAGGCCTGGCTGTGGGCAGTCATTTTGTGTCAGTAATTTGGATGCCATCACTGGATCACAACTTTTGTTGTTGTTGCCAGGTTAGACAGATCACCCAGTTATTAATTCTGATATACTGTGGTCTGCAAGAGTTTCAAAATAAGCTAGCTACTGCAATATTTGTGACTCAAAAGGATGGATGCTGAACTAACAAATATCTAGGAAACTTCTCCAAAATAGCCAAAATGTTGCTATAAATAAAAGTAATTTCAGGTACATTGCCACCCCCCTGCTGTTCATTTGACTAGGTATTCACCGGCACAGCGCTTTCTCTGGACATCGCTTAAGTTCTGGGATCATCTGAAGAAATTGTTATTCATATTATCTCTTGCTTCCTGAAATTATCTATTCACACTGTACAGCTCAGAAAGGTATCTTCCTATTCATGGACAAAGTCTCCCTTTGTTAGTCCATTTCATTGATCTATTCCAGGAATTTATATAATCATACTAATGCATTTTCTCCCTTAGTTCTCGCAACTCCCTAAAAAATGCCTTTCTCGCTAGATTCATTTTTGCTATCAGATTTCCTTCTGGACCAGCACTGCCCTTCCTCCAGTCCCTTGCCAGCTCTTAGATGTCCCCGAGAGGGACCATGTCTGCCCGCACCCTCTGCAGCTGAGGCAGTGAACACTGGTCTCCATCCTGAGCAGTGTCCCCACCACCTGCCCCACAGGGAAGGGCTAGGGTCTCACTCTGGGGACTCTCATTCTTCTGCAGCTGGTTGCAAAGCTGTTCCAACACTTGTCTTTGCCTCTTCAGCCCATCCTTAGGCTTCCCTCTCACCGCTGTAGGCACCAGGTCCAGACTGGCCTCTGGCACCTGGTCTCTTCTCTCGTTTCTTCAGCAGCTCGGGGAAGGATTGAGAGTGAGCAGTAGGTACATGGAAGGGAAGAGGAGTCCGCTTCTGCTCGCATGGGGTGGAAGAAGAGGATGGGGCTGAGGAGAGCAGGTATCTCAGATATCCTAGCAGGACTAGCGGTCCCTTATTCCAAGCAAACAGGGGAGGACTGAGAAGAAGTACAGGCAGGGAAGAAGGAGAGAGGAAGGGCCGTGTCCGCCTCCACTCTGCTCCATGGCTTTTTTGTAGCCCCTTCCTACCCAGACCCATCTGATGACTTTCTGCTTCCCTCTAGATCCTCCTGAGATTGCACTCTTCTCTCTCCATCCTGGTGTTGGCTAACCTTAGAGGTCCTTCCTTCCCTGGAACCTCTCTGTTCCTCATTTCTTCCTCCATCCAGCTGACCCTTCCAAGTCCTCTTCCCCTCTGGCCCCCTAAACTCCCTTTGCCAGAAAATTGGATTCTGCCTCCATGGCTGAGACGTTCTGAGCCAGCTCTGCACTCCTTGAATCTTTCCCTAGTGAGTCTGGTAATATCAAACAGATGTCTGAAGGAACTGGGAACTTTGCCCATTCCTGAGGGAAGCTGGGCCCAGGCTTTTACATGAGTAATGTCCTTGGTGTCCAAAACTCAACTTGTCCCAGGCTCTGGCTATTCACCAGAACCATCTTCCTTTTCTCTAATGACCATTTCAAATCTTTCTAACAACATACTTTTTTCTCAAGTGAAATGGATGACTAGCTTTACAAAACATTTCATTCAGCCATCGGGTATGTGAATAAACTAGATAAGCAGGTAGGCTTGCTAGTGTGGGTGTGTAAAGTGAGTGTAATGACTATAGAGCCATTGGAGGTGCAATGTCAAGTCATACCCAGCCATGCTTTTCACTAAGAAAGGGACAATTTTGCATGTGCACGATAACTTAATGAGACTTTTGAAAATAATGTATAAAGTCTCAAGATTATGGTAATGTCACTTTGGTTTTGTGTCTATTCAAATTTCATTCTCTGTTGTTAACCACCTTCCCTTTTAAGGACGAAAACGCTAAAATATTTACAATATTTACAAGTACACCACATCTCCCTGGTACCTTGTTACAGTTTGCATTATGTGTTCATCACAACCTATTTATTCTTGATTTCTAATTCACTCCGTTCAGATTTGCAGTAGGTTTGCCTCAATATGGGTGAAGGAGTTCAGCTGAAATAACTGGTTTGAATCTTCACACTAATATTTTGGAGGTTTAAAGATGTCTAGAGAAGCTTTTTCTCTCCGCTTTTTATGTTCACATTGTTTCTCCTTTCTGATTGTTGCTCAAATTGGAGGCAACATGCACCAGAAAATATACATTTTTAGCCTAAATTTTAAAATCAGCTGGTAGAGATAAATATGGAAACTTACTAAAATGAAAAATTCAGAGACTTCTGATTTCTGCAAAGGATGAAAGTGGACCAAGCTGCTGGGTCAGAGACACTTTGAAGTTTGGATAATTGAAATAAAGACCAAAACGTCATGAATTTAGTCCATTTCTGGTTTTCAGAAATTTTGCTGAAAGAAAAACATATGCTATTAAACATGACTGCTGTTGGTGAGTACAAAATTGCTAGATTTATTATTTTAAATTTTTACACCTCAGTGTACCAAAAGCTAAATAGGACTGAAGTAGAATGTCTGCCCGTATTAAAATGGAGCTTTTATTTACAGAAAACTTAAGACTTGTGATGTAAACAGTCCTGAGAGTATCTGCAGATCTTACCCGATCTGTTTTCTGCTTTGGTTGCTCTTGCTGCTGGGGTTGCTATATCTGAGCAATTACTCATTCTTTTCCATTGACATTTAATGTAACGGACTGTTTTCTTTAAAGGGTTGCTGTCAACCAAGCTCATACTTTTTAGAAAAAATAAAAAATGCTGACCTGACAATGCAGTTTATTACAATGGAAACAATTTGAAAATACCTCTTTTGGGATCTATCACTCTCTTCTTTGTTTTCTGTATTTCACAGAGCCCAGACTGTGACACTGGAGAACACTCAGCCTGACTTTTCTCTCCATCCAGTTTTATTTTCTGATTCACATACCCCTGCATAATAGTACTGTTAGACTACTTAGTATTTGAGATGGATATTTATAATAAAAGAAAGAAAATTACTGTTTTGAGTTTTAACTGATATTTTGTATTTCATCTTAGGTTTTGTAAAATCCCCTTGCAGTTTGGGGGCCCCAGAATAAAGGACAGTGTCCCTTTAACAATGGTGGAAGTTTCACAGACTTCCAGCTTGGCTCCCTTACAGTTTATTCTCAATATAAATATACCATCTGGGAATGCTTGATTCAATGTTTCCCACATAATTGCTTTCTCATGTCAATTCTCCATTCTTTTACTGTGTGAAGTAGCCTTCTACTGCACTATTTTGGGGGACAACGATAGCAGCCACCAGTACATCAGTTACTGAATCAGATGAAAATAATGGTAGCAGCTTGAAATGTTCATGGTTTGCAGCATTTTGCCAGTAAGATCAGTAGCCTTAGGAGGGGAAGGGATTGCGTGTGTGCAGAAAAGTGAAACAAATATACTCCTTCAGAAAAGGCATTGAAAAAATGCCCAATATTAAGTGTATATAGATATACTTGGAAATTCATGGAATTTAAGCTTATGCTTAAAGATAAGCATGTATTTAAATGTATTCTTAAACTGAAGCTTCATGCAATTTTTTTCTACCAGGAGTTTTCTAAATTAAAGAAAGACTGCAGCAAGTTACTAGAGGTGAGTAGAAAGGTAGAGGTAGAAATTAGTTTTACTGTGTATTTAAAACTAGTGTCTCCAAAGACTGAATTTATTTCTTGCTTTCTCTATGGCTTATTTGTCTTCCACGTAACTAAAATGTTGATTTTGTCGTTGAGGTGGTATAGCACAAGCGCAAGTTCCTGTTTGGTAATCAATAAACTAACAGATTCTTGGCACAGAAAAAAAACCCACAACCCATAATGTTTCGGTTGATTATGCTGAGACACACAACAAAGCAAAAGGTAATTTCGAACATAGTGTAAAAGGACAAATGCCACATTCAACATTTTGGGTTTTCTTATTTCAAATTAGTTGCTAAATTTGTTCCCTTATAAACGACATCTTCTGTTGGGGCCTCTAGTAGTTTTGTGTCCATACTGAGTGCTCTGCTGACTCTTACCAAACTTTCTAATAAATATCCTTTGGGCAAATCTTAGTCAGCACCCAGATGGGGAGTGGGCAAAAGGATCTTCTCTATCCTCTGGAGGCTTCTCAAGAAAAGAATCATAGAAAACTAAGATTGGAATGGACCTTTGTAAGTCACCTTGTCCTGCCTTATGCTCAAAGCAGGGGCAGCTTCAGAGGCAGACTGAGACCTTGTTCAGCCAGATTTTGGAAATTTCTGAGGATGGAGATTATGCTCTTTCTCTGGGCAGCCTGCTCCATTGTTTAACTTTTGACAGTGTGAGCACTGTGAAAAATTGATTCTTTACATCCAATATAAATTTTTGTTGCTGAAATAGTGATTGTTGCCAGGTGTCCTTTTGCTGTACACCTCTGAGATGCCTCACCTCCTGTTATGGCTCTCCATGGCTACTGGCTTCCCTGTGGCGTGTGGATGAGACCTTCAGCTGGTCTGGCAAAGCCATCCTCTAGTCAGTTTGTGCAGAAGGCTACTAAACCAGCTGTGAATCTGTGTATTTCCCTTTGTCATGTAATACCTTATTGACCTGTTCTATTCTGTCAAAAATGCATGTACTATAACCCGACAGCAGGAAGTGAATGAACCATAAGCAGCTTTTATTTCATATATGGTGTCTATGAGAACACAATGTAATACATAAGCAATTCAAGTTTTGAAAGTACAGTTTATTATTTAATGATGCCAGTGACATTTGGGTTGTGTCTGTTTTTATAATTTGAACAGGTGCATTTTATTATTCAGTTTCTATGTTAGTGTTAGACATCATGGCCCTAAAACTATAACCAGCCTGTAAGACAATATTGGGCCCTATCTAAATCAATGGAGTGCTGGACTAGAGCTTAAGACTTCAATTAAAGTGGAAAGTATGTAATATTAAGTAATTGCATATTAAATCACCAGCAAGGACTTTTCTCATAAATGATTTTTTGCAAGTACATAAGTCCTGTAGGTCTTTTAGAATATTTTAAAAATTCCTGTACAAATCCATCAGCATCTTTAGGCACCAAAGAATCTCTAAAAATCTCTCAAAAGTACTGTCAGAAGCTTTCCACTGACTTTCACGTTGGGTAACTTGTTTTTGTTAGAATATACACATACTTTGGTGTTTAGATTTTGCATATTTGTCTTTCTTTTGATATGCAATATTTAAATAAATACAGATTTTGCATCTAGATGGACCATGACCTTGAAAAGGTTCTTAAGATATTTGGATAGCTGTCAAAAATTATGTTGACTTATTAATAACTACCACATGGCTTAAATATTTCTTTTCAGTCACATTCACATCATGCTTTTATTCTGCCTAATTGTTATTAATCTAAACATTATTCAACATAATAAAGCTTAATAAATTCTAGCTCATACCCTGTAGTTTTTTCATTACAATACAACTGTTTGTTATAGAGGAGAAACATTTCAAATACACTTTTATAGCTTGCTTTCATAAGAAAACCCTCAAGTGCTTTAGAGTATATTGCAAAATCTTTAATCGAATAACAGAAATAATAAAATGTGCTACACTCCTCCATGTCCACAGAAATAACCTTAACAGTAAGACTTTTCTTAATGCAGGTGAAGGGATTCACTGCAGAATTGGGACACATTGCTAGACATTGTAATGTGGTGCTAATTCGAGTTCCTTCCCTCCGAAAGCTATAGATATGCATAGTCTTTTTTTGTATGATGTAGTAGTCAGCTTTGGCAGAGAGCATTAGCATGTTGTGGCTGGACAGTTGACTTTAGAATTGGTGTATTTTGAGCAAGGGGATGAAAAGAGTTAAGTGAGGAAGGCTTCATCGAGCAGTCTGAGAAGTATCATCAGTTGGTGGAGCCTAAGCTGAATTTCAAGATACTTCATTTTTCAATTTTATTTTACTTTGTAGTAAGACTAATATTTATAACGTTTTTTAGTTATAGCTCAAAATTTTCTGGGGAATGACATAGTGACCTTTTCCCCCTTTCACTTCTACCCCACCCAATTTAAAATCAATGCTATTTATTCTGTTATGCCAAAGAAACAGAAATATAATGGCATATTAGTGTCATAAGTATGCACCAGGTTGGTGACAATCAAGCCTTTAAGATCTCAGAAATGTCATTGTCTTGGGTTTAAACAAATAGCTTCTATGAAAGCTTAATTTTGGTTACTGAGTCTAGATGTCTGTTTGATTAACTGAATGTTGCTCAAAGCGATAAGCATCTCCCATCCTCCTGTCTTTCTTCAGCAAAACAAAGCCCATTAGGAACCATTCAACACGCTTGTGTTTTCATGCGCTGTGAGCATTTTGGTTCATTCCACAGACAGTGATTTACAAGTCCTGTGATCTCTCTTGTAATAAAGACATTCACTCTCAGTCTTCCCCCAGTAGGAAAGGCACTTTTCTTTAAAGGTAGCATGTTTGGCTAAATAGTCATTCATGGTAAAAGTTCAAGTGACCTGGAAGATTTAAGACAGAAAATACAGGAAACTGGCCTAAGAAATCTGCAGATGATGTGTTGTTTAAACTGCAATGTTTTAATCTTCCACTTTTTTGAAACCAATAATTCATGTATCTAACAATTTTGTTCAAATCTGAATGAATTGGGAAAGATGAAATTGTGATGCACATTAATAATAATGTGCTAAATAACCTAGCCAACAATTTTTCCTAAAATGTTCTTGGTGTTAAAAATAACATGCCTTATTTTCAAGGCTTTGGTTAGAGACATTAATGCTTCTTGAAAGTTTTCTTGAGGCTATAGCAAGTTATGCAGTGATGGTAAGATATTTTAGATGTTCCAGGTGGAGGAGCAGGGACAGAAGGCACTCCACCGCAATAACCCTTTTGAATCTCTAGACAGCCTTCTGACTCCTCACACAACCCAGTGGAAATAAGAGTTACCAATATCTGCGACTAGAATGGTTTATTTTGATTTCTGCATTAGTCTTCATCATCTGGCTTAATAAATCTCTTTCTATGACAAGGCTTTCTCCTTCATTCAGGGTCCTGCAGAAACACTCTGTGGGTTTGCAGCTTTTCTTACCAAGGGCAAGAAAGCGAGGCAGGTCACCGTTCCCCAGATGACACCATGTCAGCTCCTCCCTAGCATACTTCGGTCCGGTACAACCTTGGGACAAGTCGTCATTCCTGCGCCCGCGGTCAGTACAACTTCAGTTCATGTGAGCAGCACAGAACACTTCCCTGATGCTCTGCCATGGCTTTCCACTCTATCCTCTTTCCATGCCACTTGTACTGCTTTAGCATTAGGGTACCTTAATTCCTGCACTGGGAATGGACAGTTGCTTTCCTAGTGGGAGTAAACACTAATAAAATGGACATCTGTGTTCTAATATGGGAGCAATTGTATACACGGCTATCACAGCCTCTGTTTGCCTGTCATGCCTGATCATGCAGTGCATGGCTAGAGCATGCAGAAGGCAATAGCTCTTCACCTGTGATTAATAACTACTAGAGGCCATAGTGCTATCATGGGCATCCTTGTCTATTTGTGGTTCTTAACATAGATCACTCAACGAAAAGCAAGGGCACTGACCCAAGCTAGCTGCCTTTTTCCTATGGTCAAAAATATGTGTGTCTATCTCAAGAGGAAAAGAGGGAGTAAAAGCTGGCAGCTGAAGTTGGTGCAAACATAGGAAAGTGAAGGATCCACGCCTCTGCCTTCAACTTGAGAGCTCATTTTTTGGTTTTACCTGATCCTTTACAAAACTGGGCACAGAAGTCAGTTTGCAAGCCAGGTAACAAAGGATTTTATGTAAACTAAGTAGGTTAATTTTCAGAGCACTTTCCATCTCAAAAGGCTGTACAAAGTATGGGGAATTCAGTCTCCCACAATGCCATGAAGGGAGCCTTATTTTTGTTATGTAGGCTTCTAAATCGGTATAACCATAAACAAAGAAATTAAATGTCAGGAATTATCCCTAACCTAGAAACCTGATCCCTTCACCTTAAATCCCTTGCTTACCCCATAGACCACACTTGTTTCTCTTTGCCTTCCAATAAACACAGGTATAACAATGTATTCACTACAGCTGCACAGCATTTATCACTGCTGATGTTTCCATTACATGGGAGTACACGACTTTTCACTTTACATTTAATTAAATGTTTTTATGGTTTCATTATGAGATAATTAATCTGTCAGAAAACAACTAGAGATTGTATATGAAATCTTGGAGATATACCAGCTTTTCTTAAGCACTATTTATATTATATTTATAGCCTTTAATTTTATAGGTAATAACTATCTTCTCTAACAGTGAATTCATTTGGGACAGAGTTGTGTTATCAGATACACTATTAGCTTTTTTCACCTAATGTTTTCTGTCTTCATTTCTTTCTCACAAAGACAATGAGCAGTTTATCTGTTTAAGCAGCTAGATTATTTTCAGTTGCACATGTGATTTGTGTAATTCTTCCCAAATGGCCCCAAATCCACCAGAAACATTGTCTGTGCTATCTCCCCTATTTGTTCAATTTTGCTTCAGAAGTGCTACTTTACTTTCAAGTTTTACAACTGGAGAGCAAGTCATTCTCTTCTTGACAATTGTATGATGGCAAGCACTGGATTTTGTAATCTAGAACCTGAACCAGTGAAAGAGTAAATGAGAGATTTAATCTCCTGGGTTTTCGATCCTTCATCTCCTTCAGACACGGAACTCACTACTATTCTGCTTTAAGACAATGATCCAAATCAGCAAGTAAAATGAAATTTTGTGTGAAGTTGGGCCAAATTTAGACCTGAAGTAATCAGGAGAAAAGGTTCCATTATACCTGAGCTGACCTTATTACTCTGTCATTAATCTGCTTTGTTATGCCTGAAGAATCATGGGGGTCTCAGAACTGCTGGTAATCTCCTCTGCCATATGTGTGGTAATATCTGAACACAGCGGGAAAATTTAAGGATAGTCCCATCCTTGCTTTATTACTTGTAAATGAGCCCATTAATGTTATCTGAGTGCAGTTTGTTAGGATTAACATAGATGATATTTGAATTGCCACAGTGATTACTTCTTAAAAACTCTTTACTAATGTGAATTTTGAAACTTAGAAATAGATCAGTAGTGAAAGTTAAAAACCCCTTCAAATGCAGCAAAAGGATGGATAAAGATTTATCCCATCAATAGGAAGAAACAACTTGAATCAAGGATATGTAAAATGTCTTTTGCTGTAGTTTGTTTGAGCCCCAAAAGACAAACTAAAGACAAAGTATTGGCTTGGGAGCTAGAGTACTTCTTGGTGAGGCAGCAGAGCTCATAAATCACAGCTCAGTTTGAATTAGTATAGTAAATTAATATTATGGAAGGCTTGCTTTTTGTTTTGTTTTGTTTTGGGTTTTTTTTGGGGGGGGTTGGTTTGGGTTTTTGTGTGTGTGTGTGTTTGGGTTTGGGTTGTTTTTTTTTTTTTTTTTTTTTTTGTAAAGATGTCTTTTGTCTGATTTACAAAGAAAACATTTTAAAGTACTCCCCACCATGCTCTGATCTGGCTTGTCCTCTGCACTCCCATTTTCTACCCTGGGGTTTCAGTCAGCTGCATTTTGAGAGATGATTAAATTTTTCTGATTTTTACAGCTTCTTTTTTAGAAAGAAATCCTCTGACTGTCATAAAAGATCATGAGCAAAGATGACCCAGGATGAGCAGTAACTGCCCATGGGCGCAGAGAGATTAATAAAAACATGCCTCCTCTGTAAAAGGCGGCACCTTCTTTCTTTTGTAAAGATATGCCAAGAAGCAATATATAAACAATATGTCTGTAATGTGATGAAAACTAAACAGAAAAACCTGTTTGTTACATGATTAGAGCAACTTCATAGCATTAACATTTTTATTTGGCAAGGTGCTGCCAAAATTCTTATTTTTATTGAGCATTGCATATAATAGTTTCTGAAACTTTTTCACTGTGATTGATTTGGTTACATTAATAAAAAACAGTGCTTTGGCATTGTACAGGTTGCCTGCTTTCTTTGCCTTTTTACTTTTGTAATGGTTTACAGGAATACAGTAGAGACTTTACAGTGGTGAGTACATTGTGACAGCCCAGTGCTGAGAAGGGAGGAGAGGATACGAACTGTCTCATCTCAGTAAGCAATTTGCAGGGGGTACTGCAAGGGGGAGTACCCTGCTGAGAGCCCTCACCTCCCTCTCTGCATGTACACCCTTTGCAGGGAAGGCAGCAAGTCATTCTGCCACGCCCAGCCTTGCTGGTCAAGAGTTTCATGTCCTTCTGCACACTTTGACCTGAAAGCCTCTAAGAAGCCTCAGCCAGAGCATGAGGGGAACCTTAAGGCAGCTGCTGTTATAGAATATACGTAATTACCCACAATTACTCAGTCCTTTCTTGAAGCCCATGTGGACAGCATGGGTGTAGGTTGGAAGGTCTCTCTATTTTAATAAGCCTTTAGTTTAAATGTAGAAGATGTTTTTAAGCAGTTCGTAACAATCAGTTGGTTTTTACAATAGAGCGTCTCAGATTTTTTTCAACCTGCAGTGATTTTCTTAGAATTCTGACAGGCTAGAGAAAGCGTGAAAGTGAAAAATGGCACAAAAAATGGGTGAACCTTTCTGCAGGGGGTCTTGTCTGGTAGAACAGGTCCTATCTTTCCATAGCAAGCTTGGCAGTCATCAACATAGAATCACAGAATCATAGAATGCTTTGGGTTGGAAGGGACCTTTAGAGGTCACCTAGCCCAAACCCCCTGCAGGGAGCAGGGACACCTTTAACTAGATCAGGTTGCTCAGAGCCCCGTCCAACCTGACCTTGAATGTTTCTGGGGATGGGGCCTCTACTACCTCTCTGGGAAACCTGTTCCAGTGCTTGACCACCCTCATTGTAAAAAATTTCTTCCTTATATCCAGTCTAAATCTATTCTTCTTTAGTTTAAAACCATTATTCCTTGTTCTGTCACAACAGGCCTTGCTAAAAAGATTGTCCCCATCGTTTCTATAGGTCCCCTTTAAGTACTGAAAGGCTGCAACAACCCCAACTCTCTCAGCCTGGCTTCGTAGGAGAGGTGCTCCAGCCCTCGGATCATTTTTGTGGCCCTCCTCTGGACCTGCTCCAACAGGTCCATGCCCTTCTTGTGCTGAGGGTTCCAGAGCTGGATGCAGTACTCCAGGTGAGGTCTCACCAGAGCAGAGTAGAGGGGCAGAATCCCCTCCCTCGACCTGCTGGCCACGCTTCTTTTGATGCAGCCCAGGATATGGTTGGCTTTCTGGGCTGCAAGCACACATTGCCGACTCATGTCCAGCTTTTCATCTACCAGTACCCCCAAGTCCTTCTCTGCAGGGCTGCTCTCAATCCCTTCATCTCCCAGCCTGTATTGATATTGGGGGTTGCCCTGTCCCAGGTGCAGGACCTTGCATTTGGCCTTGTTGAACCTCATGAGTTTCACACAGGCCCACCTCTCCAGCTTGTCCCGGTCCCTTTGGATGACACCTCATCCTCCTGGCATGTCAACAGGCAGGAGGGCATCTTATTAACTCCTGCAGTGCTGCACCATGAGAACAAAAGCGGTGAGAAACTTTTTTTCAAAACAGAGCAAGACTGTACCTTCAGATTTTACTTTGTTTGCTTTTTGTTTTAAAAATAGCAATATTCCAGCTGGGAAGCTACCAGTGTCATGGTACTTGCAATCAGATTTTATCTGGACATTTGTTTTATGTTCTTTCTAAAGGTGGCAGTTGGAGCAGCATGTTATAGCATACCCTACCCTGGGGTGATTTTGGGGTATTCATGTAGGAATAAATGCTCAAATAAATAATTATCTTTTGTACCAGTGTGTGAAGAACTTAGTTGCTGGTAATCTCTGAAAGTATTAATCCAGCCTGATCCAGTTTAGCTTGTAATATCTGAAAGCAGCACAGAAAATATAGCAAGTCACACTACAAGAGCTTTGTATTCACATTGATGTAAGGTAAAATTTATTTTAATGTACTTGTGGATTCTTAGAACCAGGCATTTGCTATCATATTATCCTATAACATGTCAAAGAAGTAATGCTTCCAAGAGAAAAATGGCAGATTGTCAACTGCTGATGATGGTAATTCGGGGATGTAGCGTTTTTATGGATCGAATTACAAAAGAATGGCATTAACTGCCTATGGCAAAGAACACTGTTAGGTATTGACAACATAGTAAGTTAAACTGAAATTCTTGTGCTCTTACTAGAAACAGGAACATTATGTTTAAAATCACCTATTAGCAAGACTGCTGTTGCAAGTAGGCTCTGGGCAGAGGGTTACATCCATTGATGTTCAGGACAACAAATTAAAAGTACACCAAAAATGATGATTCAGCTATTAAATGTTAAATAGGACTTCTATTTCACTTTCCCTACAGAGGCAACTGCAGTTTGTTTTTCAGTAGGAAAGGCTAGTTTACTCAGTTGAAGAGGCGGCTAAGGGCAACCCAATAGCAGCCAGACCCTACCTGAAGGGAAGTTACAAAGACAACAGAGTCAGGCTCTTTGTCGTAGTAGCAAGTAGTGTAACAAGGGGCAGTGGCCACAAGTTGCAGCTTGGGAGGATTTAGGCAGACCATTGAGAAAAACATCTTCATTAGGAGGATAGAGCAGCACTGGAGCAGGCTGCCTAGCAGCACCGTGGGGTCTGCGTCCCTGGAGGTTTTCAAGAGGTGATTACACAAAGCCACCGCTGTCCTGATCCAGTGTCACTGTGAGTTCTTGAAAGGGTTATACTGGAATTAAAATTGAATGAAAACAGAATTTAAAAGTAAACCTAAGCACACAAGAATCTTTTAGTGCTAAGTATTATTATGAACTACTTTGGGTGTTGAAATATGACAGTCAGAAAAACTACTGGGCATCTACAAATGGCAATTGGAAAGTGGTAACAGACCACCGTAGAGTCATGTATCTAGGCATGTGTTTTCCCAGGCAGCTGAGTATCCCAGCCTCCATCTCATGTGGTTTTTGATTCTGTTTTATTCCTTTTATGTAAATCTTCCCCCCCCCCAAAAAAAAGGCAAAAAAAAAAAAAAAAAAAAGGCAGAGACAACTTCTTTGTACCAAAAAATGAGACAAATTCTTTCAGCTGCTGTAAACCAGCATTTTTCAATGGTGGTGTGAAAATATTTCAGCCACACATGCTGGTTTTTAAAGTGGGACCGGGGTAATTGTCAAGATATTGACAAAAATTGATTGCTTGAGATGGACTGTCTCCTAGCAGAGGTACAGACATGGCAGCCTGGAGCAATCTGGAGATAATTTGTTAAAAAAAATTCAGACAGGAGGTTGCGTAAGAAATGTCATTTCTTGCATAGATTTTATTCTTTTATAAAAAATATTTAATATTTTATATTACTTTTATAAGAGAGATTGGGAGTCTGTTCCTTTTACTGTTTGGTTGATGATGATAGCATCTGCTCTTGGCTGTAGTAACAATTTTTTGAGACTGTCTTGGTGTGTTTTCATACTGCAAGTCAAAGTATCTACAAACCTTAAAATAGATTATAGGTATTAATCCTGAGATGCAGGATGCCTGCAGCTCTCAGAATTGTTGCTCCCTGTGACAGTTGCTGGACTTGTGTGTGCAATTAACCGGTTTTGCATTGTTAGATGAATCCACAGAGCTGAGATTTAGAGCCAAGATTTGTAGGCCCACCATTTTATTCTTCATGTGTTGAATTCTATGTTGTGCTGTTCACATTTTATAATAACAAGCCCTTGATATGTAAGGTACATTTTACTCTACACACTGCTGTCATTTATGCATACAAAATAATCTTAAATATTCTCAAATAAACCAGTTGAAGTTAATAAAAGAAAGCAAAGCACAAGAAAACTTCTGAATAATCTGAAGTCGAGGGATTCTCAGTGTAATTTTTTTCTTCCATCCAGCAGCTAATCCTCTGTTTTCACCTGGCTTTGCCTCACTGAGCCTAACAAGCAGAATCTGTCTTACTGCCCTCTTCAGTATTTTTTTGAGTTCATTTATGTGCTAGCCCCCATTAGCTCAGAGCAGATCCTTCTTAGGCCAGGTCGCTCAGTGCTGTGTGCACTTCAGTTCTGCCTGTCTCCAAGGATGGAGGTTGTTTAGGCAGTCCCTTCCACTGTTCAACAACCTTCACGGTGAAGATTTTTTTCCGTAATATCTAATAGGAATTCCCTGTCGTCAATTGTGTTCATTGCTGCTTGTTCTATCTCCAAGCACCTCTGAGGACAGTCTGGCTCCATCTTTTCCACTCCCTTCCCTTGGTAGCTGCAGATAATGGTAGGGTCCTCCCAAAGCCTTCTCTTCTTAGGGCTGAACAAACCAAGTTCTCTCAACCTCTTCTCCTTCATCACATGTTCCAGCCCCTCACCATCTTGGTGTCCTTCCACTGGACTCACACCAGTATGTCAATCTCTCCTTTACTGGGCAGACCACCTCTGGACACCGTTCTCCAGATGTGGTTTCACAAGTGCCACAGAGAGGGGAATAATCACTTCCCTTTACCTTCTGGCTACAAAGTAGTAAGCCTTGTAAATGGCGCTGCATTCATTTCCTGACCAAATGACAACTATGAGAGTAAAGCATCTTCTCTTTTTTTACCAGCTCCACTCTTATCCCAATAAGAATTCTGTACCTGGAACTTGGCAGACAAATGTCGATTATTCTGCTTGCCCTCATGTACCACCATTTAAATCATTGATGTCTTGGACCAGAAGCTTTTATGCAAGTTGTTCATATGAACACAAGAAGAGCAATTTAGGTAGCTAAATGTAAGGTACCTTGCCTGACCTCCAACTGCCACTCCAGCTGAGCATGTGTCAGCTCTAAGTTCTGGTCATATCTGCCAGTCCTATGTGGAAGCCTTAGGTGAGTAACAACTGTAGGTTGAGAGTATATTTGTCTTCAAGTCTCAAAATGTTAGCTTACAGAAAGTTCGAACTGGAAGTATTTGCTAATGTGTAGCCATTGCAGCATGTCCAGTCTAAAATGCAAGGCAAGAAATATAAACAAAAAAAGCCACAGTTGTATAAATCATAGTATAAAAATAAGGCAAATAACTTGAGTAAGTGAATTGCCTAATACAAACATCAAGGACTGTAAAAAGAAAAGTAAGCCAAGTAAAACCTTTTTGATATTTGGTTTATTCTGCCTAAAAATCCCAATGCAATAAAGGGCACTATCTTCTGCATACAATAGAACACATATCTGTGTTCTTATGCCTTGACAAGAAAATATTTCTGTGATATTTATATATCAACTTGCCATATATTATGTATTTTATGTTCTCCCATTAGAAGGGACCCAAAGTGGTTAAAAGAAGCTTGCATCTTTGGCTCATGGGTTGACCTAAGTCTAGGATGAATTTTTGTACGATTACATGCCAAAGTTTTCACCTCAAGGCCCACCAACCTCCTACTAAAACAACTACTGAAAATGGGAAAAAAAACAGGATAATGATGCACTGTTTTGGTTTTGGACTGAATATCTCCTGATGAGGTGAAAATATATATTCTCTTCCCATCTATTCTTTCATCCATGCACTGAGGTTCTTTTAATGAGCAGTTTTATTTCTGCAGTAGAATAGCATGGATGATGTTAAGATGCGTGTCCAGGAGGTGTCTTTAGCTGTCAAGCAGCAAGATTGGAGTACTGATGATTGAAAAGCCTCTTCTCAATACAGAATTTTTAGATTTAGGTTTGGGGTTGGTTTTTTTTTTTTTTTTGGGCAGGACACTGGTTTTGTGTACTGGCTATTTGGATGGACTTTGTTGTTGCTTTCATTTAGAAGAAAGAGATTATAAGATGTTCCAAGTTTGCAGAAAGAAAAGAATCTGTATTCTTCTGAGTTGCATACTCATTGTTTTCAAAAAGCTAGTAGGTTTTTAACTGTCTGATGGCTCTAAAAAGAATGCCTATCAGATAAAGAAAAGTTCTTTTTATTTCCATAAAGGGTATTCAAAGAAAGGGTCAAACGAGAATGCTTTTATATAGCATATAGATACTTCAGTTTTGGAGTCTCTGACAAGGTTGGTAACATCATTTGCTTTGTGCTGCCATGTGCTCTATAGTGCATTGGAAACATTTTAGTAATTAGAACATGATTTATTCTGTAACAAATGTCTGAAATTCATTTTAAATGTCCCTTAGAGAACTTATTTCTAAATTATCAAAGCTACAAAATTATTTAAGTTATTGGCCCATTAATTACATTGTAAATTTCTGCATTACTCCATTGTGTCTATATAAAGATTATAGTAAGTCTGATTCTTGGTTAAACTTGTTTATATATATTCTGGGATCACACCAAAATATAGATCTTTGTCAATATTCATCAGTGCTATTCAGCTGAGAAGCCTACTGTTCTGGCATCTTCTTTTAGTGGGATTTTTTTGGTATAATTTGGAATTCCAGAAAGAAAAGTCTTCCATACAGGAGAAGGAACTCTTGAAAAGTCTGGAAAATGCTGTAAGTGACAGCACATATATGTATATATTTATATGAAGATTATAATGACAGCAGGCCATATAGTAACCTTAAACATGTGAGCCATGTTTTCACTTGGGTTTATCGGAAGGGGAAAATTGACATTTCTTAGCTGCTTGATAAGACTTTCACATAATTCAGTGAAGCTGATCATTTGTGGTATTTCTTTCACCTAGAGACTTGTTGATAGTTGTCTTATAAAAGCTGTATCAATCCATTGTATGTCTGAAAGAAATATGGATTGGCAGTTTATTGCAAAAACACAACATAGGGCTGACAAATCAGCTCTAAGATGCTGATTTGGGCTAAGGTAAAAAGTGTAATTTCTTATTTGGACTTTCTATGAAAAGATTCAGTGCTTTGTTAAATTAGATGGCTAAAGGAAAATGAATGGAGTGATTTTTTGTTGCATTTTACAGATGATAATCTTCAGAGTTTGGGAGAAGGCACTTGTTTTAATATTCATTAAAATGTGATAGTTACTTTTCACAGAACAAATCTAAAAATAACTATAACGAAGTGTGTGTGATAGTTTCTTTGTAAATTATAATTAATACATAATAGATTCCCATAAAAAAATTTGCATACAATTCAGGCAAAGATTTCAAACTGCTTTACATAGGCATATAAATACTGCTACAATGAGGAAACTCACAGAAAAGTGACTGAAGGCCAGTTCTAAAGATATGATGTAGTTCCTACTCTTTCAAACCTCTCAGTTCTTAAACTAGAAATGAAACACAGGTCTCCTAAACCTCTTCTCTGGTCTTCTACCATGGGAATATATTGTCTCCTTTGAGATATAAAGCCACAGATGACATGAATTATTACACTGAAGAGTTTGTGAATTGAAGACATTTATTAGTCTTTCAAAGAAGTCACATCATTTTTCAGGAGAGAGATTATAAACAAATTCATTTCATGACCACAGACCAGACCTCCTTTTGAATATTTAATTTAGACTAAAAAGAAGACCTCCCATTACATGCCAAGTTTATTCATTTTAGAAAATAAATGTAATATAAGCCCTAACCCACTAAGAAGGTATGAGCTCTTTTCATCCAAGACACATCCCTCCTATAAAAAAGGAGTAAGTACTAGTTAGTTTTAACCCAGTCCTTGTCCTCTGCAAAGCCGAGTAAAAACATGGTTCTGCAGTATGTCTTAAACGTCAATAGACTGAGTGGGCTTTTTTTTCTATGTTTTGGGTTATTGAACACAACATAAAATGCTAATATAATGTTTTTGGTTTTAATGGGTAGAATATATATTTAAAAGAAAAATAACACTACAGAAATACAGGCACATCTAACAGCAAAATTGATCCAATTTGCTAAATGTGTGTGTACTTCAGAGCTCAGACCTTGAAGATTTTGAACACCCTGTATTCCCTTAACACAGTGGGAGGCTAGGGAACCCATCATTTTGCAAGATGCAGGATTAGATATTTCAATAATCTCCCACCCCCTCAATATTTACATTCTAATATTTCATCATCCTCCCAAGTCCATAGCCTTCTCTAGTATACTGGGAGACAGATGGCTCATAAGATTACAAGCTATGGAGATTTGGTGCTACAGACAGGTCCCCTGGTATTCTAAGAAAATTAACAATTTATTTAAACAGCTCTGTCAGATGCAATCCTCTTTGCCTCATTTTGTCTCCTGCTGGCTCTGTCTTATGTAGGATTGCCTGCACATAGATTTACTGGTTACAGATTAATGATGAAGGAAAGAAAAGAAACATAGTCATGAGCAATATGACCTGTGGGTGCACTGGACAAGCATGTGAGCACAACTGGAATAACAGACAAAAAAAAAAAAAAACCAAAAACAAAAAACCACACTTCTTATTTTTGTACCATCTTTATGAAAGAACTCTCTCTTTTGTGGCAGCTGAAACAGATTCTTGCTTGTTGAGCAGCTCTAAAACAAGTAAAAGGATTATCTGTATCACAGTGGTCCCAAGGAACGTCAGACTTCAGATAGGGAGTGCGCCAGTCTGACTCTGCACCCTGCAAAACCCTATCTGCTGTTGCTGCCTACTGATCTGTCCCTTGTGGCCAACAGAGCTGCTCACCAACGGGTAGAAAGTGAGCACCCAGGAGCAGGCACACAATCAGTAGGTGGTTGTTTCACATAGAAAAATCTTACACTTCACTGATTATTGCAGCACTGTACAGTTTTATGAGCTGGCCAGTGAAAACATGTAGCCAAATTAAGGATCTGGTTGTTGCGGAAAATGTAGCTATGTAGTGATGAAGGGCCACTCATAGGATGGAGTGATGATCCACATGGCTCGGTGTCACAGATGGGGAACATATTCTCTCTTTCTACTTCCTTGTCACTGCTATGCTGCAGAGGTCTTACTCTGACCACCTTGGCAAGAGGAAGGATGATCATTTGCTGCCTTGTCATTTAAATCTAATGCCAGAGGTAAATAAGCATGCGTGCCACCCAAAGCTCTGATGTCATATGGTATGAAATAGCCCTTTGGACAGTTTGGATCAACTATTCTGGCTGTGCCCCCTCCCAGTTTCTTGTGCACCTTGCAGAGCATGGGAAGGTGAAAAGTCCTTGACTAGCATAAGCAGTACTTAGCAACAACTAAAACATCAGCTTGTTATCAACATTCTTCTCCTACTAAATCCAAAACACATCACTATGCTAGCTACTAGGAAGAAAATTAACTCTATCCCAGCTGAAACCAGGACAAGCAACAAGGATGAAGCAACACCTGGGAAACAAGAGGCTGCAGCCAGTCACTATCCAAGACCTGAGCAGAGGGGAGCAGGTGTCTTACAAGAGCATGCAATAAAGTCAGCGCTGTAGAAAAATGGAAACCGGGATGTGTGCTTTTCCAGATTTGCTTATGGAAGTTCTCTTTGAAAATAGTGCTGTTTCTCTTTTACTTAGCAAAGTAAGTATCGTTTCCGTAATGCTCATCTGTCATGTATTTTAACATAGCTTTTCTGAGTATGAGCGAGTGTAGTTGTACACCCTACACAATTTGTCAAGAGTGTATTGTATTTGCTTATCACTGGAAATACTACACCTAAGACACACTAGGACTGTGTTTGCCCTTTTCATAAATGAATTACAAGGGGTGTATAACTATCCTATGATCTTCCCATAGCCTGTCATTTTCCACTCCATCACTCCGGGTTGAAATATTCTTGGTTAACAGCATCATTATTCCCTTTGAATTTTCTACTATTAAAGTTCCTAACATTTTTTTTCATTATCACCTGTTACTTCCTCCATGATATTTGGAGTATCACCTATATTTACAGTTCATCCCTCTTTGGTGCCATCATCAAATTTCATTAACATACTTCTTTCTTTTCTATGACAACCATTACTGGAAACATGAAACAGCATCTGTTCCCACACTGGTCCTTGGGGAAACTCAACTCCTAGGGAGCCTCCAGTCCAGCAGTTCTGTTTTCTGCATAACACAGTGGTGTGTCTCTCCACCAGTCCTATCCCCATGTGTACTCTTCTCCTCAGCTGAACTAATGATTTTTCATGTGGTATCACCCTCAAATGCCTTAATCAGAAGCATCTAATCTTTTATAATTCCTTTGTCAAGCAAATCAGTTCTGCTAGGTAGTTTGATGGCTTGATCTGGCATAAGAGTTCTGTATAAAATCAAAGAGGTTTTTTATCCCATTTCCTATTTCTTTCTGTGTTTTCATACTTTCATGCATTTACATGAGTCTAGTCCATGTTTCATCCTTTTTCTCAAGTGCTTAGTGATACCACCTTTACTTTCCTTGTTCTATTTGCATACAGTTGAAAATCCTTCAGCAATCTTCCTAACTTCCTTTGCAATACTAGCTAAACTTCACTTTTGACAGTTCTCTGTTTGCTCCTACATTTCTCAGCCTTTAAGAATTACCTTTTTCCTGCTGATTGATTAATGTTTTTTGCTAATTCTTGTAGTCCTTGTTAGTTTTAGTCTTAGTTTTCCCTTCTAATGTCTTCTCAGGAACAGTTTTTCATCCAAGGAGGTCTGGAGCATTTTCTTATCAGTTTCTGTTTTCTTCACTTGGGAAACAGGGTCCAAATAGTTTTCTCAACATTCACAGGAATAAATTTAAGATTCTGCTTAGGGCCATCTCCAGCCTCCCTCTCCTTTCCTACTATAGTTATAAGACACACACTGTCCCATGGAAAACAGATAGGTCTTTACTCTCTAATTGGCATTACAGAAGGAAAAGGCAGTTTTCTGCAAATGGATACACATATCCTTTCTCATGTGGTTTTCCACATGCAGTTTGAAAAAAATCATTCAAAGAAAACTGAACTTCCCACAACTTTTGTTTGTTTCAATCCATGATATACTGAGAGTTTTTCTATTTCTTCTGCCTGTAGGAAAAAACTGCCATGTTTCTTATGCTACAGATATTAGTAGCTACCATAATAAAAGTTATTTAGGATGAAGTAAAAGAAAATTGTCAGCAATTCTATTAATCTAAGATCCACAAGCATACATTATTTTACGTTATTGCTTTCTCAGTAATTGCCCCAATATACAGCTATACTAAAGCAAGTAATTTATCATGGTAAATATTTCAGTTCTTAGCTGCCTTATTTCATGTTCAGTCCTTTGTACTTTTATGAAGAAATTTTAACTGGAGTTGTCCACAAACTCACAGTTGTCCACCCACTTTTCTCACCAGTGAATTACTATATTAGCTTCAAGGCTATAGAAAGTCAGACACAGAGTCTTATTTTAGGCCCCCACAAAAAAAAATCCCAACAGTATGAGTCAATGCACTATTTTAATTTTTTAAAAAAAAAATCATTCCAGTGCAGCAACATGTCCTAAACTGAACTGTTTAAATCTAAGTAGCAAGACCAGGTGTGGACGAAAAGAGACAGCATCGAGCTATTTCTTGAACCTTTTCTGATAAAGACAAGAGGTTGTGCAAAATATTTGGCTACAGTACCAATAAATCTTGCATAACAGCATAAGCTTTCTGGACTTAGTTTTCATTTAACAGGGACATGTCCTTTCCACGAGAGAGCATTAATGTGTGTATAAGTCTTGCACTCTCTTAAATATCTCTTTGGAATAAGTGGCATTGAAGGGTCTTTGTAAAACCAAGAATTTTGCCTTTGACATTTCTCTCCACCCCAAAACCTAGAAAAACCAAACGTTTCATGACCTCTATTAGACTGTATAAAGAAGTTCTCATTTTAATTTATAAGATGTCCTGCTTTCCTTTAGTTTCTCAGACAGCCCTGGTTTTAATTTGGCAGCTCTCAGTGGTCTCTACAATATGATTCAGCTGTTCACTGTAACAGCCACCTTCCCATATGAAAACATTTCCAAATACAAAAAGTCTTGGGTATAATTTCTTAAAGAAAAACATTGAAAAATCCATAAATCAAGATTAAGAAAGTAAATATTCAGTTACTGTCACAGAATACCCCCATTTTCTCTCCCCCATCTATGTCTAAGGAGGAAAATACAGGTAACTCAGTGCAGTAACTGATCACATTGGGGTAAAATCTGTTGAAAAGGCAAGTGCTCATTTCTCTGTCTTCCAAAGGCCATCAACTTATCAACTTGTAACCGAGGAGGGATCAATAGCTATCAATGTTCAGGTGAAACAACAACTTCTCCAACGAAAGATTATTGAATATCCAAAGATGGTATGATATGGGGGTAGATCTTACACATTTCCTGCAGAGGTATGTTCTGGTTGTAGGAAAATCTCCAGAATAAAATTGATTATTTGTTTGATAATATAATAAGAAAATGACGTATTGAAGGGAACCCCCTTTCCCCGATGTTTTTTGTTCTCCAGACTACCATTTATTAAATGTCTGTGCTGTCTGGCACTTTAGGCTCCAAAATTTTAGGACAAGAACAAGGGAGAGAAGATTGAATTATTCTTGTTCAGAAAAAGGCAAAAAGCACATGGGATGGATATGCTTCTCTGTTAATGCAAGCCTGCCTGTCTGTCTCTTCTGCTGTCTTTGCCTTCCTTCTTATATTGATAGTAGCAGCTAAATGTGAGTGATTAGCATTCTAATCTCTGGAGCACCTGCATACAGCTAAAGATTTTCTAGCCTACCTACAGAATTAGCAGGCCTAGTGCTGAAGTTAATGGAATTGGGTATTAAAATCACAGAGGGAGTTTTGAAAATCACAAGAAGGGTGATCGGTACCTGCTCAAGGCTGCTTTGAGCTTAGGGAGAGGAGTTCTTTAGAGGAGAGTTGGCAAGTGCAGTCCTGAAAATCCTGCAGCCCAGTCAGCTGGATATCACTTAGTAGTGGCCTGCTTGGGACAGGTTAGTTTTAATTCTTACAAATGTCACTAATAAACTTCACTTTCTGAAGTTTAATACATTATTCTGAGGGGAAAAATCAAAGCATATCTTTCTTTTATACATAGCAAGAATGTACAGGTTTGAGTTGCCTAATTACACTGACATTATTTAGTAAATGTATAGCAAGTGGTGGATAAGAATGAAATATGAAAAGCATGGATGTTTTTGTTCAAGCTTGTAGGTAGTGAAGAGAAAAAGTGAATTTGGGAGCATAATTCTGCCATAGAGAGGTGCAATTCCATGGAGATTGTTAACGACTGCAAAGCTGAGAGACATCTAACTGGTGAACTGTAATAGAAGGTCAGATGAAGTCAAATCAGTAGGAATTCCTGAAAGCACAGGCAACCAGAGACAATGTGATTCCTCTCTTTGCCATGCAATGTGAAGGAATTGAATGAAGAGTAATTTTGAACTCCCTCTATGGTATGTCATGGTGTGTTGTATGCCTAGCAAGGCCAGTGCAGTAATATTCTGCATGATCACAAATGGTGAGTTGTGGAAGAAGGAAAACAATTTAATAGCTCATAAATGTGAGAAGATATCCAGTAGCCCATCAAGGGAAATCACCATAACATTAATCTGAAGTTTACTTGGAGATGCCTAATAACTCTGTGGTATTCCATGTGAAAAAGACTAACTTTTTTTCACTTTGGAGGAAGCTTTGTAATATCAAGATTTTATATTCCTGTAATATTCACTCATAAAATATAAATAGTGTATAAAAATACACAAAGATAATACAAACACTTGGCACACAGTATGTCTGGGGCAAATCAGTTAGGATCCTCAGAATCTGTTCACGGATATTTTGCCTTTCCTGAAGTCTAAAATCTGAGGGCCTAAATTTTAAATTATGAGTCCTCCAGAAATACAAAATTAAAGCAGGACTGTTTTCAGCAAGTCTGGCCCCCTTGCACTATTACTTAGTTAGGTCTTACACTTCAAAATGAATGTCAACTTCACCACCCACTTTTGATCAAAGAACTTTAGCATCCTCACTGGGTGGTAAATGAGGGGACAAACATAAGTAATATGTAAACCAGGAATTTAGTTATTTATGGGGAGAGTTAGGGGAATATTGGGCAGAGGTTTCATATTAAGAACTAGGATATACTGTCCTGAGCCAGGGCTAAAGTTGAAGTACAAGAGGTGTTCAGGTTCCCTCAAGACTCAGGCTATCACCAAGTAGTCGTTGATCAATGACATGGCAAGAAGGATGAGCAGTAGGTATTGCACACTTTGAACTCCTCCTGTAGGACTCCATAATTGAGTATCTCCTATGGGAACACATTGGAAGCAATAGTCTTGCTGTATATGACCACACCTTATGTGAAAAAAATGAATGCATTGCTGAAATCTTGCACGTGCAAATGATTGGAATCAGTCATGCTGATAAGAACCTGTGGAACTCCCTGCCCTTCCCCTCTCTTGCCAGTCTGATCTCAGTGTAAGAAGTGGGTCAGGATTGTAAAAGATTATGTTTGTCACAAGAAGGCATATGAACTTACTGACTCCAAAGGCAACTGCAACAAATTATATGAACTTATTTATGGAAGCTGGTTTATGCATATATCCATTCCTACATTTTAGTTATTTCACTTGTACTTCTAAACTTTCACCCTAAAAATCAGAAGTGTATTAATGAGAAAAAGTTGCTGGGAATTGTGATTTATGTCAGCATTAGTATGCTAGAGATGTTGTATTGCAGAAAGTGTATAAAAGATTTTAAAGAAAGAAGTGACAGAGTTTAATATTAAATAATTCATGTTCTTCCCTTGGAACCACAAAGAACTGACACATTCATTGCAGACATTTTACTAAGACCATTAGTGAAACTGAATTCTCATCAAATCAATTTGCTGTAATCTTACTATTCCCTTAAATATACCATATTTCTCAACTTTACCATCTCTACACAGAGAAAGACCCTATTTATATTATGACAACAATATGTCTCTGAACACTGTGGCTTATAGGAGCCAGGACTAAACAAATATCAAAATTTTAACTACCTACGTACCCACTATCAGTGTTGCTTTGTGCCTAAGCAGTGGGTGTGTGGGTCTCTGTGCTGTGTCTTACTAATGCTCCCAGAATCAACTGCGAGCACCATTTTCACTCCTGGAGGCCCCAGCTGTATTACAGTCCTCACCTCACATCCCACCAGACATTTAACACACACTTGCGTGTTACTCTGTAAGGAGAGAAACCTGCAAGAATCCTAATGAACATATTGAGACAAGTGTGAAGCAGGGTTTTAGTCACAGATAAATCCATGACCTGAACGGCACTGGCCACAAGGCCTGGAGGGTCCGTGTCTGCGGTGCTCACGAGACTGCTAGCCATTCGAGCAAAAATTATTGTGGCAGTGATCAGAGCAAAGGAATAAGAGGATGGAGAGCATATTTCAGTGTAATTATAATAATTTATAACTTGAGGTTGTTCTCCTGTTAAAGTCTCAAAAGCAGAATATTTTTACTTCCTTATAAATTATTCACAGCCATTTGCTTTGCTTCATGACAAGTAACTTTGCTTTTCTTCAGACAGGATTTTCAACCTGAAAGAATGGAAGTGTTGACCCAGTTATGCCTAACAAACAAAACGTGAAAAGAACTAAAATTAGAAACTGGTAAAATAATCTTAATGTGAGAAAGTAATAATGCTATTTTTTTCCTTCCCATTCCATCTGAATTTAAATGTGGTAAAGGTATTTCACTTAAAGGAGAAAATAAACTTCGAAATGAAACTGCTTAGAGAAGGATGAGGTAACATATATGGAACATACTGTACATCTTCTTTATCCAAAAAATTGGTTTAAAAAATGCCCTAAAACAGAACTTAATCCCTAACTAGTTCTGCAAAATGTTCATCATGCCTTGCCAAGCTCTCATGCCCCACGTGGATTTCTGACAGAGTATTGAGGGCAGTCTATGGGAATTGAGAAAGTATACACCATGTGATACTTTATGGGGTAAAAATGCCTGAGTGGCTTAATTTTCCAGCCTCTAGAGTACTAGATCTAGAACTGGATCTACTCACTCCCAGATTAAGAAAAATCATTAAAAGGAAATATAAAAAAGGCTTCATGGAAGAACTGTGCTCCTTTTAACCTTCTGGTACATTCAGTGCTAATGCATGGGCTGTTACTCATGTATTGATTGCATATCCCATTGAAAGAGTCTCAACTGGTTAATGTAGGTCAAAAAATGACTTACCTTCTAAGACACAGAGATCAAAACATTAAAAATTATGAGACTTCCTTAAAATTCCTAAAGCCATAGTTAAAACATTCAATGGCTAGCATTATTTTTTTTAAAAAAACTTGCACTTAAAATTCCCACCAGGATCAAGGATTTAGGTTTTATTATCTGAAGTAGTTCAGAAACTGGCAGTAAATAGCACTTCATTAATAGATTAAATAAGAATATGTTTGTTTACATTACTGTATAAAGAAAAGAATCCCACAATTTTTGTAATGTGAACTATGTTTGCTCTTCTACGGACTTAACAGAAACAGGGTGCCAAGCA
This sequence comes from Pelecanus crispus, assembly GCF_030463565.1. Classification (NCBI taxonomy): domain Eukaryota; kingdom Metazoa; phylum Chordata; class Aves; order Pelecaniformes; family Pelecanidae; genus Pelecanus; species Pelecanus crispus. Next base: position 59,101,645 of record NC_134647.1, read on the forward strand.
GTTTCTTGTCCACTTATTGGAGACAGTCATGATCATATTCAAGATAAGACAGAGGGGTTGTATATATATATATAAATGATTTGCAGTCCTGGTTCATACATTTTAAATTGGCCAGATGCATCTACTTTTCATTTTTCTGCTACCACTATTCACTGTATTTGAAATCTGGGTTAGTTCATAACAGCTCCCAACGTGCTCAAACTGTTATGTAAAGACAACAAAAGATTGAGGTTTTATGCTCCTCTTTGTTAGTTTTGATCCATTGTTATATCTCCTTGTGCACATACATATCCTTTTTGGCTAAATATTTTGCTGAATTTGTCCTATTTATTGTAATTTTCAGTGGTTTGGTAATGTCCAGTTAAAATATCCAGGCAAATCTCTTCTGCATTGGGAGCTCTGCATTATTAGAGATCTTCCTGCTTGCAATTTAAAAGAATACACTGGAAAAACTATGAAGTGATCACTGCTTTGTGCATTCCCTATTTACTTTGGTTATCAGACCTAAACTTGGCTGTATTTATGGCTACTTTCTTAGGTGTTTAGAAAAGTAGTTGTTGGACAGCAGGGAACCATTTCACTTGCAGCTGTTTATTTAGTATTTATCATTTTAACAGCTCAGGAACAAGAACATTTTCCAACCTCACTTTTTACAAGAATTTCCATTCAGTACAAGCTATCAACACCTTTACCAAATCAGAAATGTAAAGCTGGCCTCATTCTCCTTACCTTGTAATTTACAATGATGTTTTGGTAACTGGTAATCTCAGCAAGTGCAATGGAGTCATTCAAGAGAATCATGTACACAATTAGTATTGTACATAATAGCTCTGAAAATTATTATAACATCAGGATTCTCAACTGTATTTTGAAAACATAATTACTCTGTAAAGAACCTGAAACTTTCAAAGAGAGAAAGCAAGTGAGCTGCATGGCAGGCAGTGATAAGCAAAACGGAAAATCAGGCTGTGCTAATATAGAATTGTAAGCCTTTTAGCCGCATTTTAAACCTTAGGAAATTACCTCCAAAAGAGGAAGGCATAAATATCTTCTTCATTTAAATGACTGTTGCTTGATATTCTGATAGAGAAGAAATTAAAAGGTTTTCAGTTGGGTTTGTTTAGCTTTGGGTTTTGTTTTCTTTTATTTCTTCCAGTTCCTGACTGCTGTGTTCACACTCGGGCTCAGATGTTGTGCTTTTCCTGTGAGAAACCTGTGCAGGTTTCCTGAATGTAGGAGATTACTACTACTTAGGGAACAGCATCACAGATGCAGTGAAGATAAGTGGATTTGTGACTTAATGATCCCCTGTCTTCCATACTCTTCTCCTTTCAGCAAATGAAAAAGAAGCTCATCTGGATAAAATTAAAGTGGAAGGAGGAAGATTTGAAATTATATTCAAAAAACTGATCTAAGCTAGGTCAAAGCCTCCCATTGATGTCCCAAAATAATATGTAAATTCCCTGAATTATTACGTCCTTGCCAAAAGAACATAATGTTTTCACCAAAAATGCCCTTCTTCAGTTGCTTTAGTTAGATTTACAGTGAATATTTGTGTAATTTGCGCCCTGTTGATGAGGGAAATGGTTGCCATTGATTGCAGTCATAAGAGATTAGAACTTTTGATCCCTTTTAAATGAAAACTAATTATTGCTATGCAGTAATGCAGTATCTGAGCTGATCAGATGGGTAAAAAGGGCACCTTCCATGACAGGCAGGAGTCAATCAGAGATGAATGTTGGGGAGTCTGAATCTGGTCAGTAGAGTGGCCACCAACGCCTTGATATCTCAGCATTAGCTCCTATTTTGTAGACTGCTGCATTTATTGCTGTGCTATTGATTTTGCTTGGTAGGACCACAATTGCTCTTTCAAGGGTCTGTGACTCCAGCACATCGAAAGACATGGGACTGTTTACAGGCTTAACATTAGGCATGCACTTAAACAACTTGCTGATTCAAGCTTAGGATCAAAGTTGTCTTCCTGAGAAAAAATATTGCTTTCTTCTGTAGCATGTAGTCAGAGCTGCATTTAATCTCGCATTGACATGTGTGCTATCCCTAATGTGTAAAGGAAATGCTTACATACTCATAACTACCTTCATTTTAGAGATGTGACTGTTGCACTTGCTGCACTGATTCCCCAGGATATTTATTTATAAAAAATTACTTTCAGAGCCTTTTAGTGCATTGACCTTGTTTCAGGGTTTAGCTGGGAGGAGGGAGGGCTGGGTTTTTTTCTTAAGCACTGCAGGGGATTTCTGTCAGGTTGCTTTAACACTTCCCTTCAGATTCTTGCCAGGCTTTCAGGCTAAAGAATTTTCAGATGCAGCTAGCCATCACCACATAGGTCTTCGCATAGTCTCTGTTATTTTATAAATCTAAAATTTAATTGTTTTTTCAAGAAAAGAGAAAACAACAGGACATAAATATAAAGCTACCAAATCAGAGTCATAAATGCATGGAAAATGATAACTTCTAATGTATCAAATATGTATGATACAGTGACCACTGCATGGATTGGCTTCACACATTATATCAGTTCTCTGTGCAAAGGTTTGGAAGGTTGTTATGCCCCTAAATAATAGGAGAAGAAAGGAAGTGAGATGCTACCCTGTTGAATTTTCCTTTCAAAAACTAGAGATTTCTTAGTAATAGGACACCAATTTTAGCAATCGCTAAAATACTCATGTTCTACAACTATGAAAGTCTTTACCCCACTCAACCATGATCCTAGTAGGTTAGCACTGCAACTGCTATTAGCAACACCTTTTGCTCTCTCTTTGTGAGTGCATTCACATACTTACTGATACATGTATGGAAAATGCATGCAGATAATTCTTGAACCTCATTCTCTGACTAAAGTATCTACCATACAGTAGCATAAGGTGCATGGGTTTTTTTTTTTTTAGTGTGGATCACCAAATTTGAGTTTCTTCTATTCCCCCAAAATAACTGGTTACAACCAGCCCATGAGAAGGTCCCTCAGATACTCCAGGGTAACCATGTTAAAGCAGTGATTCTGGATTAATGTTAAAGAAACCCTACTGAAATGACAACATCCTACCTCTTCTTATGGTGTAACAGGTATAATTGTAATTCTCTCCTGTTACTGCCTGATCTTTGAACTCCATCCCTCACCTCTCTGTCATCACTCCTCAATTTCACACAGGGCAGCCACATACGGCAAGTGGATATACAGCTCTGTTCACAGATGGGGCTTAGGCAAAATGCTCAGCTTCATGGCATTTCTGTGCTAATCTCTGAAGGCCTTTGGATACACCCTTGCAGCAATGCACTTACATACACTAGTACTACTAGAAACCCTGCTTGGCCAGACAGAAGCTTGGTTTCCTTGGGGTTAAATCCCAAGAAGATTTCAGTGGTAGTTAAGCTAGGTGTAGGCAAGTGAAAATGTATAGCACTGAAAAATATAACTCCATTGCCTCTTGATTTTATTAATGCCTCAAAGAAGGGCTGGGTTATTCTAACTGCAGTGTGAGGTCTAACTAGAAAAAGAGACATTTGGAAAAACCATTCATTTATTATATTTTTCAGAAAAAAAGCAATCACATCTTTCTTAGCAGAGACTGGAAAGCAAGCAGTAAATATCACAGCTGTTCAGTTGTAACTAAAAAAAAAAAAGAAGTCAAATTCAAAGCTTGCTACTTCTATTCACAGTGAATGACTTAGGAGGGAAAAAATTACCAGGATCCTCCTGGGTGTACAGCCTGAAGACAATATTGTTGGTAAAGTTCTAAGGTTGTCTCTTAAAATAGGCAATTGCTAACCGTGTCAACTGGACTTAAGTTTGTCACACTGTATGTCTATATGCAATACAGGGATATGCAATTTCAGTCACTCTTGCCATCTCTAAGTGGACTTTATCTGAATTGCTGTTGTACCCCAAACTCTCTGCACTTTCATTAAAAGAATGAATGTTCCTGTCACCAGCTTGGTAAGAACAGCAACAGGAAATAAGCTACCTTTAAATGAAAAGATGTATTGTATTGTTCATGAAGCTGGGGCAATATTAGTCAAACATATAACTTGGCTGGCAGCTAGGTTGTTTGGAAATGGGAGTTAGTGCCCTTGCTGAAGCAGAGGTCTAAAAAGCTGCCTGGCATTTCTGATGATGCACTGGCATCCTGTTTGCTGTAAGATCTTATGACGGTCACTCAACTTCTCTGTAACTCAGTTTCTTCATTAGTAAAACTGTGATAATTGTTTTCTACTGAAGTTTCCAAGTGATAGGCTTAATTGTCATGCACTACAAAACACTTAGAGATCTCAAATTGAAATGTACTACAGAATTGCAAAGTATTATTACTATTAGAAGTCCATTACAGCTCTGTTTTTCTTTGTTCAAACTGGTCCTTTGGTACGTGCAGCTAGACAGCTCCTAATGTTATCTTGATGCACAAAGCACTTTTTGTGTGAGGTTTGACTCACAGTAAAATGCCAGTTAGAATTTTTTCCTCAGGAACTCACTGGAGCTTGGCTTACAAAATCTGAAAATTAAATCAACCAAAATAGGTCAAACACAAAACTATATGTCCTTATGTGTCCTCTTGTCCTCTTTTAGCAGTAGAGCAGATAGTTGTTGTTTTCTTTTCCATAAAGTTTAGGCCTGTTTTGTTTCTCAGTTGGCTTTGGTAACTGTATCATAGTTACATTTTGAATACCTGCTCATGCAAGTTTTCATTCCCTATTAAATATAGTTTAGAATGATATGCTCATCTGTTAGTCATCCAGAAATAATGTGCTGGATACACAAGCCTCTGATGCTACTGAACATGACAGAAGAGTCAGCTTGTTGGTAGCCATCATTACAGATATATTTTTGAACCTTAAAAAAAGGAACAAAGCATCTGAAATGTAATCAAATGTTAACATAAGCTCCAGTTTTGCATTTACTTTTCCCCTGTAGCTAATTCTTTAGGAATTTATTCCTATTCACATTATCCTTTAAGTTGATACATTTATTCTGTACCTAGTTTATAATTTCTATTCATTCCTGTGTCGAGTAGGTAAAGGTGCTGCTTAAATTAGGACTTACTCCAGTATTATACCTTTTGGAATTGGTTGTTCATTACAGTCATAATGCAGTGAATAAATTTGTTAATATTTGAGGTGGGAAGGGAGGTAAAAAGGGAAACCATCTATAGCAGTCACAGCCCAGCTTTCTGGCTATAACATATTATAATTTATTTAAACTCAATCAATACTTAATCTGGAGTTTAAATTCTGCTAAAGATCTGTGGCATGGCTAAAAGCAGCTGATGCCAGGGAATAAAATTTTCTTCAGGCTGTGATTCTGATGAATTTATAATGCGCTCTAAGGGTGATGCATTGACCTAAATTCACAAAAGCACTGCTATTCCTATTTATTATTATGAAAGGTATCCTACCCGCAGTTTTGTTCTTTAAAATCTTGTGAGGCTATATGAAAAAGATGACAGGTTGCAGTGAGGATGACTGGAGAGGAAGGAGCTGCACGTGCACCCCAGGCACATACTGGCTGCCCAGGCTGTCAGCCGCGGGGGTCTGGAGGGGTTTGCTGTGCTCCCTGGCAGGCGGGCAAACCCATGGCAAGGGGTGGGGAAGCAGAGGACAATCGGAGCCCCCTTCCACCCTTGCTCCACCGTGGGAAGCACCCAGCACCCTCTCCAAGGCTTTGTCTGTGCTGCCTGTAACCACAGACAGGGTGGTGTCTCACTGTAATTCCGGGATTCAATGAAGGAATAATTTCAGCACTGTAAAAACACGGCAAATGTTTGAAGCCAGCAGTAAGAGTAGACTTCCTGAGAGGTGTGTGTTTGTGGTGATCATTTGGATTTGTTTTGTGGGAAACATGAAAGATGTTGTTAGGGCAGGAAGAAGACAGTTGCGCTGAAAACTGCTTCTCCTTTTTTTTTCTCCTGTAGCCTTACAGGGGAAATAGATCTGTGCAGGGTTTGGTTTCTGTATACAGTTCTTCAAAATCCCTCAAGTCCAACTATCACAGGACAGTACCCACAAGCAACTCATACTGAAGTGGCTGGGAATTGCACAGACTGATCTCTTGTAATGATCAGGCCACTTAATTTTTTCCAGTGCCTTTTGGCAAGCTTTTCCTCAACATCATCCAAGGCCTTTTCATAGTAAGTGGTGCCTTCCCAGTGACCTGAGTCCTTATCCAAGCTCTCTTTGTTACCTTGACAGTTTGCAGTCATATTTGTCTATTTTTGTGAAAAGCTATGTGTTTTAGCAGATTGATGGATGTGGGAGACTTGGTTTTTTAAAAAAGCGGAGTAAATAAGGGAAATATATAGTGAATAAAGGCTGATGATCCTCCCCACTTCTTTCATTATGCTGTATGAAGCCTCTCGTGAAAACCAGGAGAGCTCAATTCTGCTTCTTTATTGGTACTTGGACACTTCTCAATTGTTGCTTTTCCAGACAGAATCTGTAAGGCAGGACCCTCACCTCTGCATTGTTCATCCCCTGCTCTCTCTCCTGCCTGCTATTGGGGTGTCATATCAGACACTGCCTTCCAGCATGTCTATTCTCATTTTATTCTGTGCGCATCTCTGCCGATATTGCTACTGTAGTCAAATTCCTGATGTGATTTATGCCAGAATAACTGTGGGATAGAATAAATCCACAGACTTTAAAGGCATTAGCCTGTCTTTACTCTAGCACAATCGGCAGCTGTACCTAGCACCACAACCTTATTCCACCCCAGTGAGGTGGCATCCAAAGCCATGCTGTTTTGGAAGAGCACCGCTGTGTACTTGCTGAGGTTTGCTCCTCAGGGCCAGCCCAGAGGACGAGAACAGCATGCAAACGCAGCTTCTCAGCAGGAGAAACTGTTTCAGTTCTAGCTTTTACTTAAAAATATAAAACTATTAAACAAAAATACAAAGACTTGGAGTTCAAACTCATACCTAACTAACTTGGAGAACTGGGCTCCTAGATCCAACTGTGTATTTCAGTCTAGCAGCAAGAAAGTCTGGGTTCCACTTCAGTTTGTTTTCTTCTAGCTGTAATGCTCAAAGTGAGTACTTCAGGATTCAGATACAAGGGTGCAGATATATTTACTTGCTTTAAAGGTGGACTGGCTATTTAAAGAGGTCTTGGACCCTTCCCTCTCCCCAACATGCCAGTCTGACCCACTCACAACTTTGAACTCTATCAAGCACAACTGCAGATCATGAGTGATCATTGGCAAAGTGGTATCCAAAAGCTATGTTCTGCCTGGTAGGGTAACAGGTTAGGAACATCTGCAATCAAATACCTGGAAAAATAATTTAAATAGTGAAAGATAATTGGAAGTTTGAACAAAGGACCAAAGTTGTATCTTATTCCTTAACATAATGGTCTGATTGATCATAATCTTCCTAATCTGACTTTAATGATTAATTTTTATGTAAAATTTGATTTTTTTATAATTTTATTAAAATTCATGATCTATCTTGCTTTCTGACAGGAAAAAAACCCTCATGTTTATTATGACTTTGGTATTTCTATTACAGCCAGTGGAAAAGTGGGCTGAAGCTAGCTCATGTACAAGTCTAGAGAAAAGCATATTCCTTGCCCCATAGGATGCCAGCTGATGAATTGTAACAGATGGATAAGATAAAAATGGAGTATAGGTTGGGAGAGACAGGCTGACAAAAAATGATAGTGTGTGCATAGGTTTTAGCTAATCAAGAGTAGTAATTGTACTTTGCTTACTTGCCTAATCGTGATTTTGTGCCAATTTTCTCTCCATATAACAAAAGAGGTGAATTTCAAGACTGTGATTTGAAGGAGGCTGGGGGGAGTGGTAGTGTTTTCTTAAATTCAGAAAGTTTTTACCAGACAGGCCTACAGACTGATTTCTGTCTGTAGTTCACAAAACTGTACAATAATGTTTTTTCTTCCCACAGTGCCATGAAAAAAACTTTTGGCTTCAGTTCATGTGTGAAACCTTTTGCACAACAAAAGTGGTTTCATGTGGCCAGTAAGACTAAATGTTCTAAGCATTCCAGGAAGCATATAAATAGATTGGTACCCTTCCTAAGGTTATGAAGCCTCATTTCTCTCTTTTTTTCTTTCAGGTTTTTTTTCCCATTTATGCTCTCTTCATCTAGGCAAAGACCAAGCAGAGTACAGTGTTTGAAAATCCTGACTATCATTTTCCATTTTACTTGGGTTTTCCTTAGTTATATTTTCTGAAAAGAAGCTGTTTCAGTAAATGCAACATAGTAAATTATCTTAAATTACTTCTTACAGTCCAGGCTAGTATTATAACATGAAAATTGTTACTTGGAGTCTCCCACGCCCCCGGCTGCTGCAGACCTATGTCTCCAGGCTGGGGAGAAACTGGTCACAGTATTTATCCAGCAGAGTCTGCAGGCCAATCCACAATGTGGAAAGCAGAGTTTACATAAAGGAGATTTCTTATCCCACCCTCACAATCCTGCTAGATTCCATAAAGTTGTAGTGATGGTCAAAACCAACTAAAATGGCGATTCTATATTGATGGGTAGGCAAATGTCTATGCTGAAACCAGATGAGAAATTACTCAAGCCAAAAACATTAAATCTCAGCTCATCTAAGGATACTATAAAACAGCCATCCCATTTCTTTGATCTTTGATATTTGAATCTGAACGTGTGTTAATAAGACATATATGTTGGTCATTGACATTGTCTTCTGTTGAATGAGGGTAAACATTGCATTTGTCTCTGTAAAAATATACTTCAATAGCTGGGAAGAAAGTGGAGATTCATTATTTTTGCAGTTGTAGAAGACATTTAGCAGCTGTGTTTATACTGGCAGACAATTTGGATATTAGGTGGCAGGACAGAGAACTGCAGATGCACAATATTGTGCAGACATTGTGCACTTACAGCCCATTTCCAGGGAAACATGTTATTTTATATTTCCCTTGGTGTCATTAATCACATTTCATGATGTATCTCACTATTTCAACTCATTCCTCTAGATTCATTCATTTTTTGGCCTGTTTGTTTAGTAGTTATTGAGCTCCGTTTCAACAAATTCCATCTCAACTACAGATAATAAAGTTCTTTTTGCTTCGGGGGAGAAAATTAAGATGTCCCTATACTGATTACTGAGACTACCTGTAATAATCAGCATGCCTACCACATCAGAAAGATATTTAGCTTGCCTTTAGTCAGAAAAATATTCATACTGTTCTTGGGTATTTAGAAATTAAACTCATTTCCTGAAAGTAACAATATGATTCTTATCTTGACCTACAAAGGAAAACAGCTGCTCTTTTCTCTGTTCTTGAAGTTTACTAATCTCTCAACAGGCTTTGTTCTGGTTTTACAGGTGAATCCCTTAAACTGTACCAATGATGGCCCATCCCCTGGACAAATATGCTGATATAAACAGTGAGGAATCCCCCTACTCAGGAGTTGCAAGCCTGAGGAAACTCAGTGTATGGGACTGTAACCCCAGGCTTTTTTTTTTGGCATTACTTCTACATTTAAATAATGGCATTAAATGTTCATTAGTAAATTTGCCTTGTAACTGCTACTGTGGGCACCCTGCAAGTCACCTCACCATGGAAGGATCACCTGGTGGCATTGTGCTTCTCCTGCAGCTCCCCAGCCCATGGGAAACAGTCCTGATGCATCACTGTTCAGGGAAAGACGATATATCTGTTTCCTATATGGTTGACCAGTTGTGCTGGAGAGGAGCTAAATGGGGAGAAAGCTTGTGCCAAATCTTTGATCTCCTTTGACTGAAGAGCGACCTGTGCAGGAGCTCTGGCCTGGGAGGTGGGCAGCTCCCTAGAGTACTCTGGGACAGGAACAAATGACCTGCCAGGCATGCTCTGTCCTGCCCAAGCCTGAGTGTCTTGCTAGGTAAGGTTTTTCTGTTGGTGAGCAAAGAAAAGGAGTTTTGGACCTCTAAAAAAGAAGCAAACCCAAAGAATTCACTACACAGCGAATTAATGGCTGTGCATAGGGGATGACTTACCCAGGATGGTGTGATCAGCAGATTGCTTGAAGAAACCACGAACCCTGCCCAGTGCCCCTTCTCGTGACTGGTTCAGAATGCTAAATATAACCAGGAAGTATTTTTCTTAGGGATAAATGAAAAGCAGAGACAAAAATGAGCTCTGTTTATGTTACATAGCTTAGCCACACCTAAGGAAATGCAACTTGCTTTCACCCTTTTTGTTTTAGAGGATGGCTGTGAGGAGGCTGTGTCCACTACAGTGAAAGCAGCAAACCAGTGTGTTATAAGCACTCTTCTTGCATTGCTACAAGTTATGTGGAAGAGATGGCCCCATGCATCTGAAGGGAGGCTGGGGTGGATTTTAGGCTGTGCTCAGTCCTCTTCAGAATACTGAAATCTCAAAAAGAGATTTACTTTCAGGAAGGTCATGGGGTTTGGATTTGGGAGGAGAGGACTCTGGCAATCATATTTTTATTTCTGGAAACTAATAATATATATATATTCTATATTCTTAGAGATTAAGTGGCTTGCAAAAGTACATTGGAAGTTGGTGGCAGAACTGGAAAATTAATACAGCTCTGGGGAACTTGATAGAAGTGCTTTAGTCTAAAAGTCATTTATACAAAGAAAATAAAATGTCACTATTATTCATGCTTTTGTGGACCCCATAATTTTGCCTTCTCTAAAATGCTTGCTCTTTCCTGTGATATTTTCCATGTTCCATTCTCTTTCTTTCTCCAACATTCAGGTACAGCTCTCTTACATGATGATGGTTATACAGTTTGTGCTTAATACAACCTAGTGGAAGCTGTCTCCAAGCAAATAACACTGGCAGCAAGGCTGGAAGTACGGTCATCCACCAGCATACTCCCTACATAGACGGTATGAGATTTGTTGTACACAGTATAATTTAGTGGGGTGTTAAATGACCTCTAAATGTCTAGTCCAAGCATGCATAAAACAGACTAATGAGTTATCCATTAAAAGATCTATCAATATGTGCTGCAATTCCCACTCCTTTCAAATCTGTTGATCGTGTTTCTTTCCCTTAATTCCTATGTTTTCTTCCCATGTGTTTGTCTGCAAAGTGCCTGCCTTTCTACTGCAAATAGCTCAATAGCCTAAATCAAGACCAGGTTTCTACTGCCTCCATTCTCCTAGTAGACAGGCTCCTCCAGTTTCTTGCTATACAGCCCGTCTCTTGCACCCCAGCCCTCTACCAGCTGGTCACTGTTGCTGAGCCATCATTGTTACACAGCTGAGCAACTTACTGAGGAGGTTCAGGGAAAGGAAGAAGGTCTGTCTTGACCTGCTTTGCCTGATGTTCCTTATAGTCCTTCCCTAACACATCCTTTTCCCTCTCTTCAACACACTCATATCTATGTCCCTGTTCTCCTAGGCATTGCAGTGCCCTCCCTCAACATGACCTGGGCCTCTTCCCCTTGCTGTTGCATTTATTGACTCTGGTCCCCTCTCCAGTCCCCTGGCTTGCCTTCCCTTGCAGAGCCAGAGGTACTCCTGACAATACTGTGTCAAAAGAGATGCAGCAGGCTGAACATGTATGGTACCAGTGCCATGTGAAGGCACTTACTCAGCTGCAGGTCTCATCCATTTCAGAGGGCATTGGGGATGGTGCCTTCAGAGTTGCACTCCTCATGCAGATAGCTCAGGCAAGTCACCAATGCCTTACAGAAACAGAGTAAATTGAATCTCTTACAAAAGCCTTAACAAGAGCCTAACTGAATGATCGCTGAACACCACACCTGGAATCATTTAAATTTTAGCATTACTAGGTGTGTGTTTTATTTTTCCTTTTAAAATAAGCCTAGGAAGTGGCTAGGTTAATGCATACGACCTTAGCCTAAAGGATAAACATCCAAGCTAATAAATAGAATGTTCAGGCTCCTGCCTATTCCTGTCTATACAGGCAATCATCTATAGCACCTGTATCCTCTCTGGTAGCTGTTTTATGACCAACACATTAAAGTGTAGAGAAAGAGAAATGCTGGTCAAGTACAATGTTTTTAAGTGAATTTTCCCCTAAGAACCAAAGCATTTAGTTGCTGATTTTCAGTTCATGACAATCATGTTTTTCTTCTTAATTGTGGAATTGAAATATGGCATTTGTCTAGTTGTTTGAAATTTAACTAACATAAAGCCTAGGCTGAATACAAGGGACTTTCTATGCTTAGAGTCCTTAGGGGAGGAGAGGGAGGGAGAGTGCAAGGAGAGCTGCTTCAGTATCCCTGTCCAGATCAGCTACTCTCACATGCTCTCATTGCCAAAAGTCTCCAAGAAGATGCTGCAGCAATGGTGCCCAAGAGGAGTTAAGGCTCAAGAAACAGGCTGGTACCCATTACATTGCAGTGACTATGGACTTAGCCAGCCTACAGGGATCTTACGAACAAAGCAGAGTCAGAACAAGTGTCTAGTCTGGGCCCACAGCTATTGATTTCCCTTTACTGTCATTTGGTCAGATAAAAAAAGAACCTCAAATTCCAGCTGTCAGCCACTTCAGGGTCTATCTAAGCAGCAGAAAAATTAGAAACACTTGCATTTCCATCCCTGTCCCACACAAATACACACTATCAAGAGAGGGTGAGGAAGAGACAAGGATATAGCTCTGGTCTATTTTACATGAAGTGATCAGACCTGGAATAAGGAGGAGGAAATCCAACCCTCATTCCTGCTCCTCCCACCCCCAAGACACAAATATTTTATTTTTGCATGATTCTTTTAGAACAACATAGCTCCCAATGGACTCCATGCTATGGTTTTGTACGCCTAAAAGGCACAAAAAGAAAAATGTGGATTTTGCACTTAACAAAAATCAAAGTGCAGCTCCTGACAGGCGCTATTCTAACTGTGAGATGTGAAATTAATTGTATATGTTCATTACTTCATAATAGAGTGCAAATATGTTCTTTGTTATTTTTCATCCAGAGTTCAAAAAGTGACAGAGATGCTATATTGTTGAATTGCAATGCTTAGCACTTAGATCTGCTACTGTGACATCCCTGAGTAACTACTGTATGTATATAGATGTACATATAACCTCATTGAAGTAAGATGGCAGAACCAGTCCCTCTTCATATCCAAAAGAAATCGCCAAGTGTGATCTTTTTTAATTGGCTTCTGGGGATGTTACCCAGTTATGTGCAATTGCAGGTTATGTATAATATCTGTATTATTTCTCACAGTGCAATTTAAAGAAACCGGTAGGAAATGTCATTCAGTAGTTTAGAGGAATGCTGCTGGGTTTAACAGAGGGTGATTGAAGGTGATAAATTTGATAAAAGCTGAATTTTGAGCACACCACTCCAGTGACCCGAAAGTGAGGAAAACAGAAGGAATTGCACAGGATGGTCTTTCAACAAAGTCCATTTTCCCTCGCTCTTGTGTGAATTGCTTCCAACAGCATGGCCATGGAGGGAGAGAGGCAGGAGGAGGAGGGAGAATTGGGCAATGGAAAGGGAGCTGTGGTTAAGGCAGTGGCTTTGGAGACCATCTGACTGGATTCCTTTTCTGTCCCTGCCTAAGAAAGTCATTTAGGAGATGTCTGTGGCACAGTGCCATTCTGCATTTAGTTTGGCTACTAAAAGCAGCTGCTTTCACTACACTCACCGCGAGAAGAAGCGGACAGCTTCTCCCACAGGCTCCACGTTCTCTGTCTGTGAAATGGGAGGAGTAATATTTCTTTTCCCTCATTCTGCTTAGTGCATGCCATCTTCTGTCTTAGCATGTTGGTACCAACAGGAGGCCAAGCTCATGTATCCCAGTCTTCTTTGGCACCTCATGGCAGCACTTGGTTTTGCTCCAGAAACAACTGGTATTGGAGTCATCCTGATTTTAATTGCCAGAGGCAGTGTACTTTTGTTTTGCTGCTGGAGGTTGATTTCTGCTCGCCTGTGGAGCCAGTGTGTAGTTGATCTACCAATTAATCTCATGCCTGATTGCAGTGTGTGTTGTAACTTTTAGAATCTCTTTAATCACTGTGACCAGATCCTTGTTTATGCTGTAACCCTATAAAAGGAAACAGCATCCAGCCATGGTTTTCTTGCTATCTAGTCAAAAGGGATAGAGACAAAGACTTGTCTTCAATAATATATAAAATCCAATTCAATATTAATTCTGTTGTAATATTTAATTCCAGAAGTATATAAGGAAGCAAATATTAATGCATTAGATTCTTTGAAATGATTTAAACTATTTTTATTAAACATATTAAAGCTATAAAGTATTAAGTTTTAAATTTACAACAGCTATTCTTAAAAATTAATGATTTACTGCTGTTACTGTATTATTAGAGTTGCACTCATGCATTCAAAACTGAATCATCTTCACCTACTGCCCCTAGAAATTTCTTTAGCAACATATAGGAAACTAGGTGGAAGAGAGTTAAATACTTTTGTTATCAATTAGATCAGCTACCCCAATTAGAAGTATCTAATCAAGTGATAAAAATGCCTCTTCAGATTTTAGTTAGTTTTTTCACCTAGTGTTGAACTGATGCAATATCTGAATGCTGTTGCTCTAGATGAACTGGGGAAATCTAAAAAAAAAAAAAAAAAAAAAAAAAAGACATGTTTAAACATGCCCAATGCAAATATTGTAAATGGAATGCAATTGCTAGTACAGAAAATAGTAGCTGGGCTTTTTTTCCTTGTCTTTCTGGTTTTGAACACCTAAGGAGAGGAAAAAAATTTCTTCATATGTAGGAAAACCTGTGCAAGAAAAACCAAACGTTTTCCCTTTAACCCTTTGGAAGATAAGTTTACAACTAAAGGTTCAGTTAAAGCTGTAAGAAAGGACCTTTCACCCTTTCAAGCTATGAAGTCCTGTCCTCAGTGGTGGTGCTTATGGCTTCTTTATTTCTTTAAGTACTGAGTGGGGCTTGCAGGAAGGAAACTAAGACAGATGGGAGCAAGCAAGAAGGAACATGACTCTAGGGTTTACCGTTTAAGGCACTCACCTTCAGAGAGGAAAGGAAGGAGGAGAAAACTGTTATATACTGGTCTCTCTTTCAGAGGATATCTGTGCCTTCTACCATAAATATCACCAGATGAAAACCAGAAATATTTTAAACCTTTAAACTTAAAAATAGAGTGCAGGGGGGGAGGCATGGTCACATAAACTGTCCCCAGCTAATTTTAATTTTATCTTATTTTTATCTGTCTTAAAGATGGAGATTTATCTGTTTAAATACATGCAGCTCCTGTCCGATCAACATTCAAGATACTTCACTGGGATCTTTAAAAACTGCACAAATTCATGACAGAATGCAGTCTCCATCCATTTACATGTGCAATCAACTTCCAGTTATTTAAATAGTGTCTTAGCAACTGCATCCTTTAGCAATACACATAGCAAATCACAGTTCCATTAAATAAAACGAACTTCTGTTAATCACTCCTGAGGTCCATTTAAACAAGCATCACGTATTTCTTAAAACCAACAGTATGCCATAAAATGATAAGGTAATTATTGTGCATGTCTAATTCTGGATAAAGGACAGGACTTACAATACATGTGTTAAGATACAACAATAAAAATTTAATTGAAATACTTTTACAGCACTCCTATAATTCTTTTCCTTCCTTATTTATTATAAACCCAAAAACACCAAACCTCATATAAATTGGAGATTAAACATGCCTTTAATAACACAAATGACAAGACTGTAGTATGTTTTTATCCAGTATCCTTTAATAGATGATGAATTCGTGTGTAACAACATATTTGCTTATAACATAGTAATATATCATCTAATTGACAGCCACATGGTTTGCAAATCAGTTCAGTCTTGTTTCCTGTGGTACCTCCTTTACATTATTTAGGGAGTGACTACACGGTATGGTTGTTTTGTCCTTATTTCAGCTTGAGGCAGTAAGTTTATTTCATTGTTGGCTGCTTCACAATGGAATTCATGTGACAGTGTTCAGGTTGCAAACTATTTAGTTGTTTTACAGTGCTTTCCCAAACTGGTTTGCACATACTTCAGCCAGTTTTACCTTTCTTTCCTGCTCTAGAGACACTTTGATTAGATGCTGCTTCTGTTCAATGTTAGTGTTCAGCCAGATTCAGTCTTTTTTTTTTTTTTTTCTTTCTTTCTTTCTTGTTTGTCCCAGAAACAAAACCATTAGCATTTTGCACTAGCCCTTTGGTAAGCCATCTGCTTGTGTGAGAGTTGTGCTGAAGTCCTGGATCTGTTCAGGATTAGGGATGGGGAGATGCAGCGTTAGAGAGTCTGCAGGGTCAAGAGCCTGGAATTAGGTACTCCAAGGAGGCACAAAGGGCAGGGCTCTGTGAAGATGTGCATGGGCTACTGGGTACTGCCTCATTAAAACTAATATGAAAATGTCTTCCAGAAAGCACGAGCCACCCATCCATGTTTTCATCAGCTGGGTAGAATTTTGCCTTAGGGCACTAGCACGCTCCCCTATCCTCACAGATGCAGCCGGCTTGCATGGAGAGCAGTGGCGGCCGAGCTGCCGCCGCCTTGCCTGGCACTGTCTGACAGCAAGCAATCCCAGTGTGACAGATCTTGACTTGCCTTTCCCTGCTATCCATTCTCATCCATCAACTATTCATGCAAGCTCCCAATTAGAGTATGGAAGATAAGAGCATTAATTGGCAAAGTCATATTTCTTAGCGTCTGACAATATTGATGTTACCCTTTTACGCTGTTTATTATTTCTTCCATGTTGAAGATAGGCAGGAATGGATAAGGAATGACTGTACATTCTGGTTTGAATTTTGGGCCATTCTTTTTGATTTAGAAGCTTTCTTTCAGTACATTAAAACATTTAGTTTAGAAAACATTTAGTTTAGTTTTCCATTTTGCAGTATTTCCCCATTAAGATATTGCTCAGCTGAAGTAACATGGTTTAATAACTTCCCTAGAAGGATCAAACAGGCAAGCCCTAGTTTTACTGATGATGATTAAGGGTGAGAGTCATGCTGTGAAAGAGTGACTAAGTGCTGTTATTGAGATCTGCCAATTTTCCTGGAAGATGGATCTGATAACCCTCTAACAAGCACATTTCAGTGAAATGACCCAATTTTAGAAGATTAGTATATTTTCCTGAATTCAGTCAGCTTTTGTAAAAGTCTCATGTCTACAAATCTGTAGGACTTCTCTAAAAGGAATTCTAAAAAGGGAGACTCAGTAGTACCTACCTGGCAGCCCCAGAGAACTATGGTACAGAGGAGCATCCTATAGGAACACTACCATTTTATAGTCTGGATCTTTGAAGACATGTAAGATTTGTTGATGCTGAAAGCCGGAGGAAATCAAGGTGAAAAAATGAGGATTCTGGGAGGCCAGCATTTGAAAACATTCTTCTTAGAAAAGTTAATGCCAAACGAAGCGTCAAGTTGGTCTTACTCTTGTAATTAATGTGGCCATTATAGCTAATAGTTTTTATGAGCTGGGAGAACTATCTCACTTGTGTAAATTAATTACATGATATTTTGCAATTCTTATGCTGATAGAGATTAATAGTTAGACATCAATGAGGATACAGGGTATAATAAGAATACAAATGAGAGCCCCAATATACTTGGATAGTGGATAGCCATAGGCCTTATGAACATGTAAGAAAACAGAAGTGTTTTTAATAGGTATGAGGTATCTTACATGGTGTTAAATGTTTGTAGTTCATTATTTTTTGCAGCCATAAAAATACTTTGCCTGAAACAAGTCATTTGGACCTCACCCTTTTGTAGCTGAGTGGAAACTTAGCTGCAGTCTTCTGTAGAGAGAGGATTTGGTTCCTCCTTTATTTCCACCCCCCACCCCAGGGATTCTTTTCACATCTATAATGGGACTTTTATCAAGAAAATGGGTTTCTGTCCCATATAACAAACTTTGGCAGGCCTAGCTGGTGGCCCAAATCCTGAATTCAGCATGTAAGATGCTTCAGCTGAGTCTGCAGCGTTTCTTGGTGGAGGCTGGACCAGTTGTTCAGGGAATAAAAGATCCCAGGTTATGTCCTAGGAAGAAGGAAGGAAGGCTTCATGCCCACCCATGGCCCAGCAGAGCCCTGAGCTGCTACTGCTGTAGTGCCTTCATCGGTAGAGGGGGGAAGACAAGAGCAGTAACACAGTTACACCCTGGTCTGCAGCTGCCATTCTCAAAAAAGAAGTCAGAAAATTGCCCTCAATCCCAACTGGCTACTGAGTGTAGTTACCTCACTCAAATCCCTATCTTTTTTAAGAAAAAAACAAGTAAATGAAAGATGTATCCTGAGGTTGTTCCAACAGCATATTCTCTGTTTTCTGAATAATAAAGTCATGACCTAATTCTTTATTCCAGCAGTGGGCTAAGTTCTGTGCTGGTATAAATGGGTGCAGCCCTATTAGCAATACTTCCTATTTAACTCAGTACTTTAAAAGTTGATTTAAATGTTAAAAGGAACAAATTTGTTTATTTTGTTGGCCTCAGGTTAACAGAGCAATTGAAAATTCATAATGGAACCTAACAAATAAAGACCTTCGTGTTTGTCCTCCAAGCTAACACAGGTGAATTGATGCTTTTCATCCCCTTCAACCCCCATCTAATTTTTTCTGACCAATAAAATTTTTGTTACATTGTCCATAATATTCCATTGATCCAAAAATGTTGTTTCCAGTGGTATTTCTATTATTGTCACTCTAGGCAAAGTCATGTATTTGAAGATTCATTCTGCAGCAGGACAGTTTTGTTTCAGTCTGTCCTTTGAAAGACATTGTAGTGCTAGAAAGTTCTGAGCCCTGAACTTTTTCATTTTGCTGTTAAGCACTGCATACTATTCCAGAGATGTCTGTGGTTCTTGGGATACTGGAATTTCATCTTTCTATGTTCTGCTTGCTAGTCCACATTTTCAAGTGGCAAAATAACTCCCTGTGTGAAATATAATATTCAGTGTGATCTGAGTTTCTCTTATTCAGGCTTTAAGGAAATCCTTACTCTGCCATTTCAGTTTTTCCTGTCATTTGCTTCATTATGTTGCTGCATATATGACTGACTCATCGGTCCTTCTGATCTGAATCATGCTCTTTAATATGTGCATTTGTATCTGTATAAGAAATATTTTTAAGACTTTAAATATGTCTGGAAAACACAGAAGACAGTAGCTCTGGAAAAATAATTTTAGGAGATCCAAGAAAGATTTCAAGAACCCAGACAGCTGCTTTTGCATTTTATTTTTCTAAAATTCTTAGTCTTTGGATTGGGAATTTTATGCTGTGTTCAGAATATCTTTTTGGGAAAAACAGTGTGTGTAATGGTGACAGACTCATTGCCAGATTTAAAAATAACCCCAGCAGCCGCAGCAAAATGCTATCCCTTGCAATTTGTCTCCCTGCCCCAACATTCCTTATATATTTTCAGTTATCGTTATTCACAATCAAAGAGCTATAAAATGAATTTTATGAGAACTTAATGTGCTTCCGAATGCACCAAAAACCATGTGGTGTATATCACATACACAGCTTGCTGAACCAAGGAGAGAAATTATCAAGTAAGTTATGTGGAAGCTTTCCATAGTCTCCTTATGTGACCTTGTACAAGGCCACGAACATTTGAGGTCAGAGGGAACATAAATATTCATTTCTACATGACTCATTCTGAATACTCCACTAGACAAATTTTTAAATAATTCTAGTTAACCACCACTGAAAACATTTTGGACATTGATCATT
This sequence comes from Pelecanus crispus, assembly GCF_030463565.1. Lineage (NCBI taxonomy): Eukaryota > Metazoa > Chordata > Aves > Pelecaniformes > Pelecanidae > Pelecanus > Pelecanus crispus. The sequence goes on from NC_134647.1 coordinate 59,121,289, forward strand.
AATGTTCTACATGTTGGTTTGGTAAAACAGTTTTTCCCAATGGTTTTCCTACTAGAAAACAAACAAAATAAAAACTTTGATCAGACTGCCCCCTACAGAACGTACAGCAATGCTTTTTTAATATCTATAGTTTATTATCAGCAATAAAAGAGGCAACATGTCACAACAGTGAACTCATCTATAGCTTCCAAAAAATAAGCAAAACTTAGACTAATACTTATTTTTCAAAATATTTTAAGTCCCTATTTATGGAGGTTTTAAAATGTGTCTAGATGGATATTCATTTTGGGAAATGTCCTTAAAATGCTGCTATTGTACTGCTTCTAAAGTAAGAACAGAGTGTGGAAGCACAGGTCCTGCTAGTTACACTACTGTGATTCTATATGCAGCTTGTAATTCCCTTTTTCTTGATCATAATCAGTTCCCCAGACACGAATTTACTAGCCCACCCATGGCTTGCTTCTCAGCTGGTATCAAGAGGTGTAGTTCCACTGAAATTTCGCCATGATTCTGTCCCTGACTAGACCTAAATATGTATTCATTAAAAGACAAGTACTTTGAAAAACTAAAATATAAAGGCCTGTGAAGCTCATGTCTTAAGTTTTCCTCCCATGAACAGATTAAAAAAAAAAAGTATTGTCAATGGCTTACATGTCGTGACCATTTTCTATCTTTTCACTGTTCCCAGTAGGTCTGTGTATGGCAGAGGAAGGTTTCTTATGAAACTTCGTATAACTAGGAAGGAAGTTTTTAATTCAGCCTTCACCAAATACGTTTTCAGGAACAAGAGTGAAGGCATACAGGCATTTCCAGACACTAGATGGGTTTAGGGTAAAATGCAAATCTGGGTTTGGGATGGAAAGAAGACGATATAAAACAGGCATTACAAGTTCTTATTCCTGATAAAGGCTGTTATTTCTTCCAAGTAAGAGCTTATGTTTAATATATTTATTCAAATATCAACTCTGACCGAGCCATTAAAAACCTGAATGTTAGGTCCAAAATCTTTCCCTGTCAGATACTAAGTCCTCAGACTACATCAAGGCAAAAGTTTTCCATTTGGCAATGCCAACTGAGGAAGACGTACAGAAGTAGACCATTTTCCTGATGGCTATGGATGAGCTGGGAAACACTGCTGTCTAAAATGAATTATTTCAAAGGTAATAGACCCTAAATAATAATAGAAAATTGTAACTTTTTTTTGAGGAAAATGCCAAAAACGTAACCCTGTTTTCTCCACCTCGCAGTTCTTTCCCCAGAGACTACCTGGCTTTTATGACATCCTATGGGATTTGAAGTCCCACCGGCTGAAAAGGGGTAGGAAGTTTCTCAGAGATTTCTGCCTTCCTTAGTTTCTTTGGCTTTTGAGCTGTATAGTTTTTAAGGCATGCTAGATACCTTCTTCAGATGAGATATTTGCCCAAAAAGGATCAGAGAAAACATTTAATATTTTCATTACAGATTTGGCACCCTTGAATATTTTGAGAAACTGAATAACAATTCAGTTAGGTTCTTTATTTATTAGGGAAGGAGAGGCTGTTTCTTTCCCAGCAAAAAAGAAATACTTCATGGTTAGATCTCAGATCCCACAGCTGGGTGACCTTTTTCCAGACAGACCATAAATGAAATGGATAGTGACACTAGTCCCTTTCTGCTTTGTGAGATTACCGTCTTCTGTTTGGATCTAGAAGGAAACACCCTAGAAGTGTGCTTACTCTTGCTTCAGAATCACGTTTAGCACCACTCACTGAAGTAGCATCACTTTTCCAGCTGAGTTAAATGTAGTTATCATATTGAGAAAAAAGGAAAACACGACAATAAAGATCCGCTGTCTTTCATCACCCTTTAGGAAGAGAGATCCTGCAAAGTTTTTCACCCTGTAGAAACTCAAACTCAGTAAAATCTCAGTGTCTTACTTGTTAACTATCATAGTCACTTCCAGATTTTTTAAAATTAAGACGATTGTCATCAGGAAATTTGGCCAAAGTGAAAAAAAGCCTGTTTGGAAGTTTTCAGTGCTGTTTCTTTAGTTCTGGTTAAGGGCTAATTTCCAAGGAGTGCTGGCCACCCTCAGTCCCCATTCAAAGAAGTTGTAGCTGAGGGTATTTGGCAACTGAAATGAAGACTCCAATGATTGACACGATTTCTTTCCTACTTGCACTTTGGTTATGAGAATGGGACACCTTAACATTTATGATGATGATACTGTTATAAGTTTTTGAACCACATTTATTGTCATGCATATTTTTTAGCCTACATATTGAATCTACAGCTTGCTCCAAAATCTGGTTGCACATGTGATTCTGTTGGATGTAATATAACAACACTCCAAAATTTTTAACGGCAAAGTCTGGCTGCTTGATTTTTATTTTCTTTGAAACACTGCTTCTTTTTCTAAGTTCACTCTTTTTTTTTTTTTTTTCAAAAATTTTTCACATTTCTAGGCATGGGCCCATTATTCCACCTGTGTTCCTTAGTGGCAGAGAAAAGATTTGGTTTAGAATCAGTATTGTAAGTATGTAGTAAAAAAATGGAAGGTCAAATTTTAACGTAATGCATAGAAGGTATTATTCTTCCAATAAATGTAAGATATTACCTCAACAGAAACTGAGTCAGGTAACCTCCTTACTGTTGATCTTCTACCTCTAGCTAAATTTCCTACAGATTTCTTAAACTGTGTTCCCACACTGTGTCCCTGTGATAAAGTTTCTGTTCTAGCAGTCTTACTGTATGAAGGACATATTTTGCAGAAGTGGATTCTTTCCATCTTTCAGTTTAAAAGTGATTCTTGGAATCTCATAGAGGGCTCCATTGCATTAGATACTGTTCATGCAAAAATCTGAATTCTTGTTTTTCTTTGTGGTGAGACTTGTACCTATAATGTGACAACAAAAAAGTAATGAAAACAATTTTTTTTTTTTCTGTTTGCAAACATTCTTTCCTTCATTTCTTCTGGGAAGGTTGCATAGATAAGTCATTTTTTTAAACAAGTTATAATTAAGTGGCTAAGTTTTGTAATGGGGTGTCCCTGTCTAATTTCTTTTTTATTAATTAAACAAGTATGCATATCTTTCAGCTGGGCATTAGAAAATAGGATTTATATACTCAAAATTTATTCATAGTAACTGGGACAGTAAGTGTTGCTGCAGAAAAGATCCTCACAACTTAGCTCATAACATCAGCTTTTATAGTACCGGCATAGATCTTAAGAGATGTTGCATTGGGGCAATTAACAAATTTCTCAGGATAATTCTTTTATTTTGACATGTTTTGGCCCTAGTTACATCCAAAATAAATCGTTCAAGAAGGACTACAGGCAGACCTCCTTCCCTTTTGATTTTCAAGGATACAATTTTTGATATGTTTAAATATTTAGAGATTGAAACACCTAAGTTGTAGACCTAAGTACTTGTAGATCTCTGACCATATCTCTGTAATAAGAGATAACATTAAAAATGAAACAAATATGTACTGAGTTAAAAATATGTTAATTGTGAACAGAAACTTTTTTCTTTTTGACTGGGGTTATTTTCTGTTGACATCAAAATGACCTTTTCCTCATATGCATATTTCCTTCATTTTCCCTTCTCCAAACACTCAAAGATTTCAACCCAAAAGGCATGTCATTTTCTGTAATTTAAATTAAATTTAAATAATATATAAATAGATTTATGTTTATCTTGTAAATTAGAGTTATAATCTTGGCAGCAAAAATTATGGATCTGGCTGGTAGAAAGAATAAAACAACTTCCTCCTTCCCTTGTTTTGTCCTAGCTCCTTCCTTCCTCTGCCAACAATTACAATTCTTTCTTCAAAGGGAACACACAGTTAGTCAAAGCCTGGCTTTTCAGTTTTTCTTTTGCATTGAGCAAGCTGAAGAAAATTCAGCAGTGCAACTCCAGGCTCTTGTTTGCTAGACTCCTAAGAAACTTCTAAACTGTTGTCAATGACATGTGCCAACATGGTTCCTTAAATTACATCTCCACTAGTCTAAAGTAAAAGAGAAAACATAAAACAAAAAGTTTTTTTCTTGACTTTTTAAAACTGAAATGCCAAAATGCCTAGCTTCATTTTTGCAAAAACTAAGGACAGTGTGGCCCAAATATACAGGATTCATGGCACAGGTGTAGATGAACTTATATGTACATGCCACAGATTAATATGCATGCAAGGTGTCAGACTTCTAGCCCTTAACTCTGCTTGGAATATAGGGTGAGTCTAACTATTTGCTGGGTAGCCAAACAGCCAAATGGCCAGAAATTCATACATAATTGCAGTAGGGTGATGCATTACCATGAAACATGGCAGGATTGACAGACCTGCGTAATTTGCAATCAAAGGCGATGTTTCAAATTCTTTCTTCCTCTTAGATACCACAAAGCTATGGGCTTGGTCTTCATGGACATCTCCCACAGGCATAAAGTACCAAAGGGATTATAGGACTGGGGCCATGGATTGTTTTCTCTAGGACAGTGTGGTACATCATACAGCTTTGTATTGCATAACTTTTGCTGTTGATTAAAATCAGCATTATTGCCTGTTGCCATAGCTGCTGTTTTCTTTTAACTGTGGACATCACCTTTAAGTCTACGTTACTAACTAAATTAAGTAGAAAAGAAAGGTGAGGAGTATCAATAGTATTTGCAAATGTGAATAATTGATTGTAAAGATATTTTTTCCCCATGTGTGGCTTTTATTTGTTACATTTTATTAATTTCTGCTTTTTGAGTATCTGAACTACAGGCAATATTCAGTATTACAGATTCATAAGGCAGCCAAATGAACACTGGTTAAAATATGCACACAAAATTCCTCCTCATTCCCAACAAATTTTTTCTCTCCAAAGATTTTCTTCTCCAAAGATTTTTCTCTTTCATTTGAGACACTAAATCTTTTATTCTGTTGCTTTTGGTCACAAGTAGTGTAAGAAGAAAACAATGAAGTTGTAAGTTATGTTAGCTATGAAATTTCTTCCTTTTCTGTTTTTCATACCAACATAAACCTCTGGCTGCCAATTTGGATCATAAGGAGAATGGAAGTTGGACTTATACTGGAAGTATGGAATGGCACATCCTAAAAACCTAAGAAAGTGCAAGCAGGTATGCCTGTCAGCTGACCAAGGTCTTATCCATTCCCTAACCTGAATGAAATGATCTGGCAATGTTACTTTTCAAGAAATATTTAGAGAAAGACAAAGCAAAGACAGAAAAAATACAATAGAAATGCATGGGATGAGTGGGAGGAAGTAAATGGAAATGCTGATTTTCACATTTTCTAGTTCTCTGACTCTGTTTGCACCCTGCACTGGACAACTTGCCAGGAAAATGTGATTGTTAGCTCTAATGAGTCAAATATTTGTGAGGAATGCTGATTATATAACCACTCAAAGAGTCTAAGAGAGCACATTTCTTTCAACTATGCAGCAGAGGTGGGCTGGTTAAACAAAAATACTAATTAATATAATTTGCTTAAAAAAATAACATACTTCCACTAGTGTATTTTACATTAGCAAAGGAAACTTTGCAATATCCTACAATCACGGGACACTAAATAAATAGTAAACAACTGTATTCCAGTTTTTACAAGTTGGAAAGCCAAAGGAGAAAAATGTGAAGCTGGCCACACTTTGAAGGCAGTTCCAGGGGGGAAAAAAAAATCAGGATTGGTACCTTATTATTTGTGTTGTGGTAATGCTCAGAAGTTCTACTCCTGAGAGAGGACCCCCATTAAGAATACATCAGAAATGTGCATAACTTCATGTGACGCACAGAATAAGTAAATAGTTCCGAGCACACTTAAACAAACATCTTTGAAAATTCGAGTCTGAGAGGTCAGCTAATGGTAGGAAGCTATTTTTCCTCTCAATCTTGCTTTATTTTATCCTCTACTTACAGGATACTAAAACTTATGACATATGGTCCACTTAAATTAGGCAGGCACTCGAAACCTTGTTCGTTCATCTCAGCGTGTGAAGCCAAGTTGTCTATTAATAGGAAAAGCTTTGCCCTGGAAGAATGTGTATGCAGCAGTCAGTCTCTGCTTGGGGGAAATGAAGGATATGATACAATAGGGAATAAAATGAATTTCTTATGTATTACAGCCAGAACCACTACAATGTAACACTGTTCCAAATGAAGTGGAGAAGTGCTGTTAAATCTGTATGTCTAGGAGGTGGTATGTTTAGCGACTTGATGTCTGTGTTATCCAGCATGCTAACTTTCCACAGTCGTCTCCAAGTTGTAATGGACAACCTCTCTCCTGCTACCAGAGCCCAGAGAGGAGTAAACCAAGACCACCAGCTAAGACATTATGTAATTGCCATGGATATGAGCACTGAATGCCCTCAGGTACTGCATTTAAATTAAAAGCTTTAGCCAAAAACAAACAAAAAAATGCATGTAAAAACGATTTTTAATTATGTATGTAATTTTTTCTTTTATAAAACTAGAAATTTTACAAGAATGTTGCAGTGAAAATGCTGACAGGGAACAATCTTATTAGAAATGTCCAACAAAATGCCCACTCTCCTATGAAACATGCTTCAGTGTAAGTTTCAAAAAAAATCACTAAAAATAATTGTCTTTATGGAAGTGAGTTTTAAAACTTACTTAGTGATGATTATTATGCAAGAATTAATATATATGTAAGTTATCGTCTAGCTCTGTTGATTATTGCAATATCCATTCCTCTGCTTTTGAAAAATGTAATTTTGCTGGCATGAGTCTATACAGCATAGCACTGCAGAGATCATTTTCCTAGCCCATCACTTTGACTGTCAAATATAACACTCCTTTTCTATCAGATATAAGCAGCTTGTCTTCACTTTCAAAGCCATTCATAGCTTCACCTCATCCTACCTGTCATCTCTCATTCAGGATCAAGAAATCACTTCTTTCACTGATTAGCCCACGATGCCAGCCTCCTCCATCTACTTCTTAGATTTTCAGTCGCTCAGTTTCGAGCTTTATCCCATGCCTTTCCCTACATTTGGAATGAGCTTCTTTAGACATCTGCAAAGCTACCTCATTATCTTCCTTCTAATCCTGTCTGTGAGGTTCCCCTGCCATTATGCCTTCAAAAGAAGTTTTAGAGTTTGGACTGAATTTGTCTAGTTATAATGAGCTGCTCCCAAAAAAGATTTCTGGATCAGATTCAAATGGAGCAGCACTCCCAGAGATATGAAGGTTGGTATTTCCTACTCAGATACGGCACCATTGTTTCTGTATGGTTACCCGTGCTTCATTTTCAGAGGATGTTGCCTTGCTGTTGTTGGGGACCAATAAATTTCGGCTTGAAAACAGAACAGAATGAATTTAAGGGTGATCTGTCTGGACTGCAGGAGCAACTGTGGTAGGCACTGAGATGTCTGAAACAAGGCAATGGTCTAGAGGGTTTCTTGGCCTTTTCCTTCATATGGCAAGTGATTGAAAAGAAAAGATAGTATTCGTATTGGCTAAGTGAAATAGTGGTCCTGCTGCTGGACACAGGCATTAGGAATTGTCCTATACTTGTGAGGAAAGACTGGCAGGACATTTTTAGTTTTGGTGACTAATTTTGGGGGAGCTGGGGGCAGGGTACTGTCTTTGGTTTGTTCATATTTCTATTGTGGAATGAATGAGTAGTCATGGGAACCATTGCATTGCACTGGGTCATCATGTTAGCCGAATACATTTTTCTTTGAAGCAATTACATTTATAGCCTGTAGCCTTGAACATGTTTGCATGTTGCATCATGTTTGTATTCCCATCTCCAGTGGCAATGACTCAGGACCAAGTCATCCCTTTACAGGAATTACCTACAAAGGAAACTGGAAACTCCATGGCATCTCTTTGTCATCTTTCCCTCCAGATGGTGCCTCCAAACCTCTTCTGAAGGTGCGTGTGCAAAGCAGAACATGTAAGTACTGCTGGTTTTCATCTAAGCATCTCTAATTCTGGCAAACATTCTATTTCAGGATGCTGGGGAGAAAGGTGCCTACCTCCTCCTCTCCCTCACTTGTCCCTCCTGGCACTCAGCCCCAGACACCAGGGAACTGTTGTGGGTCCTGGAGAGGCCACAGTTTCCCCAAACTCCTCATCTCAGCTTTTCTTGGGCCTCCTCTATACACGGTTTTCACCCCACAATCCATCAGGATTTCCAACTGCTGAAGGGCCAGCAGGCTCCTCAGTTACTCTGCATGAAGATGCTAACAGAAACATTCAGACCCCTCTGTTACTGCAGAGCACTGTTGGTCTCACATTTTAGTCTGGCTGGCTGAAGTCTTCTGAAAAATATGATAATTTTCAAGTGATTAAAATGTCTTCCAGAGAAGCAGCAACTAGATCGAATTTGAGAATCTTTAACATAGGGAATAACCGTTTTTAAAACATCTTTTAACATCGCCTTTCCATAATGTATCAGAAGTGGATCTGCACTCTTAGAAAGACAGGCTGGGATTTCTCCAAGGCATCAATGGGATGTAGATAGCAAGTCAAGGTCTTGTTCAGAATTTTAGTCTAAAAACACCCACAAAGTTGTGCAGATTTCTCAAAATAAAAAGTAAGATCACTCCCAAATGGAGCTTTTTTTCCCAAGTTTCAGCATAAAAATATATTTTTGTAGCCAAGCTATAAATCTCTGAAAATAAGAGTTTATGTTGAAATGCTGATACAGCCTTAGTTATAGGACGGGTAGTGGCTATAGCACTCAATGATTTGATGCTGAAGGCTATTAATCCCAAAGAAAACTTTCTTGGAAGAAGTTGAACTTTGGAGGTCAATGAGATCTCAGAGGAAGCTGGACTGAAAATTTGAGAAAAGCTGCTTTTGTCCATGTAAATCAATTGTTATTGTTTTCCTGTCTGAGAAAATCTTAATGCAAAGAATAAGGATTTACAAACAGGAAAAGAGAGAACCTCTAAAGGTCTTGTAAGAAGTGGTGATTCATAACATTGTTTTTTTTCAAATGGTGCTATATTAAAACCTTGTACTGAAGCCATGCTGATGGTTTAACTGAAGGAAAAACTACGCGGTTCACTTATGTGCCCTGGTTTCAAGCTTATGGTCAATTTTAGGTTGTGGTACAGTAATTGCAAATACTGTTTTATAAGAATTGACCCTCACATTTCAGCAGAACAGTTAACAGAGGATACAGAAGAATTTTTAGTAACATGGCCTAGAAGATCTGAAGAAGTTTTTTGAACAGTATTTTGAGGCAAAAAAATAAGTCAGGCAGATCCAGTTTTAAAGGGGAGCAGTAAGAGCATGTGGCCTCACAATGAGGCTGCATTAAGCAGAAGTGCAAGTCTTCCAACGTAGCGTGAGAAGCTCACTTCTTAGCCTCTACTAGGATATCCAGGACCCTAATGACATTAAGCCTCAGTGATTTAATTCCTTAGAAAGCCATCACACAATGGTTTTGCCAAATGGCCAAGACTCTGCCATAGGGTCTGACTGGATTCCTGTCAAAACTGAAGAATGCTTGAAAACATAGCAATAAATCCCCTCTTTTGCTACAGCCAGGTAAATCAGAGAAACTCATTTGGGAGCCTGAAAGCAAAATGTAGGCAATGAAGGCTAAATATTTTGTGTATTGGCTACAGGTTTTTGGTTAGGCTTCTGGTTCCTTATCAATCTCAATAACAGGATCCTTCTGTGTCCCTTCTCAGTTTAAGAAATCTAAGTTTTTGGAAGCAATGATGACAGACAAGCTCATCTGACAGATGAGCTTTTTTGACAAATAAAATTTTTATTTGACAAATAAAATAATAATGATTAAGGTATTTTGAAATTTGTTTGCTTTTATTCAATTCATGCAAGTAAATTACTCACTAGCAATTCAGGCTATGTGTGTGTGTGGGCTTATAATTACTAATTAATCACAGCCAGCAATTACTGTGTCTTGTTTAGTGCATTTTCTTTATTTTGTACCGTTTTTCTGGTTACTCTAGAAAAGTCGAGAATTTAAAAAAAAAAAAAAAAAAAGCATGAGTAAACTAGTATTTATACAAGATTGTATACAGACACTATCCAGCTAGTCTACTAGGATGTTCTACACAGCATTTCCATTGTCACAAGTTTGGAAGCTTGTACCACACACAACGGTGCACAGGGCAGAGGAAGCACAACCCCCAGTAGATCTGTTCCTTCTTTCCTTCAGGAAATGTGGATGGGACAATAGTTAAGCAGAGTGAACTAGGAATGTTGAGCATGAAGAGGAAGCTGTATCACAATGAAAATATTAATCTTGAAAGTGATCATTTGATAAATATTTTGGAGATGACTCAGTAATCCATGAAAAGAACATGGGCGATTATGACCCTGTAGACATTTTCTCTGAGCTGTTACAAATGCCACTTGCACAAAGCAGTCAGTAGTACCACTTGTCCTAGTGCCACTAGTAAAAAGTCAAAGCTTGACCTTCTGATGTTATGGCCTTTTTAAGAAGTACAGCATAATGTAAAGAAATGTTTATGTGAATTCAAAGGGAAAGTAAATTTTGCCAGACTGTTATAGGTACAAATATCAGGGCACCAGAAATTACGTATTTCCACTGTTCACATAGAATTATACCATTCAAACACTTGAATGAAGCCTTTCAGTTACTTTGGCTCAAATTTTTAGGATACACTTTTGTTATTGGAAATGACAAAGTTTCAGACTTTTTCCCTCAGTGAAAGAAAACAGATTTCCGTATGTCAGAATTCCCCTCAGAATGGAAACACAGCTTTCCAACCAGTTCCCCTCTTGGACAAAATTCCTGCTCTTCTAATCCTATGAGTAGCACAGTGGAAGTAGAGCAACATGAAGCTTAGCATACCAGTATTTCCCCAGGAGGATTCTGAGCCACTATGGATAGATATATACTTAGACATTCCACTAAAGCCAGTAAACAAAACTGTCAGGATGGCTTGTCTCCTAACAGGCTTCCAAACAGAGAAAATTTTTCAGTCATCAAAAATCATCGGAGCAGTGCAAACTTTCCACATGGTGGTACAGTAGCTATGGCAGTGCAGGGTTCTGCATTAAACTTTGAACTTCTTCAAGCATCTGTGACCAAATCTTTCCTTCAATAAAATGGGGATAATAATGTCTGCCTCTTTTAAAAGGGCTATGTCATTATGTCTTGTTGTTGCTCACAGTATTTTGGGAAATACTACGTTGCCTACAGAGCTGTATTGCTGATCCGCATAGATTTGCTTCCTTCCATTTCTGAAAGCTAGAACCTCAGTTAATCAGGTTGCAGTGATGTAGAGAGTGTAAGTACCAGGCACGTTGATGACCACAAAATGCACATATCTATTCTTGATCTATGTTTGACACATAGGTTTGGAACTACATTTTTAATAACTTACAGTGGAGGAAAGGGTAGAAGAAAGAAAATCAGAATGCTTAACCGTGTGTAGTCAATGATGGTATATGTACAAGTTAGGACCAAAACACTACACAAATGCTAACATCTGTCTCAGTGCTGACCCTGGTATATATTTAAGTACATCAACTGAGATTAGGGTTTTTTCACCACTACTTTTCCTAACATAGCTGATACCTGACAAGACATAGTAATTAAAAATTTGGAATAAGAAGGTAGGAATTTTTTTTCTTTAGAATTAAATGAACGAGTAGCACAAAGAACAGTTTATGTATAAACAAGTGATACTGGGACAGTATTTTGTAGCATCTCTTGTCAATCAATTTATGTAAAGGAAATGAAGGTATGTTCAAATCATATGTTCATTGCTATACAGCTTTCCAAAGCTCTCTTTTTATTGCTAAATTTATTGTACACCCACAGCTAGTCTGACTTCAACGTTTGGATGCCACAGAGCGTTTAATGTCTGAGACTGGCTTCTCTATTCATCTATGCCAAGGAACCATTTCATAGACTTTTGTTTTTCATAGAATCATAGAATCATAGATTCATTTAGGTTGGAAAAGACCTTTAAGATCATCCAGTCCAACCATTAACCTAACACTACCAAGTCCACCACTGAACCTATTAAGGGTAGGGTAATAATTAGTTTCATGTTCCAGGCTTGGTGGCTGGATTATTTTTTAATGAAAGTAAAACTAGAATAGAATCACTAAGGTTGGAAAGGATCTCTAAGATCATCAGTCCAACCGCCAACCCAACACCACCATGCCTACTAAACCATGTCCCAAAGTGCCATGTCTACACGTTTTTTGAACACCTCCAGGGATGGTGACTCCACCACCTCTCTGGGCAGCCTGTTCCAATGCTTGACCACTCTTTCAGTAAAGAAATTTTTCCTGATATCCAATCTAAACCTCCCCTGATGCAACTTGAGGCTGTTTCCTCTCGTGCTATCACTAGTTACTTGGGAGAAGAGACCAACACCCACCTCCCTACAACCTCCTTTCAGGTAGTTGTAGAGAGCAATAAGGTCTCCCTTCAGCCTCCTCTTCTCTAAGCTAAACAACCCCAGTTCCCTCAGCCGCTCCTCATAAGGCTTGTGCTCCAGACCTTTCACCAGTTTTGTTACCCTTCTCTAGACATGCTCTAGCAACTCAATGTCCTTGTTGTACTGAGGGGCCCAAAACTGAATGCAGTACCAGTATTTTCTTTTGCAGATCTTTCAGCCCTCTATGATGGCAATGCTGAGGCAACTCAGGGACAAACAGAAAACAAAACCAGAAATAAGGACTTGAAAACATGGGTGGAGATACCCAGAGATGTGTGTATCTAAGAGCCAGAGAAAGGAACTTGACATATGCAAATGAAGAAAAGTTTAAGCTGTTCCTCTGAAACTGTTTGACTTGTACTGTGTGACTTGTTATTGTTTTCTACAAAACATTCCTTTAAAAGAATTTTAGAAAAATCATTGGTGTTTAGTAAGGTGGTTCAAAATAGTCATATGACTAAGACTGTATACAGAAGAAGCAGGAAGCACCCAACCCTCTAAAGAATAATGTAATTTACTTGTCCAAATTATTGTTTGCATAATCATGTCATAAAGAGCTTAAGATTTCCGAGACTACATTAATCTTTTACTCACAGGGAATGTTTTGGGTCAGCTGATTTTGCTTTTATTTAAATAGGAGAGAATTTTTGGGAAGATAAAAAATGAATTAGAATAAAAATTAAAATAATAAACCATTGTTTTACAGCACCAATAGAAGAGATTCCGTCAGAAGCCTTCTTCTCTACATAAGGATAGACTTCTGTCTCATAGCTGTTAATAAGAGAAAAATACTTTTATCAATCCTATCAAATGTCTCAATTTTCAACAATGAAATAATGCCTAACACTATTTTCCAGTGATAATTTTTTAAATCAAAAGATGTGCATTTTTTACATTTACTGTTTGCAATCAAAGTCTTTATGGCTAGTGTTTATTGTGACCTTTGTGCTAGAGAAGAGATGCCAAAAATCATTAAAACTGATATTGCAACATAAGAGAATACAACAGTTTGGTACCAACCCATTTGAATATCTTTATTGTGATTTTGTTTCCCCTCCGAGTAAAGCAATAGCATAATACCCAGCTGCATGATAATATTGGCAAGCAAGGCCATGAATTTCAACTGCAAACCCTAAACACTGAATGTGCTGTGCTTTTTAAAGAAATCCCCTTTTGTATGAGATATGTAATACCCTTTTGTGCTGGAGTGGTTTGCATAATAATAGTTTTCTTTAGTTATTCGTTGTCATGTGATGGAGCTGCAAAGTGAGCTAGGCAGTAACAGCATAAAAGACAATTTTCCATTTTTCTCTAATTTTTCAGAGATTTTCTTGTCTTTTAAAATGTAAATACTTTTAACTATCTTCAGAAAAGATATCCAGTTATTAACATTTCAGACCTAATTGTTACTTTTCTTAATATCTACCTTCCTATTCGAGCTTTTCTTTTTCAGAAGAAACAGCAATATTACTTCCTTTGCACTCATGAGAAACCTTAAGCATCTTAAAATAATTGGGCATATGATCATCTGGTTTAAATCAGTGTAACTCTATTCAGAAACATTGATACCTTGCTCAAGATTTTAACTTGATAAGTAGAACTACTTGATCAGAGAAGCCAAGCAAAATTTACGTTATTAACTGTATAATTTAGAGGTGTGCATATGTTACACTGCCCACTGAGATAAAAGGTGTTATCTGACTGAAAAGCTGTTCTAAAAATCAGACATCTAGGATATATCTGAGACCAAGAATAAGACACAATTTTAAGACTTTTCTGATGAGCTTTCCCATGTAAAAATTTTTTAAGCTTTCTCTTGGGCTCTTCGATGTGTTCTAGTCTGGGTAGTAAGTAAGGAATATTTCCCAAAGGAGATATAATTACATTGAAATGGAGCTCAATCTTATTCACAATGAAAGCTATAGAGGAGGACTAAAGCTAGGGGAAGTTCCTCAGCTAATGTACAATAAACTAGCCATTATTCTAACTGATACGATCAAAGGATTTTTCCTTTGAAATCAGTGGAATTATGCCAAGTTACTCTAGTTGTGACTTTGGTCATAAAATTACACATGGTTTTCAACCTCTGGCCTGCAACCACTGCAAAGGGACCATTTCCAAGCAATCCCTGAAAAGCAACAAAGGAAAGCAAGGCTATTACCTGGTAGCTTAAATTCAGAGTGCAGAGACGGTTCATAGTCTTACTGGAAAACATTTAGAGGTTTGCAAATTCAAAAAGTTCAAAACCAACTGGGCTAGATTATTTCAGAAAAGCTCACAAGGTGGATTAACATATAACAATACATTATCAGATTTTAGCACTGCAAAGAATACCCAGGCAGAAAAGAAATGCTTCAGAGCCCAACAGTCACTCTTTTTACAGCTCCATGTGTCAAAATAAGAGACTATTATACATAGCCATCTTACAAAAATTAGATGAATAAATCAACATATCCCTTACCAAGCCACCATATATTACTATTTCCTAAAATATCTAGGATCTGTCTTTGCTAAATAGGGCAACAAGAAATTTTCACAGCTCCAATCAGTGAACATACTATCAATTAATACCAGACACAGAAATACTATCACTGAAGCCATGGAGGAAGCCCTGGCATCTAGGTAAGAGAGTATTATAATTATTATATGCTCTGTAAATCTTTTAATCTTGAATCTCACAATTGAGCCACGGGGTTCTATCATCTGAGAAATATGAGTTGCCTCATATCAGTTGGATACCAGATACTGTTAATGTACTGCAGGCTAAACAACATGTTATGCTCTCTGTTAGTGGTAGTGAGATATATTAGCTTAGATCATTCCCTTTGTCTAGAGAACCTGAACAAAGTCTTTCAGAAGGAAAGCATTCAGTGGAGTTTGCTGAATTTTTTTGCTAGGAAAGTATAGCCCATGCTTTACTTACTATGTCATTATAAGGCACCCTGAGCTTTATTCGAATAAGTGCTTGCGCCTCACAATCACATGTGTACCTGTCCCACAGATACAGCCCTTTCCCCCAATTTTCCTATTCCCCTCCCCAGATTTCTAGGGTTCTGTGATATTTTCTGCTCCCTAACAGATGTAGCAAGAACCTTATGTGCTCACCACTTTCTTTTATAATTTCTTAGAAGTGTTGAAGTTTTTGTTCACAGCAAACTGTGAATGAGAATTAAACATTTCTGTCAAAAAAAAAAAAAGAACCCAAACCCCACAACTTTTCAAATATGTCATTTTTATGTGAATATTCCAGAGTGGTACAGATGGTCAAAAATTGGAGGAATCAGCCATGGGGTTTGTTTGATTTTCTGAAACAACTGTTGCTTAACTTGTAAGTTAATGAACTGTCTACCAAAGGCAATACATCCACCTTTTTCTATTAATAATCATCCTTTAGGTGATTTGGCAAATCCATTTAGGTATTACATGGTATGCACACTTTTTCTGAAATTTTGACTGATACAAGTAATTTTTATTACATGGGAAGTATAAGTCCGTTCCAGGATTAAATCCTGATACTGAACATTTAGACTTGGTATAAACAGGCACCTGGGAAGAATGCATCATATAACAGAGTCTAACTGTAAGAGAGACAGCTTAAACATGCATTTTGTTCAGTTAAATTTAGGGTGCAGAAGCACCTTTCTGTCCTGTACCCTCATTTGCGAGTGATGATGCTGGTCTTTCTTGTCTCGCACATACATTGCCCCAGCCAGCTTTGCCAGTTGGAAAAAGTCTCCAGAAAAAGGGCAAGACTTCTTCTGTAAGGTAGTCAGTTATCTCCTAAAACAGGCCCAGCTGTAAGTAGCATTGCAGTTTGAACATTTTGGTGACTTGGAACGACTAGGGTGTATCACATACAAGTTCATTGTACTGTAAAGAAGGGACCTGCAAGCCCTTCATTACCTTGTAAAGTATGCTTACTGTGAAGTACAGAAAATTTTTACACATGAGCATGTAAGCAAGGAGGAGATGTCCTCTGTGCATGACTGCACTGTTCTTGGCATTAGCACACAAAGAGGATTGTATTGACTCCAGTGGTCTCTGGGAAAGTTTGTATATGGATCCAAACATTTTTGCTCACTTTTAGCCCATATCCTGATTACTGCCTGCCTCCTTTTTGAAGTGTTTGTGGCTGAGTGCTTTGAGAGAGAGGCTATCACTTTAGATGGGCTGCTGAGATGTTCCTATATGTTAACTCCCATGACACTTCTCTGTAACAGCTATCATATAAATTTCGTATGACAGCTTTCTAATGTAATGAAATGTTTTAACACTTTTTAGGTGAAAAAATACTCATTTGTTCGGCAGATAAGTGCAAACACATTAGCCATTGCATTCTCTGAGTAAGTCCGTAAGAAGTCAGGGTGCAGCATTTCAGGAGACTTGTGAAAGTCCCCTACCCTCCTGGAGTGAGCCCAAGACAGCAAAAAGAAGCACAAGATGTAGGTGGAAAAACAAATCTTCCCTAGTGCTAGATACAGTGGATAGGGTTGCAAGAAAAGGACAGACCAGGACAAATTTACTTCTATTCTCTTTCTATGACAACGTAATAAGAATAGGACCCAGTTTCAAGTAAACTGAGCTTTTTCATTATTTTGTGGCCTCTATACATGAAAATGCAGAATTCACCCCAAACAGTCTTCTGGTGATCCAGTCACTGAGAAAGACTTCCAAACAGCCAAGGCCTGAGTCTTAATGAATTTTTAAAAGCTTATAAAATGTTCTTTGGTTATATACGCTTTAAAACAAAAGGTTTATTCTTACATGTTGGCATGTCTTTATGGGCACCATTTATTTACTTTTTATAGGAGTGAGAGCATGACTACTTTTATGCCAGCATATTTGATTGTGTATGACTTACTTTACATTTACAGGGATCTATTGTTGCTTATGAGGAAAAATAAAATTTCTGTTGAGTGTTTAGTTAACTCCCTGTTGAAGCTAAGCAAGACATATCTTTGGAAATCTCTTAAAGGATTATTTCTAATGGCGCCAAGGGACTGTTGCTTTGCTTATAAAAATATATGTGAATTTGTAATGGACAAAGATACAATTATCCCAAAATAGCTTTGGGAAAAACCATCAGATTTCTTTCAGAGGAGGTGCACAGATACAGATTGCAGGGTATGTTACTGTGCTATGGGCAGAGCAGATTCTAGGCTGGCTTTTATTTTCAATGCGAGACATATTTTCTTACCATTTTCAATGGTCAGAAATAATTCCCTTTAAATCAAGCTATTGCATTCCCTAAGTGGAATTAGTCCTTATTTATATAAGTACAAGACAAAGAATAATCTTACCCAGGGATTTTAATATTGCCAGTGATGCACTGAATGCTTGATGTCTCTCAGTATTCTCAAACCTTTGCAGTCTCTCAAAGTCTGTCCCACTTTAATCCAAGAAATTGCAAACTCAGTCTCATTTTAACAAAAGAAATTATATTCATGGGCCTTTTTCTCTTTTCTAGATCAGGAGTTCTGTCCTCTGCATTCCCAATAAAGCTTTTATGCAAAGTCCTTATAGAGCTGAATAAACCTTGTTAAAACTTAATTACAAGTTGTATTAAAAACACATCTGGAAAGGACATTTCTCACAGGTTTGTGTTTAATTATTAACAGTTATTCCTGTTGACTCCCCAGCGAACTTACTAAATACATATTCTTTCTCAGGAAGATGGAGGGACTCTCCCATGTGCAGAACCAAAGTTTACACTGAACAGGATTTTTAAAAGATACTCAGTTCCCCCAGCATCTGAGCATATTTAAACCCAGGGCCTGGCTGTCCTTCTTTACACCCGGTCTCAGGCATGAATTACTGTAACAGCATCTCCACTGACAGTGAAGTGCTTCCTCAATAGATGTGAGCTTATTGTCTAGGTACTGTTGCTAGGAAAACCAGCTGATTAGAGGGCCACTGTAGCAGCTAGTTGATGTAATACATGCTTGATAAAACTCTTATCAGAGCCTCACACACTTTCAAGAATGCGCGCAATTCAGCTGGATTTATCAATATGAAAAGAGCCCCATTCTTTCTTCATTTCACTCACCTGTTGGAAGCAGCCTCTGCAGAGCTAAGTTTTAAAGCTTGAAAGCAACACTGTCACCTCCTGCTATTCACACACATCACAGGGTGACAAACGGATGCAGCGAAGGAAATGCCGGGTCATAAAGAGTTTCCTCCCTCTATATCTGTTCTGGTGATGTGAGCAAGTCAGAGTGCTTTGAGCTGCTTTTTTTTCCATGCACAGAGGTGCACTCCTTGGAAGGCGTTTCAGGTGCTACCTGCAATGAACCATGTCATTCAGATTCTGAGGGCAGCAACAGAGGAAAACAGGCCATCAGAAGTGAAGTGGGGACAAGTCTTGGGCATAATCGTCAACTGCAATTGTCTCTTCCCGAATGGTATAACTGATCCACAGCGTCAGTAGGGAACCACACTCAGGGCATCATAATAATTATTATTATTATTATTATTATTATTATTATTATTATTATTATTATTATTATTATTTAGCCACCAGATAATTTTGATTAGTGCCATTTAAGGATATGAAATCAAAGATAATCCTTTATTTTTTATAAAAACTCTTGTGTTAATTCTTATTAAGCAAATCATGTAATTTGCTTAAATTCCTTATGTGGCAAACAACTTCCATCACTCAAAAGGGAGTATTTCTTCTAACTCATGTAAAAATGGCATTCTTTGCTCTGTACTGCCAAGAAAGATGATCAAAAGAAAACATTTAATCTTGGAGAATAATCTAAGAAAAGTGTGTGCTAGATACACTAATAGCTTGCTAATCCATGGTTTAGCATCAGTGGTCCTTTTTGCAGCTGCTTTGTAAAATGCAGATTAGCTCTCAGATACCTTTCAGAAGGGATTTGATGGATGACATTGGATTGCCATAGCAGCCCTGACACCCTTAAATTGAGTGGTTGCTGAAGCAAAGGGGTGGCACTCCTTTTAGCCAAGAACTATACACCTTGGCAATTTTTGGCCTTTGAAATGGCTTCACCAGACCTTGGTCATCTGGGTGCAATTAAAAACACCCTGGTATGTACACCTTTCTGAGGAGGAGGGATCACTGAAGGGATATTGCTGTATTGAAGATCTGCGCAATCACATGCTTTTAGAATATGATTAGAATGATACTGGGATAAGTCATTTTGTAAAGACGTAAAAGAAGTGAAAAGGAGGAGAGGATGCGTTGATTTCCCCTGAATCCATGAAGCTTTGCTGCCTGGAACAAGTTATATAAAGGCATTCTGGTCAGCCTTCCAAAGTCACCAGGAACAAGTTAAATAGATTTTGGTAACTGCTAGTGCAAACTTTACAGATTCAAAGAATCTGGGCATATTTGCCCATGCAAGGGTTTGTATCCTCATGTCTTTGGTTTATTGAACAGCCAGTCTGCTTCTAACAGAACAGTTACAGGCAATTCAAAAGTCCATTATCATCTCAATGCTTTTCCAGTTTTTCTGTGTCCCTTGAAGCAAAGAAGAGTATGAAAAGGCCTGATTTTCATTTTCATGGGGTTTTTTTTTTGTTTTGTTTTATCAAACACATCCATCTCAGTTGTGAGAAGTTGGCTGTAACAAGCAAGAAACAGTGGAATATTTGGGCTAACAAGTAGAGTTTCATCAAAAAGTAGCACTGCAACTCAACTATACCAGGGACAATTTTGTAACTTTGAAGGTCCTTTGCAACCTTAGCAAGGGTCATAGAGTGCAGCTGGGGACAGAGTAGAGGAAATCAAATCAGGTAGAAAGTGCAGGTGCACACAGTACAACTGGGGAGGCTAGCAGCAGGGTATTCTATACTACAGATTTACAAAGAAAAGAGTTTATAAATCAGTTTAAATATAACTTGGACATCTATTGCAGGACATATGCTTCCTGCAAATTGACTCTGTCCTTGCTTTTTACTTATAGTCCCTTAACATTGAACTGTTGTGGTTTAATTGTGTGAACCTGAGCTTCAGGATTCAAGATATTGCTCAGATTGTTCTGCAATATTCTTCAGATTCAGTAACATTGGCAGAAAGGAGCCCATGGATGTTGAACTAACCCCATCTCTGCAGCCAGTTGTGCCATCACATGAAAAAAGGATTCTGCTTTCTGGACCGCCCAGGGTTTTCCCAGTGGCCAGCCCTGTTCTACAGGTGATTTTTTTGGATGTGTGCCTGTTCTCTATACTTGCCTTTGATTGCTTTCCCTTTTATACTTCTGTTCGTGTTAACTTCTTCATGGCTTGCAGAAGGTGTTAGTTTTGTATGCGTCTTCTCTGCCCTTGCAGTCCTCATTCACAAAATGCTTCACCACAGTATGCCCTTTTATACCTTAGTCATTCTTGCTTGCTGCTGTACAAAGGCCATAGCCGATCCTGGGAAATCTCTTTCTGTGACATGCTGATGTATTGTGCTTAATGTATTATCAACAATGACAAGTCTGCCTCAGGAAAACTCCAGCAACCCAGAAAGCATAGGGGGTTTTTATACAACCGGTCTTTTAAAAACAAGTGCATATCCCATGCAGAGAAATGTTTTTTCCTTTGATTTCCTGCAGGTAAAATCAGCAGTTGATGTTGTACATAAAGACGAGCCAACAAGACCTTGCTCAGGTGAAACAAAGTTGAAAGTAGTGGTAACTGTGATGAATTTTATTTGTACTGCCCATTCATATAACATTGCAGAGAACTTCATGCAGCACCTAGCAGAAACCATGTTCTAGAACCGATCCTACTGTTATCCCAACACCAAAAGGGCAATCCTGCCCTCATTTCAAGAGGGCTGTGCTGTAAGGCTCCACTCCTACCACTACATTTGCATGAGAAAGCAAGAAAGCTTATGCCTTGTTATAAGGTCCTGGAAGGCTGCTCTTGCTAATTAGTTAGTGGAAATAGAAGGAGGCATTTCGGGGAAACTTCACATTTCTTGCACATGGTGCAGGTCATCTTGCAGCTACATTTGAGCTCTACGGTTGCAAAACATCTCTAGTCTGGGAGACAGGGCTGTTGTCCCCAACAGACTGTTTAATTATTTTTCTTTATTTTAAAATAGGTCCAGAGTCGGTGTTTTTCTTGACAAACTATTGGCAGTTCTGTAACTTCAGACATTAGGAATGCTAGCACAAATCCCATACATGTGTTTCTAAATTAGAATCCAAAATGACCACATCCTCTGATCATAATTTAAAGAATGATTCAGGATTCAGAAAGAAACCAGTCTCTCAGAGAGTTTAACTTAATTTAGGAGCTTGTAATGAACAGGAATTTTTAATCTGTCTGAAATCTCCTTTCAAACTGAGCTCTAGCTACAACCTAACCTTCTGACTAACTGGATAGAGTTATAGTGCCAACAGCTAGAAATGCAAGTGCACAGTACTCTTCTGTCCTCACAATAAACTTGAAATCTCTCTGTTTTGGACCTCAGCCTGAAATGTTCTGCATGCCTTCTCTTCTCCTGACCTCAGCTGTCACAGTGGCACCTTAAACGTCTTTGTTTTCCATCAGCCTCCATTTTAGTGTATCAGGAAGATGAAGAATGAGTTTTTAAAACATATGCATTGCTATATGTGCTCTGTCTATTTCTACTATGCCACGTGTACATATCACCATCTAGAAAATGGGTACAGACATTGTCTGGAGCTGTCTGGTCTCTTTTACAAAAAGAGACCGTGCAGAATGCTGCTGAAATTTCTCGTAGGGCAGCTTGAGAGGGCTGAGGTACTGGGTAGCCCAGTGTTACACGGCAGAAACCTTCCTCCCACATTCTGGATGAAGATTATACCTAGAAAATTATACAGTAAAAATAAATCTGCAGCTGACCATTTAATCAATTTAATATTTTTACTATGTCTGTCCTTCTTTTACCTACTACCATGGTGAACAGAAGCAAACTCATGCACTGAAGTGGGGAGAGAGCGCTATGTTTAATAGGACAGAAAAGAACTACATGCCACCAGTCACGTATTTGCCTTCTACTTCTTTGGGGGGTGGGGGGGTGTTCCCCTGTTCCCCTCTTTTTTTTTTCCCCCTTCCTGAGCTCAGAAGTCAGTATGAGCAGCAACAGACCTTCACAAATGGGCTAAGGAGGAACCTTTTGGGATGGCTTCTCAAAGTGCTTTATCTTTTGCTGACAAATTGGTGCCAGGGCCAGAACTTAATGAAGTCTTCAGAGAAAATTTTGCAGCAAATCAGGGAATCTCAAAGGTATGGACCTGCAGTAAAACCAGTGTAACAAATCATTTGTCTACTTTTATTAGTCTTTTGAAAGCCTGAAAGCTCAGTTTTGTGGCAAGCTGTAATACCACCTTCTCAGAATCATGGAATCATTTAGGTTGGAAAAGACCTTTAAGATCATTGAGTCCAGCCATTAACCTCACACTGCCAAGTCCACCACTAAACCATGTCCTTAAGTGCCACATCTACACGTCTTTGAAATACTTCCAGGGATGGTGACTCAACCACTTCCCTGGGTGGCCTGTTCCAATGTGACTCAACCACTTCCCTGGGCAGCCTTACCTGCCCCACGTTATTATTTTTCAGGTTTCCTGACATTCCAAAAAAAGAGGCCAGGGCAATAGCTTGGAGTAATTTTCAGTTTATCTCCCAGTGATATCTTCAGTCTTTTAAGCTTCTTGAGCACCTCTGCTACGCTCCCCAAGAAAATTAGCTGGACAATAAAGCAGGGGAGGTCAAGATGGTATGCCAGTGATTCTCTGTTTCCCTCTGCACTGTGGAGCTGGATTCATGTCAGCAAGTAGGTGCCGCTCTTTTTCCAGGAGGACAGTAACAAAGTTTGCTACCCTGTCTGTCCAAGAAACTCAGGAGACACCATGTGTTCCCGAAGCACATCATTCCCAGTGCTGGACTGATGTTTCTATCACCACAGAGGCCTTCCAATGCTTAGGTAGGACCCTTTACGGGATTGGCTTCTTTGCCACAAAACTGGTTTGCTTCCCTCATTCACATGTAGGAAGAAGAGACGAATGGGCAGAACCTTACTGTGTTGTTGAAGATTAGGACAACAGCTGCAGAAACAGAGCAGTATAAGTGGCTTTTCTGAGCACTAGCAATTTGGAGGGAAAATGTAAATAGTGTCTTGATCCTGGAGAAATTAATGTGAACTTGCCAAATTTAGTTTTTTCCACTGAAAAAGATGTGGGCAGAAATGTTTTTCTCAGTTCTAGGAGACAAGTTTTTTTCCTCCATTTGAAAACAGATAAGGTCTTGAAAGGAGTTGGTAGTGTTAAGCTCTGGGTAGAAAAACACCCATTTCTCAAAAACCACTGAGACCCCCACTGGCCATCTCAGCCCATAGAGCAAGAACTGAATGTACATGTAGAATCAGTTACTTTCTCCCTGATAGAATAATATATATTAGGAAACAGAGGCACCATTTGCTGTTGCTGAGCCTGGGGCTGGGGAGCACTGCCCTTGCAGCACCCCAGAAATAAGGCTGGCTGCTCCAGGTCTGAAGGAGAGACCTCAGCCGGCCAGAGTCAGTGGGAAGGTGTCAAGAGACATGGGTCATGCCCAAAGTGCGGGTTCACTTGTGTGAGTAGGCACTCATCTTTGGAAATTGTTGCTCTGAACTGCATCATTTTCACCAGCAGTAAAACAAAGCAATAGAGCTAGCCCTGGCTGGTGAGAAGACCCGAGTCCTACATGTAAATGTAGCTTTGTTACTGCAAAAATGTTATTTGGTCAGATGTGGAGGGAAGAAGGCTTAATTCCCTCTCATATCTCTTGTTTAAACTAACTTAGGTGGCTTCACAGTGGGTGTTTGGAAATCACCTTTACTGGATGTATTTTCTGTTTTAAAATTTCATGTTGTAGTGAACACTCAAGAAATCCAGATGTGCTCTGTTGCAATAACAACATTTTAAAGGGGCAGATGTTCCGGTACACTGTCAGGTCAGGATGTTTCTGTGTCTTTTATATGGCTTCATTGTTTAACGTCAAGGAATTTTATTTTCTCAGAACATTCGTTAATTTTTATGAAACGTGTAATCTGATAGAAATAGATAGAAATACTCAGCATTAATTCCTTTTTTCTGATTCCTGTCCTGGTTTTATACATAGAACTCATGCAATTAGATTTTTACATTAAACAGATTCCTTATTTGAAAGCTTACTTAGCTTTCGAATTTAGATTTGAAAAAACATGGAGCGAATGAAATTACATGTTTCTTTTGGACAGCACACTGACAAAGAAAAGGAAATCCCTTGCTGCGGGATATTGCAGTCACGGGTCATGAACGTTTAAGCAGGAGTTACTGCCATCCAGAGGAGAAAAGCCATAAACTGTGATATTTCCCTATTTTTTTTAAGCATAGGAAGATAAGCCTAAATGGTTGATTCAGTTTATTTCATCAAGGGAATCAAAGAATAGAGAAATAACATAAATGTACCCAGAGGTTTCTCTGGGGTTTTGATACGGAGGCATTTATGAAACAAAGTTCAGGGCAACACTGGAGAAGCACAATAAAAAACACACCCGTAGAGGAAGAAGCACCAGGTAATAAACCTGATTATTATTTCTCTGCAGTTTGCGATACTTAAGGAAGAGGTTTTAGAAACACCTGTGGTAGGTTCCAAGCTTTGGCCATGACCCAGCAAGTGGAAAGGAGATGTATAACCTACGCCCCATGTATCCCAGGCCTCCGGTGCCGCGCAGGCGGAGGCCGCCCCTTGTTGCGGGGAGCTCAGTGGGACAGGAGCGGGGAAGCCGCGAGGCACGGCCGGGGCACCCTCCCAGCCTCCCTGCAGGGGCACACGGCAGCGCTGGCCTGGCGGCAAAAAGCACTCGGGACACGCGGGGCTCCGTTAAATCGGGAGACTGTGCGCTGAAGGCATTCCTCACAACTCCTGAGAATCCAAGTAACCAAAAAAAAAAAAAAAAAAACAAACCCCTCTGGGTTTCCAACTCCAAATAAAAGGCCCCTCTCTCTCTTCAGTTCCTCCTTCTCAAAAGAAACGTCAAAAACAGAGTAGAAAATAACGAAACAGGTGATTTGGGGAAAAAGTTGTTTATGTCTTCTGCCCACCCTGTCCCTGAAGTTGAACAAGAATAAAAGTTCTCAGCTGAAGGGGAAAAATAAATCAGAGGAAAGGCAAAAGGCAGTAAAAAAAAAAAAATTATTTACATGTGACGCATTTTTTTGGACAGTCCGTCTTCACTGACAAACGTGTACAAAATTCCAAGACCGGCAGTTCGTTTTACTCAAAAAATAATAATGGTAACCCTCCCAAGAAAGGTCCTTCGAAATAGCACCTTATCGAACGTGTATCTGAAGATCCTTCTAAATCGTAATGCTTCTATTTTTTTTTTTTTTTTTTTCTTCTTCAGGGGAAACTAATTTCCGGGTGCTCACATTTCTCCTTACGCATACCCTGAAGACAAAAAAAAAATTAAAAAAAAAAAAATATAGCGCACGTATTACAAATTTCCTTGCTTATTACACAGGTGGGGAAGCAGCCGCCGCTGCGCACAGGGGCACGGCACGCTTACCCACAACTGCTGTCACAAGCGGCGTTTGCACGCGGCCGGAGGTGCCGGCAGCGCGAGCCGCCCCCCGCCCCTCCCCCCCCCCACCCCCCCCACCCCACCGGCGCCAGGCGGGCGGCCCAGCCGGGCCGGCAGCGCCCTCTGCCGGGCGCGGGGCGCAGCGCGGGCGGGCGGCCGGGGCTCCCCGCTGCAACCGGCTCCTGCGCAGCCCGGTGCCGCGGGCCCGCCGGGAAGGCGTCCCTAGGCAGCGCCGAGGAGCACGCGAGGCACTCCGCGATCTGCATGGGGCGTCTCCTTGGCAGTCGGGATATAAGGAAGACATTTTTTACAGTGAGGGTGGCGAAGCACTGGAAGGGGTTGCCCAGAGAGGTGGTGGAGGCCCCATCCCTGGCAACATTCAAGGTCAGGTTGGGTGGGGCTGTGAGCAACCTGATTTACTCTCCTTGCTCCCTGCAGGGGGGGTGGGCTCGGTGACCCCTAAAGGTCACTTCCAACCCAAACCATTCTGTGATTCAGTCTGCGCGTTTGGTAGCAGGGTGCAGTCTCGGGGCTGTGCTGTGCTGTGGTCGGCTCCCGGGTTATTTCACAAGAGCCAGCGGTATTACAACAACCATCGCCACATAAAATGTGAGACAGGTACTACGGGTGTCCTCACTGTAGAGCAGCTACACAGTCCAGTTTATGACAATTGGTTTCCAAAAATGAAACCAATTAATAATGTAATCTTTCCAACCAATGTTTTAGGATTTTTTTTTTTTTTTAAACAGGTTATTTTCCCTTCTCCTCCTGTATTATTTCAAAAAATAAAAGACAGACATCCCTTAGCTAAGGCATGTTACCCCCTTACCTGTACAGAAACATTAGAAGTGTCGTGGTTTAGCCCCAGCCAGCAACTAAGCACCACGCAGCCACTCGCTCACTCCCCCTACCCCGATGGGATGGAGGAGAGAATCGGAGGAGTAAGAGTGAGAAACACTCCTGGGTTGAGATAAGAACAGTTTAATAATTGAAATAAAGTAAAATAGTAATGATAACAGTAACAATATAATAATGATAATAACAATAATAATATACAAAGCAAGTGATGCACAATGCAATTGCTCACCACCCGCTGACCGATACCCAGCCAGTTCCCGAGCAGCGATCGCTGCTCCCCGGCCAACCCCCCCCAGTTTCTATACTGAGCATGATGTCATATGGTATGGAATAGCCCTTTGGTCAGTTTGGATCAACTGTTCTGGCTGTGCCCCCTCCCAGTTTCCTGTGCACCTGGCAGAGCATGGGAAGCTGAAGCAGTACTCAGCAACAACTAAAAACATCAGCATGTTATCAACATTCTTCTCATCCTAAATCCAAAACACAGCACTATGCCAGCTACTAGGAAGAAAATTAACTCTATCCCAGCCGAAACCAGGACAGAAGGTACAAGCAAATCCTGTTGCTGGGGGTGAACCAAATCCCTGAAGTTACAGCAGAGGCTGGAGAGCCTTAAATTCTCATTCTATAGGGGAAGCATCCTATAACTACCTTGCCTTTTTGCTACGGAGTAGCAGAGTCTCCTGGCCCTCAGAAAGATCATCAGAAGGAAGGTGGGGCTTTCAGGAGGGAAAATTTCCCCATTGGAGGATAATTCTCCTGAATTTTAGACCATCTCTAATGACACCTACTTAACTTTCCCTATCAGATTTTACCCACAAGTGCACCAAACTTTTACCCAGGAAGCAGAGTGGAGCCCAAGTCCTTCATGAATGCAGCCGTGTATTATCAACTGTCACAGGCGTGCTCACAGTACCAAACCAGGTTAAATGAATTAATTCTTTCCTCAAGGGTCTCTCCTTAATGGAGGAATTTCCAGAAGGAACCCAGCCTGAGACCAGTGATATGCCTGCCCTAGCCTCAGATTTATTTGTTGAGGTAGGAGAGAGGTCAGAAGCACTGAGCCTTCCACTTGAGTAAGTTATGTGCCTGATGACCTGCTGTAGGAATAACTATTGATCTCTGCTTATAACTCCTGTTAAGAGTCCTGTACATATCGACAGTCCTGGAACCCCAGATTTAAATACCAGAAGTGCCAAAGACAACCAAGCAGATAGCTTGCTGTCTGCAAACTTTCCTTCTGGCAACATATGTCTGTTGTGATTCTTTCCAATGACATTGAAAAAAAAAGATCTGAAATTTTATTAGTTTATAGACATGCAAAATAATGTAATCTTTCAAAACAATGGTTTAGGATTTTTAAACTGGTTATTTTCCCTTCTCCTCCTGTATAATGCTGAAACTTAAAGGGGAACAGGAACCTCTCCATTACTATATCATGCTTGTCAATAACATATATCATAGTCCATTAAAAAGTCCAGCAGAATACCCTATTGATTTCACTCAACTACCCGCCACACAGGAATTTAATGAAGTTGGTAGTGAGACAGGACAAGCCCCATGTTTTTTTGCCACTGTACCAGATACCTTCAGCATAGCATCGTGTCATCTCTAGCTCCATCACAAGATGATCTATTCCAACAGCATGTGAGGAGCAATTGTTCTTACAGGCAATAGATAACCCTAAAACAGCAGCATCCAAGAAAAGCAGAGCAGAAATCACTAGCTACTGTTTCCAATTAGAAAAAAAAGCATCAGGAAGAGCTACATTTAACAGAGCCAAAACTGCGTTCTATTTCATATGGTCTATTTTTTTAATATTATAATCCAAACAAAAACAAACTTAATTTAGAAATCTGCATTAAAAGCTGGAAGAGGCACTGTTGAGATGTAACGAGGTGCATGGGCCAGTACCCAAAGCATCGGATGTCATTTTCCCCCACATTTGTCCAACCAAATCCATGTAAATTTTGAACAAGTTTGGCAAGAGCCATAGTGGTTTTGGTTTTACTGCCATATGAAAGGAAAAAGTCCCTTGTGTATCGGGTATCCCTTGAAATGGGTAAAATCATTGTGGTAAAATGTGTTTATATATTTTAAGACAATCATGAATCAAGACAATTCTTTGAAGACAATTTATGGTAATAATTCCGTGCCAGTTTCTTAAGCTGCCTAGTCTACATAGCTGCCTAAATGGGTAAGTGCCAATGTAAACAGTCGGTATTAGGTGCTGCCAAATGAAATCATCACCCATTTTAGTGCCCCTTACCAAAGCATGCTCCTCACTGGCAGCCTTCAGTACATAAACAAACTGATGAATCATCTTGCTAGCTCAGAGGGTGACAGAGAAATTAAATTCCTTCTCTTCTCAATGCAACAGTATAGTTATTCAAGACAAGAAATCACTTTGTGTTGGGAAGCAGTACTGGGTAAATCTCAACCAGTTTCCAGAACAGTGAAAGGCTCGGGTTGCAGCAAGAATGATGTGATTATGACAGGCAGGAAGCAGAACAGGACAAGTTCCAGCAAAAACTCCACAGAATGCAATAGCGAGTATTATTCTTGATGCAGATCTTTAATAGGTGGTTCAAAAAATTATACCATGATTAAATCTACAAATACATTAAGCTCCTAGAGCTGTTTCTATAGAATTCTATTCAATATGTTAGGATTTTTCTGTAGAAACACTTGTCTATGCCCTGCATCAATCACCCTGAGCCCAGTTCTACAGAAGTATTTTCACAAATAATGATGTTAAAGGAGGAGATAGAAAGAAGGAGATGGGGAAGTATGAAAACACACGTTGCTCTTTTTCTCTTCCACTTCTAGTCAGCTGCGGCATCTCACTATCAGTGAAAGCTGGCAGAGGGATCAATGACAACTTGCCACAAGATAAGAAGGGCACAGACTGCTCAGCAGCACTTTGAGAAGTATCTCCTGCGGAGGATCTGCACCAAAGCTGATTTTGATTTCTCTTTGTCAAGGAAGAGGCTAAACTTTGGAGTGGTGTCAAGTCTATTTTTATGATACTAAGATTTCCCTGGGCATTTATGAGACTCTCATTGGATTTAATTTATCCCTTCAGGAAGTCTGGATTATAGATCAGTCATTTTAAGCCTGCTGACCTCAGTCACCTTCAGTGACAGGTAAACTCAAGCTTAAAGTGAAAGGATCCCCAGGGTCACTAGTTTCTGCTAAAGGATATGTGTGTGCTATCAGAATACTCAAACAATAAGACAAATGTGATGCAAACCAGGGGCAATCGCTTGGAGCAGTGCTGCAGACACAGAGCACCAAACTAATGTAAGAACCATTGACTTTTAGTCCCAGAATTATTAATTCTTCCCAAATGATCCAGATTTAAATGGAATTAAATTCAACAGTGAATCCCACTTTATATGATGATACAAGGGACTAACAGCAATTACCTGTTGAATGGCAATGGAGCTGAGCAGTATCTGAGACATTTGGGTTACTCAGAGCAAACTTGCCTGAAAAGGTGCTGCCTTTTGTACAGCTCACTGTAATTTACCTGTAAATCTTCACAATTTTCATGGCTGTTTTACATGCAGAAATTTCAATTTCAAGCTGAAATGCTAGCCTCAAATACTCAGGGTGGGTTTATTATATTTCCCAAAGCACAGCCAAGGGTGAAAAAGCCACTTACAGAGCACTCAGACTGCTGATCAATCCACTTGCAGCTTCCTTGCATGTCTGATGGGCGTCTTTGCAAGGCTGTGTGAAAGGCAGCAAAAAATTAGGTATGTTTGGAAGGCAGTAAACAATGCAGTGTGTTTCTGGAGTGAGTTTTCTTACTCGTTTATGATTATAAAACTGAAAGCTCCACACTGAAATTTAAGAATTTGTAGTTATTTTGAACAAAGGAAAAATTAGGAGAAGAAGATGGATTCTGTAATAGGAGACTTATTTAATGCCCTGTTCAAACACTATCCAGATATTTCATCTGAAGTCTTCATCAAGAGTAAAGATTACATGGGATCAGCTATCTGAAAGAAATTAAACTGCTGGTGCAATTTCTTGGCTGTTAGACATCTGAGAAACCTGGAAGTGGATGATGCCAAACTATCTGCCATCTGTGTACTTCCTCTAGTCTTATTTTCCTGAATGAAATGTGGTTACCACAAAGGATATTTGGAATTGAGAAGGGGAGATCAACTAGATTTGGCTTTCCTAGATGTGGTCTATCTCTTAGCAAGTGTTTTACAGTTGCTATTACAACTTGGAAGGAAAGTTTTTCTCATTAACAATTGTCACTTTACATTTTCAGCACAGAAAAAATTAAGGATATTGGGGCATGTTTCAAGCCACCATTTTAGAGTTTTAGGCAAGCACTCTCATTGGCTCACTGGGATTACACCACAGGCACCCAGTATGCTTACTGGACCATTTACAGGTTTTACTTCTATTTAATCAATCCCTTAAACAAAAAGTAAATAAATAGTAAAAGTACTTTTACATATATGGTTACAAAAATACAATGTATAAACAATTATAAATAGTAAATACATAATTCCAACCTTTAAACAAATAAGACAAAAAATTACATTTCAGTAAAGTTTATTTTAATAACAACTGTAAGGAAAAGATTTCTGATTTCTTTAGGTCAGTTTTAGAATCATAGATAATTTAGGCTGGAAGGGACCTCTGCAGGTCATCTAGTCCAACCCCCTTCTCAAAGCAGCTCTCATTACATCAGGTTGCTCGTGGCTGTGTCCAGTCAAGTTGAACCCTCCAAAGACAGAGATTTCACAACCTCGCTGAATGCTGGTTGCTGCAATGCACTGGTAAGAAAGCAATCCACACGCAATATTATTCTCCATTTTTCTGGATACAATTTCAAATGTTCCACTTTCTATCAGGGGACCTTCTCACTCACTAAACTTTCTGGATTGCATATATACTGTTGAGAAATCATGTATCAGAACTTTGTATCTAGTGATAGCTAACAGGTGCTAAGAGGTACTTCCTCCATTTAGGCTTGTACAGCAGTAATAATTAGTTAAGTAGCTCAGAGTACAAAAGTTAGCACAGTAAGTAAAATCTTTTGGTTACTCTGTGATTTACAGTTGATTTGTTTCCTTGTTTACAAAACTAGTTGGGTTTTTTCCCCAAGCTATCTTAAAGCTGTACTTCATTGTCTCTAAAGGATTTTCTAGATATTTCATTTAACAGTATTTTCATTCCTCTTCCAAAGTTTTAATGGTCTTTCATCTATGCTTCATATGAAAATATTGACAAAAGGTTAGCCACCGTCAGAACCTGTGTGCTCAGCCCTGTGCAAATGCACCAGGAGAATTTTTGCAACACTGGCAATTAACCTCTCCTTATACTTCCCAAACTGCTTTTCCCTTCCTTGTGGGTCAATTAGCTCTTTCTGCCTTACCCTGTCCTCATCCTTGGGTCTGTCTGAGGGCAGTTGTGGTGATTTCTGGGTGAGCAGGAGTAAGATCTCATTCCTTGTTTTCTCCTTACCTTGGAACACAATCCTCATTTTGGATCTAATGTAATTTTTCTGGCTAACAGTCTTTTTGAATTAGCAATGTTTCCAGATTTAATTCTCTCTTAGGCTTATTGGGAAGGTGATAAAAAAAAATCTGTAAATTGTCATTGTCACCAGTATTTAAAAACAGTCCCTTAAAAAGCATGCAGTGATTTAACTCATGTTTTTGGACAAACTCTGGAAACCCTAGCATCCCTGCCAGAACCACTGGCAGCCCTTCCCGGTGTGCAAATCCCCTGTGAGTTCACAGCCCCTGTGCAGACCTCATCTGACCTCTGCAGAACTGGGGAGCAGAGGTTTTGCTTCATCCCTACTGACCTGTCCTATCTCCCTTCAGCTTCTGGCCCCTCTTCTGTGCAGATCTCAGGTCAGAAGAGCCAGGAAAGCAGTTGTGATTACTTTTCTGGCAAAGCGCTGCTTCGAGAAACATGTCTCAGGGACAGAGCTGATCCCTGCTACTACTTTGGTCCCCGTTACTTGCAGAAGAGAGGTTTTGATCCAGACTAGTGCTGGGAGCATCTTCTTCCACCTTCCTGGGAGACCAGTGCTGCGCTAGGTCGGTTCCCCCCGCCAGAAATGAACATGGGGCATTTTGTTTAAACTGGGAAGCTGATAGTGTTGAACCCATCTGTTTGTATAAACTAGCTGGCTATCTTCTTGCCATCTCTAATGTAAATCTACTATGGTATTGTGAAACTTTATTTATTTTAAGCTTACAATATTTACCAAAGCAGACCATACAAAAAGGGTCCTTTCTAACTTCCATACCATTTTTCTACTGAGTTATTTGTTGGAAAGATATGTTCATGTATAATTAAATGTGGCTTGCTTAAACCTTTGCAGTTGGTAGCTTAATATATATTTTGTTGTACTTTGAGTACAAAGGCTATATTATGCTTTTGTTGGCATCCTTGCTAGTTAGTATGCCAACTGCATAATTTTGTTCTCTGCTATATGTCAGGATTCGAGTGCCGAGGGCTCAACAGGTGGTGCTGGGATAAAGTTCTGGCAAATCAAATAGGTAATGCGGTTATTTCTTTTGTCAAATTATAATTGAAAACAGAGATGAGTAAAATGAAACTCACATTTTCCTGGTGCAAAACAGGGTTTAGAATTAAATTCAAATCAGTTTCCATGACAAATACACATTACTACCGCAGCTTGGTCTGTAAATAAACATGCAACACCTTAGTTTTGATGTAGAATGATTTGTTCCCTGTAAATTTAAACCTTAAGCATCGGTGTTTAAACAATAACAGAAGGCTAGAGTCCTCCATGAATTTTCTGTCTGTCTTGTACACATTTTTCAGAAAATGTGCCAAAGCTTCAGGAAAACTTTGAAACGATTTAAATCTAAAAAGTCAGAGAATTTGAGACAATCTGTGATACATAACTCAAATGTTTAACATCAAGAGTTTCCTGCCATATTGTTTTCTAATCATTGCTATAACCATGCTCCCAGCAGAAAATGATAAATACACTGGAAATTCCAGTGAATGTGCTGAATGAGGTGCTGCTCATTTTATGCTTGACTTGGATAATGTTTATTAATCCTAAAATCATAAAAATAGGATAAAGCCTTCTACAACAAAAATGCAACAAAACATATATGCATGGCTTGATTTTCCAAAATGGCATATAAAAACACCTATGCACTTGCAAGCCTATCCACTTTGCTATTATATTTGATTTTTTCACACTGAGATGTTTTTATTTTCCTCTGAGGACCTATCTAAATCTAATATATATAATCTTATCTACAGCTCCTACAGTCATTGTGGGTTTATTTAGTTTTTCATTCCTCCTCATTCAAAGACGTTTCTCCTAAACTATAACTTTCTTAGCACCAAGTTCTGTTTTGTCAGATCTGAACCCATCATCCACTGAGGCAGCTTCCTGCAGTGGCCTCCAGTTCCTTAGGCTGGTCACAAACATCTTTATGTCCCTTCCAAGCTCTTATTTAACTGAAGGTTTTGCCTTTGCATGGGACAAGATGGTACATCCTCTTCTCTCATTTAATAACTCATTCTGTAAGTGATCAGGAACTAAGCAGCGTGAGAAAAGGCTATCACATTCAATCGATAAACTTCATTATTTTTACTTTTTATGTACCACAGTTACTATTGTTTAGTCCTAGCAAAATACATACGTTTCTCTCCCACAGCAGCAGGCTGAGGTTGTGATGCTGACTGCCAGGGCTGCAGGCAGGTGATGGGACCACTGTCTGTGCCCTGGCCTGGGGTGCACCTAACAGAACAAGATGTGAGAAACTACTGGACATGGCACAAGAAATTGCTGAACGTGACAGATCACAGGGTGCGAAGCTCACAAATTTACAGATGGTGCTCTAAGGAATTCACAGGTGGTTAAGGAGGAGTTATGTGAGAAACAGCCGAATTTCACAGGAAGCTGGGGGTGAGCGCTGGGGATGTTTTGGGGAGTAGGATAGTGCAAGGCCCACAGAACTGGGTATCAGTATATCAGCTTACCCATACAAGGCTGAGATCACCTTGAAATGGTATCAGAAATACCATAATTCAGATTCAACATGTACAGGAGCTGAAAATGGAGCGGAGTGACTGGATTTATGGAGAGCTACTAAATCCATGAACGTTTAAGCTGTTGGCATTGAGCTAGTCATCAGTTTAATTTCTTCACGCTTTTCAGTATGAAGATACCTGGGAACAACAAGACATTGGTGGAGAATAAGGACCCCCATTCAACATAACCCTCTTCACAATCCCATGCTTGGACTGAATACGTTCCTGGGGAAACAGGGCACAGCTTCTTTGAACCAGCAAAGTTGCACCCAGTTACCTCAGGAGTTAATCTGGCAGCTTCACTGCGAGGGACTGACTCAGAAGGTACAAAGTATATTGCAGCCAAAGTGTTATTAAATTCTTTGCCTCTTTAGCAATCCTTTCACCGCACTACTGCATTTCTAGACTGACCTGGGACATGCCATGAGGATTGATCCCTGCTCTCTATGATTTGCCATTAATGTTCAATGCATGAGAGAAAGTGCTCTGTTTTTTTCTTTTTTTCTTTTAAATAACCATGTTGAATATTTATCTTAAATCTCAGGTAGCTGTTCAGAAAAGAAACAGCTGAGAAGCAGATAATGTGCCCCTTTCATTGACAAAAGATTTATGTCTTGCCTGGCAGGACTTCATACCTACAGAGCTCACGGCTGACATAGTCAAACACAAGTAGCACGTAGTCCTGTGTTTATCCAGGGGAACCGAGACTGCTGCTCCCACACTTTTTTGTGTGAAATTAAATCAGCCACGTTGAAATTGGCAAAGATTTAAAAACATGATAAAATTCCTATTAAAAAGGGGGGAGAGGCTCAGAAGCAGTTTGAATCAATGAATACTGTGCAAAAATAAGTAGGGTATGCATGAACATTTCTGCTGACCTTCTGTAGGAGCCATCTGTCTAGTTGCAAGGCACCCTCTCCCCCATGGGAACGGGTGAGGAGTTCAGCCACAACGCCAACCACCCTTCCCCCACAGCTGTCAAAACTATTGTAGTTTGGCTTTAGCATATGTATCATTAAATTCCATGCTGTGCCAAAAAGAGAAGGGAAACAGTATGAAACGTGTTCTTAGGTATGTGTTTGTCACGGACTACATGTAGCTCAGTGTCACTGACTGCTGAGAGAGAAGGTTTATCTGTATTTTAGCACAACTTTTTAGTCAACGTGTGAAAAAAAAAACCAACCACCCAACTTTTTTTTTCTTTAAGTAGGGGGTGAGAAAGGTAGATTAGAGTAGTAAAATTCTGCATTTCCCAGGAGATCCTTAATTTTCTCCAAGGATAATATGACAGTTCCACCAGCTTTGCCACAGCTCAAATGAAGGAGAAGAAATAATCTTTTAGGTATAGCGCTGATGCTAAGAAGGGCCCCCAAGAGAGGCCAGGAGGAAGGGCAAGGGGTTGGGTATACCTTTATTTCATGAAGTGAGCAGGTAAACCCAGGGGTTTTCTCTTTCCCTGCCCCTCATCACTCTGCCAGTCCAGGCAGCTGTATGCAGAGAAGTGCTACTGGTGGCAGTGTAAACTGCACATTGGAAAGCACAGGCAAAATTTGTGCCAGAGGAAATAAATTAACCATACATTTGCTTAAAATACCCCCTCCCATCCAATACAACACCCACTAATTTCTTTTGAAATATTATTGTTATCCTGGGACTGGAAAAAAAAAATCAAATAGGTAGGAAATTCATTTTCTGGTATGCGACACACTGCTGGAAAGCCTGGAGGTTTATGCATACAACTAGATGGCCACAGACCTGCATCCCATCTCTTCTTCAGTCGATATTCTTCTGCATTGCATCAGGCAAGTCTCAGTGCTTCTTCTTAAATAATTTTGTCCATAAAATGAGAATGAACCTACATGACTTCCACTCCAATGAGAATGGTGGAGCTAATCAGACTGAGTTGTGAAATGAGAATGCTCACATAGAAACAGGCTCCTGAAATTCAAAGTTTTATTATTCCATGCTGTTCCATTACAGAAAAAAAGGCAGATTCCTCTGTGGTACTTAAGAACAGAGTGACAGCAAATTTTTCTGGGTTTTTTTACACTGCTACAAATTTGAATAGAATCTGCCCTTTGCTCTTTCATGTACAGCATTTGATTAATTGAGAATTAGAAATGTAATCTCTGCTTTATATTTATCTCTCAGAAACAGCCTATACTAGGTTTGATTTTCTGAAAAAAAAAATTATTTTTCTGTGTAGTTATTTGCCATCATTTTCTGTGAGGGTGCATAATGAAACACAGATATTTGGAGGCAGAGAAATGAGGAGTGTATGCTTTTGTGAAAAGGTGTTTGCACATGAATGTACATATATACATCTCACTCCTAATCCTGGAGCCGGATTTCCAATTGTTCTTGAGTTTACATGCAAAAAGGCATGATTTGGACTGAAAATAACATCTCTCTGTTATTAAAAAAATGGAAGGGGGGGACAAATCTTCCAGGACAGGAGTAAGATGGATATCATTGCTCCTCTCTACCAGTCCTCTTACAGCCAGCAATAGATACTTAGAGTTATGTTTTCATCTCAGTTCAATGTACCAGGTTTTAGCTATTCAAATCCCTTTTTCCATTAGTGTGAGTTAAGCCGCTCAGGCTTTGTGTGCGGACATTTCCCTACTTTCATCGCTCTGTCTCTGTGTGCCTTTAGTTCAATTTACCTGCTCTGGTCGGCCAGGTAAGTGAACCCTCACAGGGCTCTGGCTGGTGTGTGTCCACAGGCTAGAGCATCACCTGCTCTCTCTCTCCAACCTGTGACACATTTAACGCTTTCTTTTCCCCTTCAGATGAAGACAGTCACACTCACAGGAGCACAGACCTGGCGAGGACTGCTGAGTCTAGCCAGCCCAGGCAGACAGTGAGTGCCCCATTGCCAGGGCTGGGAGGGCTCCCAGCACGTCTGCCCCAGCTAGTCACGTCCAGAGTTTAACAGGGGAAAAGGGTGGGTGGGAATCAAAGTCTGGGCTTAGACCTGTCTCTGTGTGTTCCCAGACTCTGTTCTGCCATCCCACCTCTCTGCTTTCAGCATCCCATTTTCCTTCTTGTGGTTCTTGTATACATGCACGTGGCACGACGCTTTTTGGATACCTCTTAACTTATCCCTCAGAACCATCCTCTGTATTTTCCTTTCTATAATTTAATCTTTATTTATTTCTACTACAAATAATCTAAGGGCTGGGCACTTGATCCACAAAAAGTCCTGCCACTGTGAGACCTAACATGGCAATGTCTACCCCGAGGTGTCTGGTTTCCAGTCACTGTGATGAGCATTGCTTCGTGTCACATGCCTAAATTTCATAACAGTGCAGGAGAAGGGCTTGATACCCTACTAAATCTACTTCAGCCTTTTAAAAATTATTTTATTTTCATTAATGGATGAGACTAAATCATTTGTAGTGCATTTATTATCAGAAACAATATTGAAAGAAATTTGACCCCTACAATACTTTCTTTTTTTAATAATACTATACAGTGGCAAAAAAGGCTATGAAATCCTGTGTAGAGATCTTTATCTTAGTTGAACTGGTTAAAATATAGACAACGGAAATCCTCTGGGTTGACGTTGGTATAATAGGTAGCAGCATATGAGCTGCTCTTCTGAGCAATGTGCTGTCACCACAAACTACATCACCATACATACCTAACATATAAAAAGTTTATTTTGTCAGCTTGCTCCTGTGAGCTCTTTATTTATGGCTACTTATCATGGCTACTTTATCATCTGAATAAAGCCATGTTTTTCATGATTAGAAACATAACAGTCTTGCAAAATCTGAAGTTGTATAGGTGAATGCGAATGTTTTTATTATGAAGTCATTTTGCTGTAAGCACTGGAGAAATCAGATAATGCCATACTGTGTTAGCCAACCAGCAGGTCAAGTGTCATATGAAAGCACTGAGTTCAGAAGACGTTGGCACATTGCATTTCACCAAAGGTCTAAATTCTCTGTTTCTCACAGGACTTGAAAAGTTGGAAACTCAAGCTAATATTTTCATCTGCAGCTTCTTCAACTGGGGACTGTGCCTCCTCTAGCACATGTCCACAGCACCTCAGCTGGTGATGCTCTAACCCTGAGAAGGTTCTTTCACAGCTGCCACAGAAGATAGTGTTGTGTGCCACAGCCATCCATTTACTACTGTGAGCAGCTCTACCATTTAGCTCTGGAGCGATGGTCTAACGGCTTACCTGAGGAGTGAGAGCTGGGGTAGGACATTGACTGAGATACCTGGATGCCAGCACCACTTAGTGGTCAGATCCATTCAGCAGAGCTAAGCTGCCAACTTTCCAAGTATAAGGAAAAGAATTATGTACTGACATTGCCATTCTCAAATTCAACTCTT
Source organism: Pelecanus crispus (assembly GCF_030463565.1). Lineage (NCBI taxonomy): Eukaryota > Metazoa > Chordata > Aves > Pelecaniformes > Pelecanidae > Pelecanus > Pelecanus crispus. The sequence goes on from NC_134647.1 coordinate 59,160,483, forward strand.
CACAGAAAGACAAAGTAAAAAATATCAAGCTTTGCAGCAATTTACCTTAAAATGACAAGGTTAAGTAAATAAAGGAGCAGCTAGCACAGTCCTCATGGAGTCTGCTTAAAGGCACAATAAAGGTTCCGTGTAAATGTATATCATTAAATAGCCTCTTTGAATATCAAAAGTGGTTATCATGTCAAAAGGGCAGAGAACATGGTTATAAGGAGTAAAATGCCATCCTTCAGAAAGTAAATCATGTGCAATGGAGAAAAACAGAGAGGAGAATAGACTTGGAGAAGTTAACTAAAACCACAATAAATAGGCCAACAACATTTTGAAAAGTGACTTGCTAAACATACAAACCTAATAAAACCTCAGACTCTAGAAGGCTACCAGTGAACTCGTGGTGCCAACAGATGACAGAGGTGCAGAAGGAGCAGTTCTGGAGAGAAAGCCATTGCAGGAAACCTAAATGTATTATTTGCACCAGTAATCAGTAAAGGAGGACAGGGAGGTTCCCATATGAGACCAAAAGTGTCTCCAGCCCTGCATCAGATTAAAGTGCCAAACAAGTATGACACTTGGAGCAGGGGGTATTCACTCAAAATTCCCAAACGAACTCAGATATGAAATTGCTAGTAATGGCTCTGTGTAATCAATTATTTGACCTCGGTACCATAGGGAGGGAAAAGGAGGATAGAAATCCGGGAGAAAGGCTCTAGAGGTGACCCTGAGGACTAGGAACAAGTAAACCTGACTTCTGCAGCAAACAAACTGGTAGAAGTTGTAAAAAGAATCAAATTAGTCAACATGGGGAAAAATATGTCCCTCAGAGAGGGGGTCCACCTGAGTTTTGTAGAAGACAGTCATGCGTCCCAAACCTACTAGAAGCTCTGTGGAGGGATTGGCATGTTGTGCTTTATGAGGAAACCCCAGCAGCCCAGTTAAATGTGCACTCTCTGAGACACAACCACGTACTGTCTACCTTACTGAGTGAACTGGCTGTGTTAGAGTCGTAAAAATCTATTGCAGTTATAACTAATATTACGGGGCTTTGGTTTTCTTATTGTATGGAACGGAATTCTCTGTACTTCTGACTTTTTTTGAAAGCTGCAAGCCAAATCTCATATGCATCAATTACACTGTGAAAATGTACAGCTGGAGCTGCCTATGGAATATAACTTAATGATAAATTGTATGCATGCTGTAGAGAGACATAACAGAATGTTATTGCCATTGTTCATCCTTTGGTATTTGGTCTGCAGAGTCTGAGCTTGTTAATCAGCAGTTCGTCCTGCTCTTACTCGGGTGCATTCAATGCCAAGAGTGAATTTCCTCTATATGCTTTTCCACTGTAAGCTTTGCCAAAGCTCTTTTGTTCAGTATGTCAGTCAGCTGTGCTCTTGCTTTAATTGTGCCAGTAACTCATGTCTGGAGATTATTCATTCTGGTCTGGTGCAACTAGCATTGTGTCAGTCTGAAGCTGATAGAGACGCTGTGTCTTGTGTAGACCCAGTTCAGGTCTGGGGAGAGCAAGTGTGATTCTGGACCCTTCTGGTGCCCTGCAGCCTTGAACAAGGGGATTTTGAAAGTGCACTAAGACTGTAAAAATACTAATTTCTGTATTGGGTACAGAGAATAAGAAGTACAACAGATCATGTGGTCTGAGTGCTCCTTTTAGATTTGATCTCGCTGTTTGTGAGATTTGTTCCAAGAGATTTTTTTGAGATCGTTAACAAGAAAATAAGTAGAATTACTGTCAGGAAAATTATTTTGAGTAATATCTGTTACAGAGCACTAGCTACAGCAATACTAATGCTAGTTCTAACACTAGTATTCTTCCTTTCTCTGTGTGTCTGGGGGAGTTATATTACGGTTGCATGCAACTTTGCAAAACCAGTTATATATCACAAGCTGATTCTTTTAAAGAAAAGATCAGCTGAAAGAAATCAGCCATTTCTGGCCAGGGAGAATATTTCACTTATTTGATAAAAGATAATAAAAGTGATTCATACACAGTTGTCTACAACTTTGAATTCCACTTAGCACTAATCAGGAGAGATGTTAGGTGCATCTCTCCAGTGAACTAAGTCCATAATCTTCATGTTCAGAGCTGAGCCGTTAAAAAGACAATAGATTGACTCTCTTGGTTTACTCCCTTTCTCAGACAGAAAATAGAAAAAGCATGAAAGAAAACTCAATGAAGACAAGATTCCCAGAATTGCTCATCATTCCCATGCCTGCCCAGCTCAATACAAAGTCCTGCAAATGAAAAGACCACTCAGCCAAGATCCCCAGTAAAAATGTATCCAGGCTGAGGTTCTTCATCTCCTAAAGTATTTTGATGTCCTGTCCCAATAAAAGTTTAAAGCAAGTTTATTTTCATTAGCTGTTGAAAGTTTGGATGAAAACATGTTTCTTTGTGGTACTCCCTTTTTCTTTTTTTTTCTTTTTTTTTTTCTCCCACAAAGCTACTTTTGAAATTGTCTTCTGTTGGCTTACACGCTGTTCCAACTTTCATCCTTGATAAAAACCACAATAACTAAGGGGCAAACCTTACAAAGTAGCTCATGAGTAAATGGAATTTAATGGGGTCAATTATCCCTACACGCTTGTGTGCAGGTTTCATTAATATTAATAAGTTGTAGACATGCGTATTGAGCTGAAGAATAGGCTATCACTGGCCTCTACACTCTATTTTGTGTGTGTGTGTGCTGATTTAGAATTATTCAAGAGAACATGTTAATTTTCAAATGCCTAGCATGCTAGTGGCAGAAAAACCCACATCTGTCCATTACACCTGCAAGATACGGAAAGGTTGACAAAAATACATTAAACGTGACTGAAACAGTGCAGATTCCGTTTGTGCTTTTTCCATAGTTTAGAATCACATTACATGCATGTCTTGTCATAAATATTTAATGAAATGGAAATTAATATGTAGCAGTCTGCGTTCTTCCCTCTAAGGGTTAAGTTCCATTTCTGCAAATTGGTTTGTGCCCTATTTCTGTTCCTGTGTCTCAGTGCATCTAGACATTTTCTTGGCATCCCTAACCCTTCTGAGGTTTCAGGAGATCTTCAGAGATTTGCTAGTAATTGACCTGTTTGGATCACACATGACTGGCATTTGCTAAAAGATAATACAGTCCTGCATTTTTGTTGTTAAGTGCTGGTCGTGTTATTAACTTGTGGCCAAACCAGAATAAAGGCTCAGGAGACATCATTTTCCCTTAGACAACTTCATTTGGTTCTTACCGTAATCTCCATTATAAATGAAGCACTTTGGTCTCAGCCTAAGAGAGTCACATATTCTTTAACTTGTCAGCTGTGTTTGTCCAGTAATGAATACACCCACTTTACTTCATTTTTTTTTAAGATGTTACTGTACACTAAGGATAAACAATCAACATAACATCAAAGTCAGATGATTTAACCTTCTGCCACTTCTCTAACCACTAAAGAGTTCCTGCCACTGCTAACTGGGTATTGGAACATGTGTAAATATTTTCTGAGAAAACAAGGATTATCAAATGAAGGAAACCTGATGTTTTCTCCTTAGAAAACGGGAATAATTCATAAGCTTAGGTCTGCCCTATCCCAGAGGAGTCTGAATGAGCCCTATTTGTTTTAGGTTTATCATGTAACAGAAACAAATCTTGCCCCCAGCTACAGCAGCATAATTCTGGAGGAACCTTCAGGTTTAGTTCTGCTGTAACTTAAACTGGTACTATCTCAGTGTAACACATCTGATTTCAGCAAAGTTCCTCATGTTTTGCACCATTTTTAATAGCCAAGAAAATTAGAAATGAAATTAGAGCCTAGAAACAACGAATTAACACTAGCCAGATAAGCACATGCAATCTACTCTGTGTAACACAAGAATTAAATACTGCTGATCTTTGCAAGGAGCAATGACAACTCAAATACAATGCCTTGGGGCCTGCAATAACCTGGAGGCTAATTAACTGCAGAGAGTGGTTTTTATATTACACTTTGTATTAAATAAATTCAGCACAAGTCCACAGAGACGAATAAGCATTTTTAGGCAGTCTAGCTAAACTATACCCCAAAAGTGATGAAGCTACGTAGGATTCTGGCTTGTGAGATGTCTATTAATATATTGTCCTCCAATAATGGAGGTGCTTAAGATGAAAATAAGAGCAAATAAGAGATGGAGATAGAGCAAGTCTTCTGTCAGTACAATTTTCATTATTTTTGTATCTTTCTTTGGACATAGTACTAACAGAAATATACTTTACCTCAGGGTTTTGTAATACTGCCCTAAAATACATCATCACTTTAAAACCAGAAGCTGATGTGATCAACTAAGTAAAAAAGCAAAAGAAGGCAGGCCTAGTTCTCTATATCTTCATTTCACGGCTTACCTAAGTATCCCATTTTCTCATAATCTCTCGGTGAAACCCGAAGATGCATACTAGCAGTATGCAAGCAAAATGCTGCAAGGCCAAGTGCTGAGCACAGTAGGGATATCAGCAAGGAATCTCTGTGGGGGGAATAAAATCCTGCTTGGTTCATAAAAGGTCTGATCACAGGCAACAACTGGGGTGCATACAGATCAGTATCCAACAAATATAGCAGTCACCCAAAAAAAGTCTATGCCTTGGCTGATAAGGACGATGAAATGGCATATAGTAAAGTCTCTGTAATCCTCCTATCACAATACCACAGAAAAGAGAATATATTTCAACAGGTTTCTTTCTAATCAAATAACACACTGTGAACAAGCAATACGCTAGGTATTAAGCATCTCTTTTTAATATAAAATAATTCTGTATACTATAGCATAGCTCTTAAAATATTATAATTCTGGTGTGATGATTCAGCTGACAGGGCATTCAGCCTTCCCAGGACAAGTCTAATGGGTTCTTTGTTGCTATTCTCTGGAGATGGGAAATTGCTTGGTAACTCTTACAGTACTGCAGGGCATCTGACTCTTTTTATTCTTCAGCAAGAATCTGAAGTCTCTGTGACTGAACTGGACACAAAAGCATTATTCTTCACTTGCAAGACTCCTTTACCTGGACATACCTGTTAGAATGGCCAGTTTGTTTTTGTCGGACAGCACCTTCCCCATGGCCTGGTTGTGACAACACAGCAACCAGAAAATGGCACAGCTTATCTCAAAGGTGGATGAGAAAGGGCAAATGCAAGTGCAAACCTTGCAACTCCACAGCAGAAGCTTTTCCGTGCACTAGCGGAGAGTAGAGGAGAGTATCTCTGATGATGTCTCCCTGTTCTTTGAGAACTAAAAAATTTGGAAAGTAAGGGATGATGGCATCAACTAAGCCACCGAAAAATGCACACTTAGAATAAATAATCTCTGTTCTGGTCGCAAAGAAATATTCCGCTTCTCTTTGTAGATGTCTTTGTCTTGTTCTCATTCCCTCCCTCACACACATAAGAAGTCTGGAAGTAGAAACAAGGCAGAAACTATTACTGATTCCAATACTTAGCTGAAAAAATAAGACATCACTCATTTTTTATTTCCAAACTAGCAGGTATGTGAATCAGAACCATGAGCTAAGTTTGAATTTATTGTAGTGGTGTATGCCTTCTTTCTGAACACTTCCAATGCAGTTATAATACACTGAACATAGCAAGGAGTGGAAGCACGTGGAGTATGGCTTCAATCTTGTTAGACCCTTCAGGTTGAAGAATCGGTTTCCCAGGACTTCTCTCCATTAAAAAAGTAAAACCCCTTAAAAGAAAATCTATCTCCTTCCAAAAGAGATGCCAGGTATGTCGACAACATCTGGTGTAGCCAGTGATGTCTTGAGAGAGCTGAAATATCAATAGGAGCTCCTCAAGCACACCTGCATAATCTGTGGTAAACAGAGCAGGATGAGGCAAAAAGAAACACCACCAATGTTGCTTTACCCCAGATTTCTCAGATATCCTTATCCCAAATTCAAAAGAAAAGGAGTAGACAAATGGTGGATGGTGGATTTCACAAAATTATAATAAATAAAATAAGCCTGTCCCTCCTCTAGAATCTTTCACACAGGCATGGTCACCCTCTTTCGGAAAAATGAGACTTAGCCACCAATATGAGTCAAGTCTTATTCAGGACCTTCAACAAGTAATAACTGCTGAAATTTATGCAGGGACTAGATCAGTGAAACCTTGTACTTCCCCAAGTTATGACCCCACTAATAAACAACTTGACAACCTGCATCAGGATAGCTTTATCCACAAATTTAACACACCAGCTATTTACCATCAGATGGCCTCAACTGTTCCCAAATGGAGGCAAGCTGGTTTCACCCTTCATTCTCATACGATTTCTTAGATATTATGGCTAAGGCAAACTGTCATGTTTTGATTTCCATACAGTCAGAATGGAATAGCAAAGTAGCAGAAAAGTAGCGCAGTTTTTATTCATGGGCAAAGGTCTGGCCCTATTATGCAGCTGCCCTTTATAACCTTTTTTTTTAAAAAAAATGCTTAGCAGTTTCTCAGTCTCAGGGATAAGATAAATCCATAATTCTGTGGAATTCCTGTGTTATGAAACCTCCTGTTGCACTGCTTGTCTCGACAGTGTGGTCATCATGAAGTCTCACCACTGACAGCATCCTACATGTTACCACTGGCAAGGTTTCAGCTGAGACCACTGGACAAAAGTCAACAGATAAAACCATGATTCCGAAGTATTTTTTTGAAAAGAAGAGCTGAATCTCATGAATAAATGAATGGTTTTGAGTTTCTACTGTAGTCAAGAACCTTCATTAATGAGATCCAGACAGATTTACATTTTCAAAAAGCACAAGATTTTGGTGTTTTGCCATTTAAATCATCAACTACTGTATAAATTACATTTGTAAGACCCATTGGCTCCAACCAAAGGGTATTTAAGAGTCTGTCTGACTGTCTGAGTTATGAAAGGACCAGGTAAGAGGAAGTGGAAAAAAAGACAAGCTATAGAATATCCATTAGTAAGATGACTAATATTACTACAAACCTAAGTTCCAATTTCTTTGGCCTCTTTCATGGCGATTTAAAGATAATTGTAGCAAAGGTTCAGGAAGAAAAGCTAAAAGAGAGACAAATCCTGCAAAGGGAGGTCATATTTACAAATGCCCAATATTCCTTCAGGTTTATTGTAAACTATTTATGAGTTGCTTTTTAATATCAAAGTTCTTCATGAGTTCATTGGAGAGGTGGTCAAGATTAGTAATGAACTAATTGTCATAGAAAAAAAATTTATTGCTAACAGTCTGCAAAAATCTAGCAGTTTGGCTTCTGTGGGTAAAAATGAGGTAATGTAGCAAAGTCCTGACTATGAGGAAATATATAGGTTTTTTAGATCACAGACAAATAAGATTAATGTTATATCCCATGCTGTGCTGAAAAGGATATCTTGCCTGGCTAAAAAATATATTTTAAAACCATCTAATTCCCTTGTTTTTTCCTATGTTTTACATTTTTTTTTACATAAATGTTTCCTGTTCCAATAATATAACTTTTCCCTGTCACACAGCTTGCATTTTCCTCAGCTTCAGTAATGAAAAAAAATTAGTTAAATTCACTTTTGTTTAAAGCCAATTTCTCATTCAGATTTCCATTCAGCAGTAGATTATATTAACGCTGAACTCAGAGCTGGAAGTGAGGACACTGAGGACAAACTCAAGTAGATTTTTTTCTTCTGATTTATGGAAATATTTGTACTGTTTTTCTTGTTTTCAAAATCTTGGTAAATTTTGTCCTTGAATTGATCTGACAAAATTGGTTTAAACTGAACTTGTAGAAAAATGGAAGATCTTTCAGGATAATGTTTCATTTTGATACATTTTCTCACCATTTTGCTGGTTTGGACAAATATACATTGATCTTTCAATCATCATCTAAAGCACTTAATAACAAACTCATAAGCAAGGCAGATGGATCTGTGTAAAGCGAGAACCTTCCCTCATTGGTTGTCGTGCCTTCCCCTCACCATTTGAAGATCTTTTACAACAAATTTCAGCCCAAAATCCAGTCCCAAAGCAAATACCAAAAGGTTTAATTAATCGTTTTGGTTTGGTTTGTATGTGTGTTCTTTTTAAGCTATTTTTTTCAATCTGGTCACAAAGACCAGTGCCTTTTTTCATGTTTTGAACATCAGGAATTCAGCAGAAATTAAAACTGTATCTCCAGTTTGAATTTTTTTCATAGTTTTCATTCATTATTTCAGACTCAAAAGGTTTAAATAGCCTTATGAAAGCTTGAGGGCTTCTTCTGTGATGCACTCAGTTTGGACATCAGAGAGCACCAAGTTGAGAGATTCAACTAGAAAGTACTACTGGATAATCCGTTATAAAAAAGACTTTCCAGAGACATATTGGAGGATGATATATTCTAGACTGGGGCAAGTAGGAGGGACTTCAGCACGAGGAAAAAATGAATCACTAAAAATGCATTCTGTGGAGGTGCATAGTTGTGTAAAGAGAACCTCCAAAACTTTCCACATTAGTTTTAAATTATCTGTAAATGCCAAGAAACTCCAGGCAATCTTCAGTTACTAATTTTCACCCTATTTATTGCTGTTACAAAAAAAAAGAAGGAAAGAAGAAGGGGCCATACAGTCTTCCCTGGTGGCCTATAGCACTGTAGGAAATATTTTTGTATAGATGTAACATGTCTTTCATCAATAATATTTTTGATTTTAACAGAGCAAGTTACTTTTCAAAAGAAAAGATTATGTTGGCAACCTGCTGCTAGAGCTTTTGTGTTTCATCTTTAATGTGAAAAAGTCGTGCTGTGACCCAACCCAAGCTGCACCCACGTTAAGACTTGCTCACAAACACACTTCTCTTCTGCTTGTTCCATGCATGTTTTCAGAGCAGTTCTGTCTAATGTCACTGTTTTTTGCAATCAGGACTGCCTTTTTTGGTTACTTAGAGGAGAATTTTATCCCCAAAGCCTCACACTGATGTTCTCTCTAATGGCCACAACTGTCACGCCCTTAACTTGGCTTCCAGGACACCAACTACTGATGCAATGAGGAGGCAATTACTACGCTCCCTCAGAGTGAACAGGAGAATCAGAAATGTCTTTTTGAATATATTACCTTATGGCAAATTCAGAGAATCTGAATCTCTCTCATGTTCATGAGATCTAACTACTTCCCCGTAACTGTAGCAACCTCTTCAGCATTTGGAGAAAATTAAACTAAATACATCTTGCCAACGGCAAATACTCAAAGGACAACTTTTATTTTAATTACTGTAGACATAGGAAAAGGAGTTCTTTAAGGAAGTCTGTCAACGAAGAGCTATATATAACTCTTGAGGAATTCCTTAGTGATTTTTCTGGTTAAACAGATTTCCTTAAAAATACATTTGTTTGCTGCTCAGGGTGGAATTATTGTAAAATCAAATACTTATTTTTCAAAAGTCTGATCTGACTGGTAATGCTAACACAGCAGATAGTAAACACACATCCATTGCACAATTTAGGTTTGTCGTATTGATCTTAAAAAAATGACTAGGCATTACAGAGCCAATGTTTGTATCTATTGAGAAAAGGGCCAGAATGAAGTGTTAACCATTGGAGTTAAAGTTCTTTCTCTCATTGATTTCAGTAAGCATTTTTCCAGATCCAAAGCCTTTCCATTAAGTTCAGTGCTTTTTCAGTCAGGGCTGTGATATCCATTGAAGCCAAAGAACAGCAAAGCTTGTCTGATCTTTTTTGAGACTCCGGTTTCAGTTAAATAACCCAGCGGACCATTCTCTGAATTAGCATTGCAGAATATGTACCAGCAGAGAGGGTACTACTAAGCTGTGAGCTATCTGAGAGGTACTCCAGAACAAGGAAAGCAACAGACCATGCAAGCTGCATGCAGTCCTTATTTTGTGCTATTACGAAGGAAAGCATCCTTTTAACCTTTCATTTCTTTCCGGACTTGGATGAATTTCTTTCTTTCTTAGCTTTACATTCCCCTTATTTATTTCTGAATTTAGCTGGTTTACTGCTTAATTTTATAAAGAGTTGCCCAGTATATATTTATAGTGGTGGCATTACTTTAATGACACAACGCCAGCCTGCACTGTTGTGAGGATTAGCAAAGACCTGTGAATAGACATTCATAGGGATGAATTCTGAGATGATGTGTAACATAAACTGAGGAAAAGGAGCCACACAGAGTCCGTGTTAAGGTAAATCATAAAAAGAGGGAACAGAAGAGGAAAAACAGTTAAGTGAATGGTATGTAACACCTAATCTAAAGCACATTTATCTCTCCTTCAGCACACACAAAACTTTTACTAGTTTCTTTTTATGGTTACTGAATACCCACATTATCTGAAGTTAGAATTTACTGTGCTGGCCTTAAACCCTAACTAAAACCTTAAAAATAGGCTTCGTAATAAAAATATTTATTAATGTGTAACCTACACCAACTCTTACACTCCCACTAAATTCATCCCATTGTCTCCCAAGAAGAATGCCGTGAATGTCTGTCAGCCACAGAAATATATTTAACACACTTATACTAGAGTGACAGTGTTTGACTGTCTTCTATTTCTTACTACTTTGGCTCTATTTTAAATACATGCGTATGCTTTCTCAGCAACTCAGCTTCTGAAACACAAAAAAATAAATTTACTAATTTCTGCAGCTGTGAAAAGATTTCTGGAATAAGGAAAATCTCAATAGCTCCTTCATTCAATCACTTTCTTAATAAAAACAGCTCAGGATTAAAGAAATCTAGGGAAAGAGAAAAGATTAACCTAGAAAAGGCAAATAGGCAAGTCAAGTGAATAAAGCTCGGCTTGATTTTTGCTTCCCACTTCAACAGAGGAATCCTACAAGGACCAGGCGACGGTGCCATAGCTCTCAAATGCATGGCAGGGGTGGGCATGGTTCCCCTACGTGCACCTCAGCTCATGTGACATTAATCAGGGACACAGTGCAATAGCTCAGAGGAGGAGGAATATGCAGTCCCTGGCACAGAACCACATTTTCTCTCTGGTTTCATGCAGTTAACACACGGAGCGCAGGAGTCAGAGGGATGCCACGGGACTATAATGGAAATAAATGACTTTGCAGACCCAATGGAGGGAGGTGGGAGCAAAAAAGCACCCTCACCCCCAGTGGCTGTGTAAATCTGTCCCCACCAGGCGAGCTCCGGGAGGTGCTCAGCACCCACCGCTTCCCCAGGAGTCAGTGAGAGTTCAGGTGCTTACTATGTCATCAGGCTTGACCTTCAGATGCGACACCGCCAGGACGTTTGTTTTCCCACAGCAGTGATTGCTTCAGTCAATTATTATTGCCCATCCTAGAGTGCAAACACATAAGGACTTGATTTACAGTGCAAAATATACATCCTGAATTTACTTCCTCTTTTGTTTTTGGACTGTCGTAGCATCTCCAGCTTAAAGAGATGACAGCAAATTACTTCATAGGTAAATATATCTATGTACAGGGAAGGATAAATATCAGTCATTCAGGTCATCCTGAGATGAACGTTCAGTACAGCTTTGGATGTGTTGTGTCTGACATGACAATATATTTAAAGTTTTTCACTTTTTGTTTTAAAAGTGGTATTTTTTCTGCTCCTCCCTGAAGAAAAAATCCTTAGCAAATTTGTTGATTTGGCAATCTAACCATTAAATCCAGTTTAACACAGATTTAAGATTGTACATTCAGTTCTTTAAGCAATGTTTAGGCATTACCAATATACTGAAAGATAGATGAGACAGCCTCATGGTAATACCGCTTTTAACCTTTCCTCTCCTCTACCATGACGGGGGAGAATTACAGTAAATGATGGTTACCTTGTCTGCAGTATGGACAATTGATTTGACCTCACTGCATCTGATGCTCTAATGGACTTCGTGGCTGAATCCCTGGAGATATAAAATATGTCCAAGTGAATTGGGGCAGGTTAAAGAACGGACCCGCTTTTCATGGCTAGCTCAAGCTATCATAGATCTCCCGGTTGTTCTGAGAAGATGATTAAAAATGATCAATATCCAAATCATTAAAAAAAAAAGTGGTAGCTTCTGTAAATCTACCTTAGCTATTTTTTTTTTTCTGCTGAATGCTGGGGGGGGAGTCTATGTTGATGACATGAGTTTCTATAACAAATGTTTGCTTCTGTTTACTCTCTTGTAACATGTTCCCTTTTATATTAAGAATCAGACACTTGGATGGCATGAATCAGCATTGCTTTCCTGAAGTCATGCTTGTTTACACCATGACGAATCTGGCCTTAGGTTTATTTAATATAGATAAAATAACAATACTATAATATTTCCTGGAGCAGAAAATAAAATCAAGGACAGATCTCAGAGAATGATGGCAACTATGATAACTGAATGTCCTTACAGCTCTGCTAGCCATAGTGCCTCAGACAAAAATAAAGGTCTAATTTAGTGAGGGGAAAACAAAAAGATTTTCCTTGGCTGCTCTGAGCCCTTCATTTGACAAAGTGCAATTCAACGTCTTGTTTATCTTTGCCTACCTTCTCACGAATACGTCTGTGCTCTCTTCCCACCAGCATACCACTGAACTCATGGTGAGAATGGGCCTTATGTACATGAGCTTGTAACATCCCGTGACTCAGAGACTCTCCTCTCTACACACAGCAGTAATGGGCCAGGCAACTTCAATGGGATTATAGACATACTTTTACTTAATTTCCTGTGAAACCCAAGCCCTAAGAAGACAGCTGAACAACTGTTCCACAGGTGGCACACCTACATTAGATAATTATTTAGTAAACTTGAAATCTAGGGGAGCCCAAATCTTTAACCTGCAAAGTCTGACATTGTTTGGATCTAACATTTCCTTTTGTTTAATGACAGAAATAAAAGCTAATTCCAAAGCCTGTATTTGAAGGCGCATGCACATTTTCCTAGTTTTGAGAAGTGTCAGGATATAGGAATTGGACAGACCTAGCTCAACTCCATTAGATTTATTGGGTAAATATGAAGAATCTTCTATTATGAAGAAATAGGTTCTCAAGAGTCAGGACATTTCCACATGAAATTATGGGTTGCATCTACATAAATGGTGTATAAATAAATTAATGGAAATTTCCAACAAATTGAAAAAGTTTAAATTTTTTTTATCCAGTTGTTTGTTGAACAATACTTACCTTTTGTCTTTCACACATTGTTTGTTTAAAAATATGGATGTGTAACAATGGCCTCTGAAAAGCATGTTTCCTTATCCTAATGTCCTGTTCCTATATGTAGAAAAGTGAAGGCATTTTGCAAGCTCTTTGCTCAAGTCTCTGGGGTCGTCTACACTCTGTGGCTAGGGCTGAGCTGAATGCCTAGCATCCATGGGTAGAAGAGGGAACAACTGCTGACCCTCCGATCCAGCTATTCTTGTATCTGGAAACATTGTCAGGTGCTGCAAGCATCAAGCCATCTGAAAGGCCAAAGTTGAGCACTACATTATTGGAGTAGATGACACCTTATTCTTATTCTTCAACAATTCTAACAACTTCGAGTCCCTCGCTGTCCCTTTATGAACACAGATGTCATTTTGATGGGGGACAGCCAAAATGACAAGAAGGTGACCTATCAGTGAACTCAGGAGCAGGTGAGGCCTGTCAGCTTCTAATTTGAAACTGGTGTCAGTCCTGAGGAATGGCTGGTATAATCACATTTGTAACTGATATCCTATAAACTCCGCAAACATTCACAGTGCGCCTGTTATGAGTAATATGAAATTAACGATTCGTGTTTATGACACGAGACACCAACTGAATCAAGTAGGTTTCAGTAACTGGATCAGCTCCGTCTGTCTTCCAGAGCAGAACATCAAACTGCCTCAGTTGAAGCCAAATGACTGTGTCCTTATGTTACGATAGGCATTGTATTTATTTTGAAGACAAACTTTTGTAACTAGGAGTAAAGGCGAGACCTAAGAACTAACTTCTACTGGAAATTATTCCTTTTAAAATTTCTCTCACTTGAGCCCAGCCCTTAAGACATTTGTGATTTTTAAGTTGGAGTTTGGGACCTAACAAATCACATACTGTATCTCAAATTTTCTGAATAACTGAAGGGAAGGCTCTGTGTAAATCTCTCTCAGACACATAAATTACCAGCTGCATGAATGCTGCCATTAAGACATGCAGACAAGTGCAAGGGGTGTCGACAGGGCAGGATGCCCAAAAGAGGTGGAGTCACAGAGAAAACAAGACATTTGCTCACTGAGTAATTTATCCTTAATCTGCCTTCACTGTAGCTGACCAAGAATGAACACCATGATTTAGCCTGTCAGGCTCCCTCACTTCTCTAGCATCAGAGCATTCTTTTCTGCCAACTAGGCCTTTTCTTCCTGTTTCTGTGTTGCTTTACCTCTATTTTTTTATTAGGAAAAGTCAAAATTGCAGTATGTGAAGCTAAGATTTGAATTAAAATCAGGCTCAAGTACAAACTTAGGGTAAAGTGCATTTCTGATTTGAAGACAGCAAAAAATCTTACAATCTTTTCCACATATATTTCAGCCCGCATTGGCAGAAATCCTGACCATTCAGTTCCTTTCCTGATGAAAGTGCTGCCAAGCTTGGCGCATATATTAGAAGAAAGTTCCTTTCCACAGACTTGCAAAGTTAAAGAAGGACCAGAAAACACATCCATTGCAATTCTTACAGCGGAGTTTAGTTAGTGGCACTAGACAAATTCAAGTCCAAAAAACCGATTAGCTAGTGGAGCTTGCTGAGCAGTTCAGTACATTTTCACATATACGATCCACTTGAGCTACTAGCCTGTTGTAGTGCTGCTCTGTGGTAGGAAAATAACAGTTATTCCTATTTACCAAGAGAGAACTATGTCCCACAGAGATTCAGTAATGTAATCAAGGCCAGGTACAGCACTACAGCTGCGAGCCAAGCGCAGTCATCCTTTGCACTCTGGCCCAGCACTAACACACCACACTTCTCATGCTGCTTAGCTCAGGTTTCCAGCCATGAACGCCACCTAATTAACAGAAGACAGGTACAACTGCAAACAGCCATTTTGGGAGAATCTCAGCCCTAATCCCACCAGCAAGACCAGCTTGCAAAACTCACATTAACCTCAGGTGCATCAGAAAAACATAGGAGCACTTTGTGTTGCTGCTACCTGAATCTCAAGAGCTCATCCTGAGCAGCTTTAAAACTCACTAGAAATAGCCCATCATACCCATGAAAGTCAAATGTCCAGCTCTAATCCTAGCAATCCTTCTCCACCACCCAAAAATTCATCTCTGAGCATCAGCCTTGAATCCTGAGACAGGGGCTACAAACCGTGCACACTGCCATTGATGTAGTCATCTCTAGACATGTAATACAACAGCTCACTTTAAATCTGATGGTACAGCACAATTGTTTGGTGTTTGGATAGGGCACATAAAACCTTGATAAAAATGACATCCATTCAGAGCTTTTCTAGAACCCAGTGAAATATGTTTTAGTTTTCCTCCTACTTACACGGTTATAATTCAACATATGGTTTAAATAGCCTACCTCTGTGGAACAAAGCTCAGCACAACAGCACATGGTCCCGCTGCTTCAAGTCAACACAGAAGCGTGGCTGCTGGGCAATGTGCACCGTCTCGCTGAGGTCGCGGTGAGTTAGGCAGGGCATAGTGTTATAGTCAGAGGGTCTTGAGCTGGGTTGCTGGAGGCAGGACTGGCTGACCTGCTGGGTTTTTCTGAAGCTCTATTCTTGTATAGTGCTTCTCTGTCAACAGATGAATCGGTTACATTTTTGATTATTGGCTGTAAATGTGCGTTATCTTTTGGTTTCCTAGTAAATCAAGTTTATGTGTGTATACATCCTCTACAGTGTTCATTAAAGTAACACTAAGCTCTAGCATAAGCCCAGAACAGCGTAACAGAAAATTATTGCTAAAAACTGATCTTAGCTTCCTCTGCGGTGCTCGCTGAGCCACCCGCAGAGTCCAGCGGATGAACTGCCACAAGTAGGAGCCTGGGACCCCTCCCTGCCCCTTGTGCTCCTGAGGTTCAAGGAAAACTGCCAGCATTTCGCTCAGCCCATCACCTGACGAGCTGGTGTTCAACACGTTGCGCTGACGGTTAGGAAGCGCCGATGACAGGTAGCTGCGTGGCTGGCGATGCCGAGATGTTCCGCGCTGTTCCCTCCTGCGTGAGAGCTGCTGTCGACGGGCACCAGAGCACAGGGCAGAGCCGGCTGCTGCTCTCTGCCCTGAGCCAAAGCTTCCTGCCACGCCATGTGCCATGGGGCTGGGCTGGCTGCCCTGGCATGTTAAGGCACTCTCCATAGGCTCACCTGGTGCCTCCAGCAGTTTAGGATGAGGATGTCTTTTTTTTTTTTTTTCTAAAAACAGGCAGCATTTCTGTAGAATAACTCCTGAAGGTTTTTCACAGTGACCAGAAAACCAAGCAGGGGGAAAAAAAAAAAAAAAAAAAGGCTAGGATCCCTTCTGAAAGGTAGAAAGTAGAAGAATGGGACAAAAACTTTTGTCGAGCTGTTCAGGGTAGACCGTGATCTTGAGACTACTCCCCATATGCAGAAAGGAGTAACAGAGCACATCTGTTTTCATGACGTAGCTGATGGTATTTTGAGCACTCAGGTCCTGCACTTCCCCTTGACCTCGCATCACCACTTTCTGTTAATACAATTACTTTTGGGGCCTCCTCGGTTCCCACCAGCTTTAGTTTTGAAGTTAAACAAAATTAGTACTTTCAGGGCAACCATGGAACTGCTGGAAACGCACAGTAGAGCATTTAAAAGCAGAAGAGAGGTAAGAGGGGAAAAATGAGACTATAAACAGAGATCCCAGTGTTTAATTCTATTAATCTCCATTATATTGGGGTGGGTAGAAACAAGGAAGTCTGCATCACAAAAAAGATTTGAGGCATTTGGGCTTGCCTCCATGTCATGCTGAACAGAGAGCAACATCACCGCTAGGCTCATTGCATGGGAGACACCTGTGCACAAGTCTTTCCCCTGACCAGCTTGAATCGAGGGTTTAAGCACGACCGGTCCCTATGTCACCCAGCTGCTACGACTGCTGGCTTACCGACGTTTTCTCCCTGACTTACTGAATTTTTAAATAGCTCTGCAAAATGGATTGGCACTAGCAGGATATACTGAGCCCATGAACCAATGACTAGGAAACTAGTCTGCAAAGCAGGTTCAAATCCTTGCCCTGCTTGATTCCCTCTCAGGCTCAGTGACTATTATTTCACATCTCACTGAGCTTTGCTGACTACAGGGCTCCCACATGCAAGTGCCCTAATCACTTTTTTTTCTATATACAGAAAGTCTACCCTGTTTGGGAAACTTTCCCCTCAAAACCAATCCATTTACAAGGCAAGTTTAAGTTTTGGTGGCGCAGTGTTTTCTTTAACGAAAAAAAAAAAAAAGGCATGTTTCAGTCAAAAACCTGTAACCAACTCGAACTGAAATGGCACTGTTTTCCCTGCCCTCGGCTGCATGGCAACGTGTACGCAGCCCCAGGGAAAGTTCCAACACCAATGCAGTGACCCAGTGAAAATCCTGGAAGCAGGAAGACAGCATTAAAGACATCCATTAAGTAGCGTTTACATATACTGCTGAGGTGAATTTCAAAACTCTCCAGCATTATTTGCAATTTGATGGTTTAGGAAAGCCACGTGGTAATTGTACCTCAGACACAAGATGTTATGCCAATAACAAAATTATCTTACCCCCTGAAGCCCATCTCCTCTTCTTAAACCAGAGCTGCAGAGGCAGAGGGGGATGCCCGTGGCACACAGCCTCTCCCGTTTCCTCTCATCGGTACAAGTCTGCAGAATGACGACATGGATTTATTCGAAGGAGACAGTATGGAAGCAGACCTGGACGCACGTGAGAGCTGGAGGCATCTCACTGTAATTAATGAGTACTGAAACAAGTAGTTACTTATGTTGCACAGGTCTAATGAATAGGAATTAGTCATATCTCTGATTCTTGGGAGGCTATTTCATTTATGCTGCTTATCTGATATTTTAAAGGAAACTGCACTATTTTCTAGTCCAAAGAGGGATGGGTGGGTAAAACAAGAGCTGACTTGTGCCTTTGACTAAACATTAGCAAACTAGTTTCCAAGTTTGGAAGTGTCTGGATGTATTTTTCCATATTTTTTCTTTCTTTGAGTTTTCCTGACTTCAGTCAGGAGGTGAAATGCCAGAAATACCCAGAGACAACCTATCTAACCAGACGGCTCCCCCACGGGCATTGCAGCCCGACGGGTGTTTTTCCAAACCACCCCTGAACTCTGAACCTCCAAATCATTTACAGATCTCTTCCACTCGGAGACAAAACCACATCCCTGCATGACTTTTGAAAGCAGGAGCGTGGCGGAGCGCCTGGCTCAGCGGAGCTCCTGTGCATAGAGCAGCTGCTTTGCAAACACGGCTGGAGTGCCTGCGAAGGCTGTTGTGGCCTTCCGGAGCCGGGAACGGAGGAGTTGCGGATGCAATCTCTGTGTCAGAATCCGCTTGTGCTGGATGCTGTTAACATCTGTGGAGCTAAGCACAAGCTGGGCACCCATTAGCTCTGTAATTACCCAAAGTAAACCATCACCTCTGCTGCTCAGGCTGGAGCCTGAACAGCGCTTAACTAGCCAAAGGCAACTGGGAGACCCTAAATTTCCAATTACAAGCACTGTCTGGTCAGACGGTATTTTTTGTAAGAAACTAAAGCCTTCTGTCCCTGGTGATAAGCTGGGTTTTATTATGAAATATAACAGTTGTATTGTACATGACTGTTCTGTACAACACAATTTACAGAGTTGCTCTGGTGGCCGCTGTCATTGACAGGGTGCCCTTTACAATGGGACTTGTACCTCGGCGAAATTTTCATGATTCTAAAGGAGTGGAAAAAGAAATATTTCCATGGCTGAAAATTTCTGTTAGGTAACTGTTATTGAAGTGTGTACAAGATTGCATGTCACAACATTTTTATTGTTAGCTGGTGGGACTTAACATTGACTGACAGCAGCAGTTTAACAACTGAGATGCCGTGCAGTTCGCTATTTTACTTGTTTTTCCGTAGATGAGCTCTGTATTTTAGGGGACTATAATTTTCAAGTTATAAAGCCTGTCTTCAGAGATGCATACTCCCTTCCTCCCACTTTCAGTATCTTTATCAAGTTGGTACGAGACAAGTGAGTAATAAAAGAGATCAAAAAATAATGCATTAATTTTGTCTTGCTATATAGTGTCAGAGTATCACAGCCTCTTAATAACATAACCAACGTGACTATAGGAAATACAGTTAAAATGAAAATGAGCGACAGTTTGGGGGGGGGGGTGGTGTAACTTAGGACCCAATTCTGTTTCTCTAATTATGCAGTAAATCAAGATACTCCAAACAGAGGACTTGGTGGAAAGCAAATGGAGTTTTACATCAAACGGAGATATTAAAGGGAAAACTAGTTGACAGAGCAGAAAAAAGGCAACATACAGCAGTGGGTTTTTCCAGTAAAATGTCACTCTTACAAGCCACCTGGCATTACTTGTGTGCATTGCTTATGCCACATTCTAAACTGCCTTCCCTCTTCTCTGTATAAGCAAATGCACTGCCCACGGGGCGCGGCCCTGCTCTCAGGTGGGGGTCCCGCTGCCCCCTCCCCGCCGCCCCCCGCCGCCGCCGCCGCTCCCCGCCGCCCGCTAGGTGGCGGGCCAGGCGCTGACATGGCGGCCGCGGCCCCCGCGCCCCCCCCCGCCGCCGGCAGCCCCGCGCTGGGTTTGCGCCTCAGGTGCCGCCGCCGCCTGCCCGGGGTCGGGAGCCGCGGTAGTTTGGCTTTACCGAACCTCGGCTAACGCCTAAATTTAACTCCTCCTTTCCCCCCGCCGCTATGAATTCCTGTTGCTGGAATTTCAGAGGCCGCAAACAGTGATATATCCTGTTCCTTGGATCTTTTGCTCTGCCAGAGGAGGAAAACCATTCCCCCAGGGTTAACTCTGTGTTATCGTCACTCGGAAATGCTCCCTGCTATCACACAATCATCCTGAAAAATCCCAACACCTTTTGGCTTGAGCCTTTGCCAGCCACGCGTATGGCTACTTACCAAAAAGTCTTTCGCATCGCCATATGCAGAAGTGGGAGCCCGTGAAATCCCCTGCCTCGTGCTGTGGTGACGTCTCCATCCACGTTTAGGTTTTCCACATTTATTTTACCTCTGGTTTAATCCCGAGAAACTATTTCGTCAATGTTTTTGCAGCTTGCCTCAGCATAAAGACCACCACTGTAAAACAGCGTATTTGAAAGCTAACAGAAATGTTTAGGACAGGAATCTTCTAATGAGATTGATGTGTTTGTCAGTTTGTTAGTGTACGCAATATTTTATCAAGGAAGTGATGCTAACTACGCTGCCGACATTGCATTAATGTTTCTTGCTTCCTGTCTGTTCACATTACTAACCTAAGTAGCTGTGTAATACTTGTGTGCCAAAGTCACGAAAACGGGCTTAGACGCCTGTCAGAGATGCTGGGGTAGTTGAGCTCATCTGAATTTGTGTTTCTGCAGCACTCTGCTCTGGTGGGACTCCCACATTTCAGCACAAAAGCTTGCTTTTTACTCCATCTCCCACATCTGACATGTTCTTACTTAATGTTCTTCTAGGTTAGGTCTCCGTTGCCATACACAGAATAAACTATAATAACAGCCTAATTCTGGATCTAACTGGGCCAGAGTGACTTAAGGGTAACTTCATGGAGGGCAGCTGGCTGGGTCCTGCACAGTTCAAATGTCGGGCTTCTGCCTTTAGCTCCGGCACCACAAAAAGCAGTGCTAGCGCTCAGTGCCAAGAGGCACTGGAAATGAAAGGAGTTTGGGATTGCCATTAACCCTGGCTTCAGAATATCAGGGCAATTAACAGCATTACAAAATGCTAGCAGAGAAGGAGGCCAGGTAAAAAGGAAAGGGACAAGGAAGAGAGGAAGATAAGCAGAAACAAAAAATGATTTGAGAGTAATATATAGGGGAGTTACAAGGTACTGGTCTTCATTCCTTGAGCCTATTCATGTGTGTGCGCGAGTGCACGCATGTGCGTGTTACCCCAGCACATCACCATAGTAGCTGCTGCTGGAGAACAAATAAGAAAAGGAAACGTGGAAGGAGACGGTGAATAGGAAAGGACAGTGGTCTAGAATAAGGAAGCCTGTTATTTTTTATTTGTGTTTGAAGACTGATGGACTTGCATAAACTTGCATAGCTTCCACATGGAAGAACTGATTGTTTTGAAAACGAATGCAGAGATTCAGTCCTAGGGAGATTATTTCAAAGCAGTAAAACAGTTGGCTCTTTAAAACGTTTCTGAACAGTGACACTGAAAAACTCTTAATGGTAGCAGCACGAATAAGGCAGCATTAATGAATTCAGTCCTTGCTGGTAAAACACTGCCGTGCTTTTGAAGTAAAAACTTCAAACTGTTTTTGTTTGTTTGCTAGGAGTTCATCTCCCTTTTTCACTTTCTTTTAATCGAATGGGATTTTGGTTCTGTCTGTCATTTTGAAGTAGACTGGAAAAGAGGGAAAGGCCCCTGCGAGAAATGAATTTAACAATCAAATGCTGTCCCTGAGAAATCAGAGCGGTTCCTCTGTGCCGGGGGGGGCACCAGCAGAGAATGGGGGGGGCTGAATGTTGCTCACAGGCTCAGTGTTGCACAGCTCCCATTTGGGCTTCAAAGGCCACTGGCAACATTTTTTTAAATGTTCTGAAATTTTAGAGTTTTGAAAGTCTGTCCACAAGCGTCATGAGGAACTCTGGGTGGTGAAGCTTTTAGCTGTCCCTTATTTCATTTAGGTGCCTAAAGAAAAGCTAACACCTAGTATAAGTCTTGCATCAGTGCCTGGTTGTCAAGTTCTGGTTTACCTCCTAAGTTCTGTTCAGGTTTTCCCTTAGAAAAACTGAAACACAATCCTGTACTTTGAGTACTGTCAACACACATGAAGTTTCAGTTTGAACTCAATTAAAAACATTAAGATCTGTTCAACATCAGTTTGGCTCTGCCTGAGTTGCCAGGATGCCTTATTTTATGTTGAAAGGAAGTTTGGGGTTTGGTTTTTTTTTTTTTGGTGATCGTGGTTTCTTTGGTAAAAAGGCTGTGTCCAAGACCCACTATCCAGGAGTGCAAAGGTTACCCTGCTCGCTCCCAAGGGCAAACCCTAGAGAAATAGGCCACTCACTCAGAAATCTCTTATCTCCACATGCAGCATATTGTTTCCTTATCAGGAGATACCAGTTTTTGGAAGAACTCGATTTCGGAGTACGAAGCAGTTCCACAGACCACTTGGGCTTGACCTTCAAATGCCTTAGATAGATACAAGCCTTGAAAATGACCCTCTGCACCCTGGGAACTTTTGTGGAAAAAAAAAAGAAGTTCCCGGGGGTATATTCTTGACTGTGTTGCCGAGTCAATGAATTGCAGTGCTCTAAATCAGCTGAATGTTTAGTTAACCGTGAAAAGGTTTTCTTAATCTAGGAAAAGAGAATACTAGTACTAAGGCTGACAGTTTGTGAATGTATATGTTAAATACACGAGTACCTCTACATGACAGGAAAGGAAAAGGAGTCTAGAGATGGACGAGCAACTTTGTATTCCAGTGTCTGCTATCTGGGAAGAGCAAGGAGCTGAGGAGACATACCCAGGAGCAGACCCATGGCTTCTGCAGCGTTGCTCAGAGTCCCAGCAGCACCACGGGCCCAGTGCCACACGCACATCCCAGTGCACCCCAAGAGGCTGCCAGGAACCTGGCAGGGGAAACAGCTGGAGCAGCTAGAAAGCCCATCCAGCTCCAGAAGCAGCATTTTCAGCATTGCAAATGCTTGCCTACCTGAACTCGCACCATCAATGCTTCATTGTAACATGCCCGGAAACAAGGAGAGGCTTTGCCAGACCTTCCCAGCAGCACAGGAGTGGAATATGGATCTGGGACAAGTGTGATTTTTGTCTTAACTACAGCTGATCCCAACAATATGCAGGCAAACACCCTTAATGAGAGATAGGACCAATAAATGTGGTGGCTTTTTTAGGTATTGGCATTTGGGTATTTGGGGGAAAATGCTTCACAGAAGCAAAAGTGCTAATTTATATTTTCCTACATCTTTGTATTTTCATTTCAAAATATGGCTTTTTCGTGAACTATCTATGATAGTCATTACAAATCTGAACAGTTAATGTGGCTCATCTATCGCATGCATGTTTGCAGATCACACTGTGCTGTGTGATACGCTTTTGCAGCCTTTAGAATGTGCAGCTGCAAATGGGAATGTAGGAAGGGTCAGCATTGAGGGGTTTGCATTTAGCATCGCCTATTGGAATCCCAAAACTAAAAATGAGCCAGAGGAAAACAGCAGTGCTCTGCTTCGCATACACTTATGGCCAATGAGCAATTCCAAGGATCCAGGTCCAATTTCACAATTCTGCACATGCACCCCTGCAAATCTTTTCAAAATCTGCAGCAATAAATGTGTAGGCATCTGAGGGTTGGATTCAGACCTGAAATGAATGTTTACTTCTATCAATTAGGAGTAGACAAGCGCTCTATGATCACTACCCTAACAAAACCAGAACTTTATCTGTGGATTTGAAAAATTGTGTTTGAAGAGAAAAACCACAAGATCTGGAAGTATATTTAAGTTCCTCTAACTCCGACTGATTTCAGTACAGGCACCTAAATTGACATTAAATTTGTAAATACTTTTCCCTGTTGTATTAGGTCAGAGACAGAATTTTGTTCCTGTTAAGATTATGGCTACTGTGACATGAAACTGTGTGACATGAAGATGTGTGACATAAAGTAAATGAATATAGAAAGGTAAAATGTCCATGAAAAATATGTTCACATACCTGCTCTATCTTCCTAGCCTTTTCTTTCCTTCTTTGCTTATTTGTTGCGCTTCTTCCTATGATCTGTTTTGGTCACTCTCAACAGGAAAACCTCATTATAGTAGGTTTTCTTCGAATTGATGCCAGCTGATTTAATTTCAGGCAGAAATTGAACCTTGTTAGGACTGGCTAATTCTTGCAACTTTTCTGATTTGAGTTCCAGACACTAATATAAGGGGAATATTTAACAGTACTTAGTAAATTGACTTAGTAGTAGGAACATGAATTTGAGACCAACACAGTGAACTTATGTAAAGCATACAGCAATTTCATGATCATGAGTATTTACGCAATTAACTAATCCAGAGAGTTTTCATCAGCCAG
Organism: Pelecanus crispus; assembly: GCF_030463565.1. Classification (NCBI taxonomy): domain Eukaryota; kingdom Metazoa; phylum Chordata; class Aves; order Pelecaniformes; family Pelecanidae; genus Pelecanus; species Pelecanus crispus. The sequence continues at coordinate 59,184,633 of NC_134647.1, forward strand.
ACAGACACAGAAACAGGTCACCCAGCTGCTGTGGCCAGTTTACTTGGGGTTTATCTTGTGAACTTGGAATACTTGCCACAACACTCCTGTAATCACTTTAGCAATAATTTCTTGGACAAACTGTTCATGCGATGATAGCCTCAAACCACAAAAGAAGCTTCAATCTTTTAGTCAAAAAGCACTTTGTCTCTTTTCTTTTTTCTAAGGGCTAAGTGCTCTGTGCAAGTTCTTAACTATGAATAGCTCACCCTGCCTTCTAACTCGCAGGCGGGGGCAGTGCTGTGAGCCAGCCCCATATAACCACCCCCACACAGCTCTGCCACTCACCCACTGACCCCGGGCACTCCCTGCTCCTCCATCAATGTGGTACTGTTATCCCAGCCCTACTCACAGATTAGGCAAATCCGTCTTTTTTTTTTTTTTTTTTTTCCTGTTGCAGATATATTTTCTCTTATTTAGGTGGAGAATAGCAGATGCATGTTTATGTGGACATAATTGTCTGTATCATTTCTGAATACCTCAGCACCCCTCGGGGATATACTTAAGCCAGTTGGTCAAAATTTGAGGAAAATCTCTCCCTTTGCATCTGTTCACTGATTTACTGTCTGATCTTTATGTTTGTTTTATTTTGTGAGTGCAACATAAACTTGGGTGCAATTGAGCCACTGTGAGGTCCTGTTGCATTGAGGGGAGCCAAATGGGAATGGTTGTAATCCAGCATTGATCCACTCAGAGGTGAGCAGGTTAGGCTGTAGGGTAAGTGGGATGCCAGTTTCTGTACACCCCATATAACGTGTCCATCTGCACAGAAGTCACCCAAATTGTTCAGAGCTGCTGGTGCCAGCTTTATTTTGGGATCCAGCTGAGAAGCCTGGATTTAGCTGCTCTTAGGACCTGGATCCAAACTTACATTTCATATCAAAGCATGTCACCCTATAACACTTCTGCCATTCATGCAAGTCTTGCAAGTTTCTATTGGCCCAGCACAAATAAATATAATCTTATTGGTATTAAAAGAACCACACACACACACACACACACACAAAAAAAAAAAAAAAACAAAAAACAAACCAAACAAAAAAAACCCTAGATACCTGTTTCGCCTTTGTTGGAAAAGCTGGCTGGGCCTGTAAATGTTCTTGATCGTTTTGCAAGGTTGCAGTGTAGCATATGTGGCTTAGAGTTCCAGTCACAGGGTCCATCAGTGATTTAATATTTAACAAGAAAATGACATTTGTCAGTCACATCTATTGTAAGTTTACGCAGCCATATTTCCCCCAGTTATCTATGTGAAGTGGACAGATACTGTATTAACAGCTCAACATGTCTCCAGGTATCTTTAATCCCTTTCCTCCCACTCTGTTCTTCTATCAGGCAATCAGCTTAGGTCAGACTCACTGCAGTGGGCCAGCACAGCAGTCTGCATTTAGAGGCAGAAAATCTGAATGTTCGCACTGCTGACCTTATTGTTTTACAGACTATTGATTGCAAGTCATCAGGTTTCAGCGGTTCAAAGGGATCAATCTCTGGAAAAGAAAAGCAGAAAGAAGGAATGAACCCATACACAGGACGAGGGCACTATTGCAACTGAACTGACAAACGGCATTAGGCTGATTTTGTGTAATGTGGATAAATAGTAATGAAAAGAGGTTCTCTAATCTCTTCTATGCAGCACCGGAGCACAGCCAGCCAGAAGTTCGCAGCACACCAGTTGTGCCCATGTGGTCTGCAGAGAAGGGGGTGCTGGCAAGGACTACAGCAAGGGCTGGGTGAGACAGGTGTTCCCCTCCAGGGCCTCCAAATGGAGCAGAAGCTCCATGTTTCTCCCCATGGGCCCACGCCCAGCTTACACTTTCCTCTAGACAGAGCAAGAGGCACCTCCTAAACCAGAGCCAGGGTGGGATGGGTAAGAGGATTGGCAATGAGCCCACCAGCCCTGTTCAGGCTGCTCCAGGAAAGGAAAACAGTGACAGCAGATGGCAGTGCCCAGGTGAGGGCTGGGGGTTGCCGAGCAGCTTCCCAGCACCATTTGCCTGCTGAAAGGCAGTGGGGATGGGAAGGGCAATGGGAACAGCTAGAGCAGGGAGCCCGAGTGCTCTGGCGGCAGGGTGAGGCTGCCTCTGACAGACTCTGTCTGAATCTCCCAGACTTAAATGCCCCTAAGTGCCCATCACCTCACCCCCGGCTCTGGTGCGGGACAGAGGGAGCTGTTCTAAACATTTAAAACAAAGATGGAAAAATAACATGTTTGGCTGCAAGAAGGATTTTGCAAAATTTCATAAACTCATCGTGGGGATTTATTTAAACACTAGGTTTCAAAAGTTGCATAACAAGCAAATAGATGCGGATAATTTTTATGCATCTCACCAGCGCTACAAACAAGACTCATTTTTCTGACACTCAGTCACAATATTGAAAATATGTTTCCTCCCTTGAGATACTGGTAATCAAGATTGTCAAAAGGGGATTTTTTTTTTCTTTTAATTCTTCAAGCTGGGAATATTTAAGACAACTTTGAGAAGATCTTTGTCTACATTTTGGTTTTCTAATTCTCCTTTCATAAACATATTTAATGCAATCCGTGCAAGACAAATAAAACTACTTGTTTCCCAGACATATCCACCTACTGCAATGAGCTCACACTCTGTATTGCTCAGTATAGTAGTCAGTATAGTTGTATTAGCAAATGCATCTATATAAACTATTTAGGTCTGCTGAGAAGCAGAATATGTTAGTCAGATCATCAGCTGAGCTATAGCTTTGTGGTAAGAACCCTTTGCTATATAAAAACATCCACAAGGATGTTCTTAATAGTCTTATGCAGAAACTGAGAAATGTGGCAAACTTGACACACTCTGGAGACCATGAATTGCAGGAGACCAGTCTCTCCCTGTCCCTCTCCACAGCAGTGACTTGGGGTCCACTGAGGCTCTGGCGTTGCTCAGCAGCCTGTGCTACTCAGCTGTGCCTCCTGTTCTTCATAATGAGGTATGGTAGCAAAATCTAGCTATATATTTGCTATGTTTAAATTGCAGGTTTTATTTGCCCTTTGTTCCCCTTCCTATTGTATGATTAGTTATTGTATTTATCAAAACCACAGCGTCAAATGTCTGAAGTACTACTGCCTGGAGGAGATTAAATGTAACAACCGGAAATGCAAATGAGCAAAAACTCTAGTTTTAAGTCCTGTTGTACTTGAACCTGATGCTTGTCTCAGCCTGGAAAACTTTTTCAAAGGGAAGCAGCATAATCCCAGCCAAAACTAGGAAAACGGCAGTGATAATCAGTTGAGAGCGTGTGACCACATCCTACAGTTCCTCATTCAGAGCTGTCACTTGTCTCTCAAACAGAAAAGTCCTGTTAGAAGATATCTAGCGAAGAGCTTTCTCCACCTCATGAACAGCCCTCAGCTCTCCACCCGAGCCACAGCTCAATGCAGTTCCATATGTTTCTACCATCTTTTCTTTAAAGTATCTGGTTTTCACTGGTTTGGCTTCTTTTTGATGTTGCTGTACTTACAGAATGAAATTAAACTGGAGATTCTACCCTTCATTCAAGCAGAGATGGCATTTCCCTAGAAAATGGTTTTATTTTCCCTAGAAATGTTTTCATTTTCACAAAAGAGTCAATGGCGCTAAATTTCTAAAGTTACATATAGCTTACCAAGGTTTAGACTGACAACAGAAATAATTTGGAAAAGTATACCTTTGTGGTTTTATTAACAATTGCTTTTCTCCTACTGTTCTTAATATTTTGTGAAATTACATGCAGTAAGAAGACCTTTAAGACATCAGCATTACAACACAGCACCGATTCAGGATGCACTGTTTGATATTAGACTCATCAGGCCTTTAGAACACAAGTTAGACTGAATTTCAAGTGTATTTTTTGATAAACTATTTGTAAATGAGGTTTATTCTAAATGTTTGCTCATTTAATTAGAACATAAAAGATTTTTCTCTTTGACTGGACCTTGCTTCTGACCCTTCTTGCCTGTGTGTGGTTTGTATTGTTCTTGGCTAATGAGATATAGGATATGTACTAAACATTTACACATTAAAGGCATCCTTCATTCAGCATGAAGGTGTTGATACATCAAGGATACCTCAAACATGCTGAGATTCCAACAACTTGTCAGACAAATTAGCACCTTACCAATCGGGGGTAAAATTGAGTTTCACATTTCTCCCTGGTGGGAAGAAAAAAATCAAAAATGACTGTAGTTTAATGCTTTCTTTGTAAATATGAACACAAAAGGCTTTATTACCTCTGTAGTGTAAATTATAGCCCTCACTGACTATCTGATTTTTAATTTATTGGTTTTAAATGATCCCAGGCAGTTCAGAGCAAATCCATTTTGTCATTCCTCCATTAGGGCAGACATTTCCTCTCTTTTAAGTTTATTTCTTTTACAAGTTTATTTCTTTTTATTTAAAATCCACACCTATATATTAAAATGGAAGGAAATCAAAGTCTCAAATCTGTATGTTCCACTAGCATATAACTACCAGGGGGGTTTAACCCCAGCTCTAAGGAGTATGTGGAATTAAGGGACTGTATGGCAATGAAAAGATAAAGGTGTTTTGTTGTTTTTTTTTTTTTTTTTTTCAGCTGACTAGTGCTGAAAATTAGTGCTCAGTGCTTCAGATTGCTGGCACTCTGCACTAGACATTCAGAGCACCAGAAAGACCTACTGGTCTAATAAAGTATCACAATCAAATAACTGGGCTGGGAGTAAGGTCAAGATCAACCTTAGGGTCTGTAGATGCTACAGCAAGAGCCAATGACCATCCTGCGCCTCTAAGTCACAAATCATTACATAGTGGGTACAGGGGAGATCATGACGCAAATTGCTGCCTACACAAGATTTGGGGAGAGCGGGTTACTATCATAAACGTCTAAGACACAAATTATTTATGCATCAAAAGGGCTTTCTTGAACTTACATACCTCACCATGATCCCATCACAAACATACATTTTCCAAGATTATGAGGTCAGCAAATCAAATCAATCTATAGTCAAAGCAAGATGGGACCTAAGGTTTCTATAGAGATCAGATATGCGCCTGTAGGTCATTCCTCACTCTCCCCTTGGTGTTGTCAATAATCTCAAATTCGGCAGATTTTTTTTAAATACAGGAAAGAAATTTGTGGATGACCTGTCTGGTGGAAGTTGCTTGAAACTCCTTTCAGAAAGAACTGTCATCACACTAATGAATTTTAATCATCAGCCCTTCTTCATTTATCATTAAACCCTAATATCTAAACAAAACATACATACCTCTCTGTTCTATACCTGGGTATCTGCTCAATGTAACTGTTATCCTACAGCCACAACTTCTCCTTAACTAGGACAGGACACCTTAACTGGTGTCCTGTGTGCAATCATCCTTGTTCAAAGATTCAGAGATCATGTTAAACTCATTACAGAATAGCTGTCTGGGAAAAGAGTGTTACCAGAGGCAGGTATTTAATTCTGAGGATGCCAGTTCCTTCTCTGCGCATGTGTTTTTCAGAGTTCTCAGTACAACAAAGTGAGTAGGACTGTTAGTGCCCAGCATCCATAACAAGGCAGACAAGGGCTGCTGAAGCAGAGATATGGGATTGAACGCTGACCATATGGGCATTGCATGGTCATGTCAAACTTGTAAACCAGATTCTTATACAAAGAACTTCATATAGAAATCTGGAGAAGATCAAAGATTTCTATTTTTCATAGTACATGTTTGTATGGAACTTCAGAGCAGCGGTCCTGCTCAGTAACGTATAATACATATATTAAAACACTCACACAGGTTTTTGCCTTGAGGGGAAAAAACTCCCAAAGAAAAAGATGTAGAATGTTTAAATCCTTAAAAGAGAAGTTTTGGTTACCATACATATAGTAACACGATTTATAAATATGTAATTAAAAGGAACTGATTCACTGACAGGATCATAACTGTAGATAACTGTTGGTATTTGACTAAAACAATAATGGCAAGCACTAATTGCATGTGGTCTGTTGCATGGCTACTGGAATCAAGTAGTGAAGAGGATCACAGTTCCTTATTAGTTAGGACCACCTAGAGTGATGGAAAGCTTGAATGATCAAAGAGAAGACAGTTTTATGCTGCAAATGTTGATATACTCTTGAGCTTTCTAGCACAATTTAAGATCCAGTATGAACACTTGACATACCAACTACTGAACAGGGAAGTAAGTGTAGTATCAGACTACAAAAGGTTTGTTTGCATCAAAGATAAGTGAGTAATATTCAGTGCTATATTTCTATTCCCTGTTGTATAACAAAATAGTTTTGTATTAGTACCAGAGCTCAACAATTATTTTTGCCTACCTTAATCAAGAATAAATTCTTCCCAATACCAAAGCATGAGAGATCCTTTCCTGCTTTCTCTGAGTATCTACAGTAGTCACTGGGTAGATGGGGTGAAAAAATTTCAGGATATAATTTCTTTGTAGAAATCCAAAGTAATCCACAGTGATTATTTACTTTTTATAACTTGGTCATCCAGTCCCATAGAATTGTTTCTGTTTCTTGACTGAATAGCCGAAATGTTTCAAAGAGAACAATTTATGGTGTCTCTGCAGTATTGTTGGTCATGCCTGGATCATACAAGGCACAGTCTTTCCTTAAAACACTTTTGTGAACAAAAACCTGTTCCCATGAATGTCTGTAAATACTAGCAACAACACAACATGATTGAAACAATCTCTGCTTTGGAACTGAAGCACAACTGAAGAGTGAGGATTGTCTTGCAGAATTCAAGTGGGTCTAAATTCTGTGAGCAAATCTTCACTTTATTGGCATATATCCGAAGTTATTTTGTTTGTTGCTGTTCAGTGTCCTGCTTTCAGGTTGTTCAGTAGGTCATGGCTTTTGATTCCACGATTCATCAAGTAAAATCTACTCTGTGGATATAGAAAAGTCTTCTAGTTCAAGTGAGGTGCTGGAAAGAAATCTGTGTTAAGAAACTGGAACATTAATTTTAAATTCTATCTTAAAAAAAAAATCTTAAATTATGACTGAATAAGAGTAGTAATCTCCTCTGAGAGAGCTTTGATTTAACATAACTGAGGCACATAAGCAGGATACAGATACAGTCAAATGACAACCTGATTCTTCCAGTAAGGGCGTGTCCAGTAAGGACTAAACAGTTTTACCTTCCATACACACTGGTTTAGTGTTTCTCTCTGAGAGCTCTTCACAACTCTTGGTCTGACCACCTCTAAATTCTCTCAAGTCACTAGAATCTTAAGGAGTTAAGTACCTTGTTACAGAAGGTATAATTTTTGTAGTTAATATATTGATGTTTATATTTATACTACACATTTAGTATATATTATTATATAGACATGGAATATAATTAATGTTTCCTCACTACATAAGCAACATACACTAGCTGGAAAAATATTCACAGGTATTAGGTTTGAGTTCTTTGAAGTCTGGAATCAAGCAAATAGATCTCAATATATAATGGACAACTGCCTAACTAGAAAAGTTGCCACCACCTCCTTGCCAGTACCTAAAATCAACTTTCTCACTCCTAAAATGTCAGGATGTCTTTGTTGCAACAGCTTGACAGAAGCTTAAGGGAAGAATAAACTGGTGCAATCACATGTGCTCCACTACTAAGTCAGCATTACTTTGCAGAGCGAGGTGTAGAGATACCCCAATCTCATTTGAGTTTGCTTTTTCAAACCATTCAATCCTTAATCCTGTGCAATCCTACTACAGAATCAGGAATGAGCCTAACACCTAAATTCTGCCTTTTTCAAGGCCCAATGACAACCCTGGTTTAGAGTTCAACTAGAAAACGAAGTATCTGTGTTCAGATTTGGGGAATCAATTTAACCTTTTGGAAGAAATTAGAGGCTGGGGCTTGTCAACTTTGAACCATCCCCATGTTTAAGGTTCAGACCTCATTAGTTTTGGCTAGGAATACTCTCTAATTACTAAGAGAGTTTCCTCAAGTTGCACTTTACAAATTCATCTTTTTTGTAAGCTGTAAAGTATTCATAAAAAGCTAAAAAATTGTGGGAAAATTAGCATTGATGGATGTTTTCTTATCCTCCATCAGGAAATGATGTACTTGAAACTCATTACAGATCTTCATAGCAACTCTGCTGAGTGTGCCTTGGGCTTTGTGCTGATCAGCACACACAGAGTTTACTGCATAATTCATCTCTCTTGTGTCACATTTAATTTATAACATGTATTTCCTGTTAATTATGAAAATAAAAAAGCGTACTTTCTTTTGGAAACATAATCATGAAATTACTACAGAAATTAGGAAACATGGAGTTGTATTTTACCCATTTTACATGAAACTTTTGTTTTCTTTTAGGTCAGTATTACTTCCTGCACAGAAATAAGTGGAAAGCATTGCACTGAGAACTCACCAAACGTGCTTTGCTTCTCCTTCATGCACCAGGTACAGCCTCTCTCCTGTGGCCACACAAGGAGAGGTGCGTGGGATCCCTGTTGTCCCGCTGGCTGCCAGGGCCACCCTTCCCATTGGAACTGGGGGTTGGCACGTGGTCCCCTTAACTTTCTTCCTCAGAGAGAGGTTTGGATGTTTTCATGTCTATTTTCATGGATGTCAATGAAACATTAGGCATCCTGTATCTCATTTTCCTCATTCAAGGTTGAAGATTATTCAGTAATATTCTACTTCACTTCACCCATCCATCTATATGAGTCCGTTCAGCTTCCCTTACCAAAAGAATGAAGAAACAAAAATCCCATCTCAGCATCATACCCACACCAATATATCTTATGAAGTTATATTGTCTGCCACCCTGACAGGGTAGGAGAGGGAAAGAGTAAAGTGATGGAACAAGAGAAGGAAAGGAGCAACACCATAAATCTGAGAACACACCATTCTTATTTGGAATAAGAAGGGGGAGGAGGGAGTTCATCTGTACACAATGGTACATTTGGCCCCCATATTTTCACTGATACGCTGATTATTCCCCTTTGGAGAAACAACCCTGTGCTGGGATTATTTCTTCTGTGGCTGGTGAGGCAACTGGGTTAATATTGCTTTCATGGTTCACACTAGCATCACATCAATATCAGGTTTTCACAGGGCTTTACTAACCACCAAGTTAAAGCTGATAGTCCAATAGATGTCATAGATCTATTCTAACCATAAGATTGTATTACCTGCTTGGAGTACCCTCAAGTATTGCAGTGTGCAGTTTCCTGAGGAAATCATCTATATTTAGTGACCATAGGTATGTGCATCACTTTCAGAAATGCAACCACATGTAGCTTGAAGCCTACCTCAGATGCTATGGCTCTGTACCAGCTGCAAGACACATGGGAGCCACAGGGTAATCTGAATGGGAGGGAGCAAGACAGCTGCCCTTGGATCCAGCCCTTGGAGACCGGGTATTATCTCTCACTTGTGAGGCGGTCCCATAGTTCTCCCTTTTCAGAAACTTTCAGGTGATACACTCTTTTGACTCTTGCCCACATGAAAATCTTAATTCATAATTGCTAAGGTCAGTAAAGTTGACTGCCTGCCTAGAGCAATATAAAGTTGTGTATCAGCAATAGTGCCAGTGACCTCTAGAGAAACAAGTGAGTCTGGATAAAAAGACATAGCACTGGTGTCCAGGAACAAGGATAAATTTCCATTTCCCTAGCTGTGGAAAGACCTGCAGCAGAACCCCACCAAAACAACTCTGCAGGACAGGAGCACAACTTTGGTAGCTTCTCCAGGAGGTTTCAACCTCACTGTTCCTTGTACAGATGTGAAAAAGAAATTTAACTGCCAGAGCTCATGGTTAAAGGGATCTGGCTGTTAAAAAAAAAAAAAAAAGGCCTGGGGGGAGATTTCATTCTTACACAGCTGATCTTGTAAGAAACAAAAACAGCCTTGGCAGAAAGAATTTAGGGGTTTTTAACCTTCTCCTTCTGGGCAGCATTTAAAATCTGGGTTAGCAAACAATACACTACCACCAGTTATTGTAGTATCTGAATTTCTTATAGCATACTTAAGCATCAACTTCTAGAGTCACATGGCTGTGTAAAATCATCTAGTGCTCATTTAAAAAAAAAAAAAAAACAAACTATTCATGATTGTGGGGAAAAGTTAGGAAGTGACTTCTAAAACCACAAGGCCTGGAAGGCTAGACATGCCAAATATACTCACTTAACTTCAAACTCATGGCTCTGAAGCCAATCTCATGATTTCTAGATGCTTAAATCATATTTTATTGAAGTGTGGGATAGCAATGCTGCAAGTGCTGGGACATAACTTTTATCACTCCAAAACTAAAAATACCTCTTAAAAATCACTGGTATAAGCAGTCACTCCTGCCTTTATGGATAGCTGAACAATGCCACTTCAGCTTATTTAGAAGGTGAAGATGTAAAACGTTTCTGAATAATGTAAGCGAACATGAAACAACCAGTAAAGAAAAAAGATCATGAAATATTCTTTTATGAAATGCAGAGATTTTACATAGTCATCTTACAATAAAAGCTTTTCCCATCACCTTAGCATTTCACCTCAGGGCAAATTCATAGATTTTTTTCAAGGTATTGATTCTTTCGTATATCCTAAATGAGATTTAAGTAATAATTCTTTTCTTTTTTTTTTTTTTTTTCATCTCTAGCTCTCAGGTTTTGAGTGCATTGCTTTGGAACAGCCCATTTCATCATTACACGCTGCACTTATTTTACATTCCTTGCATACTTAAGGGTATTTTGCCATTAAAGTTTCTTTTGGCACTTTTTATCTGTTGAAAGTTGGTTTAAAGCATTAGAAAAAAGCAATAGAATGATTAAGACACATTCCATGCTAGAAGTCCAACTGTTCCCAATGTTCATCATTTTTCCTTCCAAGCCCACATATTTCATGAAACCTTGTATTGTTTTATTTTTCACCCTCAGGTTTCTTTCACTCTTCACTGGCGTAAACAGTGAGACTGATTTCTTTGAAAATATATCTGTGCAGATCATTTGTCCTTGAAGTACAATATCTTATTTGCAAGAATATTTTATATAAGAGCTGAATTATTGATAGACAGCCTTGACATAACATTTAGGACAAAACATTGTTGCTATATTAAACTATATTGTATTGCTTTCAGCTCAACTGATAGAATAGTTTGATTTTTGTAGTTTTGATCACAGAGATTAAGAAATTCAACAAATCAAATTGAATCTGGCAGATCAAAATGTACTCCTTAGTTGTGCTGAAGAAAGACTCCACCAATGTCTAAATTTAAGAAGGGGGGGAAAAGTCTGCCCTCTCTGTAGAAATAGGCAGCTCTTCATGCCCCAGACTTTTGAAGTTAAGAACTCCTGGCCAATAGAATTACGTTGCTCTACAAGTAATGTGTGTACGTATATATCTAAAAAAGCAAATATGTATTCATTATATACATAATGAATGCATGAGGGAATTTTAAATACAATTTTGTGTGAACGCTTCTTCCCATAGCATTCTCCTTGGGAAGCTGGCAGCTCATGGTTTGGACGGGCATACTCTTCGCTGGGTAAAAAACTGGTTGGGTGGCCGAGCCCAGAGAGTAGTGGTGAATGGAGTTAAGTCCAGTTGGTAGCTGGTCACAAGCGGTGTTCCCCAGGGTTCCGTTTTGGGGCCAGCCTTGTTTAATATCTTTATCAATGATCTGGATGAGGGGATTGAGTGCACCCTCAGTAAGTTTGCAGATGACACCAAGTTGGGTGGGAGTGTCGATCTGCTGGAGGGTAGGATGGCCCTGCAGAGGGACCTGGACAGGCTGGACCGATGGGCCGAGGCCAACTGTATGAGGTTTAACAAGGCCAAGTGCCAGGTCCTGCACTTGGGTCACAACAACCCCATGCAACGCTACAGGCTTGGGGAAGAGTGGCTGGAAAGCTGCCTGGCCGAAAAGGACCTGGGGTTGTTGGTCGACAGCTGGCTGAACATGAGCCAGCAGTGTGCCCAGGTGGCCAAGAAGGCCAACAGCATCCTGGCTTGTATCAGGAATGCTGTGGCCACCAGGAGCAGGGAGGTGATTGTCCCCCTGTACTCGGCGCTGGTGAGGCCGCACATGGAATACTGTGTCCAGTTTTGGGCCCCTCAATACAAGAAAGACATTGAGGTGCTGGAGCGTGTCCAGAGAAGGGCAACAAGGCTGGTGAAGGGTCTGGAGCACAGGTCTTATGAGGAGCGGCTGAGGGAACTGGGATTGTTTAGCCTGGAGAAGAGGAGGCTGAGGGGAGACCTTATTGCTCTCTACAACTACCTGAAAGGAGGTTGTAGTGAGGTGGGTGTTGGTCTCTTCTCCCATGTAGTTAGTGATAGGACGAGAGGAAATGGGCTCAAGTTGTGTCAGGGGAGGTTTAGGAAAAATTTCTTTATGGAAAGGGTTGTCAAGCATTGGAACAGGCTGCCCAGAGAGGTGGTGGAGTCACCATCCCTGGAAGCGTTCAAAAAACGGGTAGAAGTGGCACTTTGGGACATGGTTTATTCTAGTCTGCCCTTAATTGATTTAGTGTGGACTTGGTAATGTTAGGTTAATGGTTGGACTGGGTGATCTTAAAGGTCTTTTCCAACCTAAACGATTCTATGATTCTATGATTCTCAAAATAATAATTTTTCAGCATTCCCCAGAATTTCTGTCAGTAAATTTAACAGTGTGATTGAAGACTCAGAAGACACCCAAACCCCAAACAGTGCCATACTAACAGCACTTCACAAATGTGCTGTCTCAGTTCTCCTAAGCCCCCATGCTCTCTTCTAGCTCTAATTTAAATTTTCCATTGATAATCATTATTGAGAAGAGCAAAAACCATGGGCTGATTCTGAACTCATGCAAGGTTTAATTCCTGCCTTTTCACTGGAACGAAAGTCCGTAGGCGTAATGGTGCTGGGTCAGACCACAGGGGTAGCTAGCTCAGTGTCCTGGATCCAGCAGTGATCAACAGCTGACCACCATGGAAATACCTATGAAAATGCCTTTTTCTGGTCATTGCTAACATAATTCACACAACTGTTTTCTTCTCAAAGTATTTTTCAGACTATTCAAAAACAATATTTCATCTGCCACTATCATGAACAGAATTTTGCCGAATTTTCTTGACTCATCAAAAGGGACTTCTCCTGAATATGCATCTGGGCTTTTATATGTTTGATAACACTGCCGGGTTTTTGGTACAACTGCTTTATAGAACACAGAATAAAGCAAATCTTCTCCTAGATCCTTAGCACCTCACCTTGAATCTAGAGACTCCTCAAACTAAAGCCTCTCCCAAGTCAATTTACTTGTTTTGCCTCCATGGCACAGTTACATTGTCTATACACTTCTCTTTAGAGAATGACAAAACAACCCGGAGGAAGCCAATTGCTGATACCCGAAAAGGCTGCCTCATTAGGAGGTGGGAGTTACTTCCTCAGCAAACAGTCTGACAGTCAGAGGACCATTAAGCAATTCTTTTGGCATCCTTTACTCAATGGAGAAGTACCACCAGAGGGTGATTAAGAAGAGTTATATTAGAGGAATCCCAGCTTCAGTATCATAACATATAACCAGAAACTAATGTCTCCTATTCGTTCTTCCTCTTAGAATGGCACGTCACTGTGCATCATGGAAACGAAACAGCAGATGTTTCCAAATATAGAGCAAGATTCACTGTGCTTATCAGCTGTCTTCCTGGACTGCAGACATACATTATAACTGTAGGCAGAAAGCCACTTCTAAAATACCTTACAAAACTGGGGAAGAGATCTAAAATTTTAAATAATGAGCATATTCAAAGTATTTGTAGCTGATATTTGAAAGATGCAGAGTTAAGGAGGTAGACCTGTTAGTAACATCATTCCTCCAGCAAGCCCTTTCAGCTAAATCCCTGTAGAGAGTCCAGCTGGATGTCTGCAGAAGAATTTGACGCTAACACCTACAGTAGTCATTCAGTGGGTGCTAGCTGATGAAAGATATAGAGCTCTTAGAGTAAGAATCCTGTTGAAAACCTGTGGCAGCTTTAAAAACAAAACAAGGTAGTGGTTTCCAAAAAGGAACAAAGTATACTGTGAACTTGATATTCCCCTCAATTTATAGTTGATCTTTAATCTGTGAGTACACCCACAAAACAATTGCTAGTTGTTTTTCATTTTACATCTTATTGAAGGCAATTGGTGATATGATGCACTTCCACTATGTTAGAAATAGCTGTGCAATTTGGAAGTGGTAGAGGGAAGGTAGACCTGACTGTTTAGGACCATCTGTTTTCAACATACACCATATAAGATTATTTTTTATTTAGTTAGGAGGATTTTTTTATAAAAGGTGGGTATATGCCATGTATATCCATACTGTTTGGGACATACATAGATAGAGAATAACTTTTCTAAGATTCATGGTGACAGTAACTACAATGAGAAAAAATATTATTATTACAAATGGACATAACCTCAGAATTTGCATGGGTACAAAATTGAATATTCTCGGAATTTCCAAAACATACGTCTCTGTGGCTCCCTGAGCTGCTATTTCCACCAGCTTTGAAGTCAGATGAAAATGTCATGATTCAAATCCAATGAGTGTAATCTCCTCACTTTTCAGTAGGACAAGAGCCACAAGGGGATACTTTTTACTGAATGACAGAGCATATTGAGAAACAGTCAATATTGTAAATAAACTCCAGGGTGGTCTTGTATAGGGAGTAAAAAGACAAGTCCAGAGTAATTACAACTACAATAATTGAATGTCTTATTGGTGTAGGGCCATTTCTTAGACATGGTATGCTGAAAAAAACATCTGTGGAATGCTCAGGATTACAAAGTTTCACTTAAATAAGAAGACAATACCCACTGTGGTGTGAAGGACCATAATCTCTTGCCATTTATGCATACGCCTGCTCAAGTAGCCCCCTTTTACCAAAATTAGATCTATTTCCTCTCTTTTGTAGCTGTGTTTGTTGATTTTAATTGAAATTTCAGAAACAGGAAAGCCTTTTGCTGTTCTTGTTTTAATTGTTTTTGTTGTGCTCATTCCACAACGAAGATTTAGCTTTTACTTAAACTGGATGACCCAATATATTCAGTTCAGCTGCTAGATTGACTGTCACTGAGTTGTCAAATACCTGTTATGAATAGGATATAGAAGGAGAACAAGTTGACCTTGAACTTGCTAAATGTTTTATGAATACTACCCATTTCCAGAAAAATATGAATATGTTTTTCAGATTTGCTCTTTTTGCTTTCCTTAAGGCTGTTCTCAGTAACAAATGCGTTTCATCTTACTGAGGTGCTTGTTACATGGAAGGTTTAGGAAGGGGAGAACAACATTTTAATGATGAATTTAATGCTTGTGGATTGTAGAGGATTGATTGTATTGTAGGCTGAATTCCAGGACTTAGCCAAAGGCTACAGAGAATATTGTTGCTATAATGCTAACATTGCTTCCTAAGACCTGTCAAATTCTGTTTTTATAATTTTCCATTGCTGGGCTGATTTGGTCTTGGTGACTATTCTTTCCTCGTAATTAGCATGTTCATTGTTAAATGAAATCAGAGTAGATGAGGCTATTTAAATAGAATAAATAAAAGCAATCATAGTTTTGATCTGTCCAGCTCACACAAACCCATGCATTATTTCCAAACATAAGAATGTGACCTTAGCGCCTCCAGCTGGTGTGGGAAACATGTAATTCTCCTGCATACGCCAAAGAACACAACAGGAAAGGAGGGCAGTTAGTGCTATAGGATCCAGGTCAGAGGATCCTGGTTGTAACCAACAGAGAAGCACTCTAAATAGAATTAATTTAAGACACTTGTGCTCAGCACTGGATTTTGATCAAACACTTCAAAAGTAAAAAATAGCAGCTAATTTACTCTGCCATGAAAGATATTGGTTCCTTTTCAAATACATTGGTTCTTTTTCAAAAGCTACTTTCAGCTCTTTCAGAATTTGTGGACAAAGTGGTTTCTAGCTAATATATAGTTTTAAATGCTTTTTTGAAAGCCTCTTGCATGATAGAGTTCATAGCAACAGCTTCTGCTACTGCTTTAAGAGCACAATAAGGTTTATTAAGAAGGATGCACTTCAGTTCATAGATTGCTTGTTTTCTGCTTTACTTTATTCATCATAATCCTTACGTCTTCTTAGCAAAAAAAAAAAAAAAGAAGAAATAAAAAAGCCAGTGACCAGTATTGATCTTCTCTATCCCAAAGCAGGTTCCCTCGATCCAGATCGAACCTGTCTCTGTCAGTAACAGCTTTTCCAGGAGACAGTTCTATTTAAAATGTTTCACAGGGCATCTAGTTATTTGTTCATTTGTCAGGAATGGTGGAAGAGACTATAATAGACAAACAGCCTCAGCTGGCTGCTGGATGTAAGACTAGATCCAGTCGTATCACAAAGATGGAATAAGAATATATTTTCTGTGCACTGTGGAAAATAGTTTTATGATACATCTTGACCCAAGACTTATTAAAAAGCCCATTATTGATATTAATTGAAATTTAAAATGACCTTTGAAATTTCACTGCAAACGTTTTTAGTCTAATACTAGTTTTGATGTTATGAACGAGAAGTGAGTAGCATGGGCTGTGGTATGGTACACGCGTCAGCTATCAATTCCACACTGCAAGATCTATTTTCCAGTTGAATGTAAAAGGAAATATGTTTTCCTGCAGAGCACGTCCACCATCATCTGTACCATATATTCACGTAAATCTGCGAAGAGGACAGAGACTCTCATTATAATCTTGTTTATCTAATGAAAACTATCTCTGTGTCTGTGGTTTTTGAAGAGCTTCATCTGAAGGATAGCTTCAAATGAACACTGATGTACACAAATAGTAGAAAAGAATGTGAGGTGCAAGTGTAGTCCAGACCATCCTCTGTCATTTGTAATATCAAAGACCACTAATGTCACTTGGAGAGGCAGTTGGAGTGCCCATCCTACATTAGACATGGTGAGAAGAAACCCGAGACCTGTTCCTTTCCTTCTGACACACTTACAAGACAAACACATGCTCCATTAAAAATAACACAGCTCTGCTCTGATATGTTTCCCTCCCATGTGTCTGACTTAAAAATATGCTTCAGTTCACAGTGTTATGCTTATTAAGATATAATATTACTGCTCTGCAATGAGCCACTTCAGAGAACACAGCAGGGAAGCTGGCTCCCATTGTGCTAAAGAGGGCAGCCCCTTCAAACTCAGTGCTGGAGCAAAAGTCTCCTCTTGCAACACTCTCTCTTCTTGCATCCGGAGTTGGTTTTTCTTGTTTTTTCTTCTCTCTTTCTTGTTTTTTCTTCTCTTTTTCTTGTTTTTTCATTTTCTTGAGTCATGCTGGTTCCACCTCTGAAAAGCTGTAGTGACATAATTAACACTACAGCAGCTGGGGCTGGGAGCCCTAGAAAGCAGTGTATTACATTTTCTTTTCTTTGCACAGGTCACTGAGCATCCAGTATGATTTTACCACATCTTGTGGAGAGCTTTTAATGCTAATTTGTTACTATTATTTAAGAATAGTCTGCTGATGGGGAGACTACCAGCATGCTATCTAAACATTAGATATTATTTTGACCTTGCTTTATTCCTGCAGTAAAATCTGATCGCAGGTTGCAAATGCATGCTGTTATTCATACGTTAACAAACAATAGGGGCAGCCAAGATCATAACTGTAAGTGGAGGATGAGTGTATGGAAATTATGTAGGGTTTTGTTTTCTTCTTCTTTTTTGGTTCAACTATATAAAGGAACTCACATGTATCACTGATTTTTTGCATTAGAAATGAGACATCAAAGTGTTAGGTATAAATAATGCAGGATGCCACTGCACATGTGGGGCCATACACAAAGTTTGCAGTTGAAACCATAAAAAGATTGGTTGAAGTGATTAGAAATACAATTCCAAAAGAAGCAGATTGAACAGTATTCTGCTCTGTATCTTAGTAGTAAAGACAGTTTAGCTGGGTTTGTGGCACAGATTTTTGAATAAGCATGTATACCAGCATAGTATACCCTGGTTTAGGAATGAAGGGACACCAGTTTTGTCCCAGCAGGTTCACTAGCCCAGAGATTCCTCACACTGAAATTACCAGTGAACAGCCTGACCCCAGGGACAGGATCACTGTCATGTGGCAGTGGCTGTGAATGTTTCAAATATTTAGCACTTACACATACACTAGCTCTTCTTAATTGTTTTTTCCTTCAAAATGTCTTTTCCTTCAAAATGTCTGCGGAAAGCAATTCAATGAGTCTGGTTACAGTGTTAAGGGTTTTTGTGACTTTTTTTTTTTTAAAAACTTTATGCTTCTGCAAATTTAAGTATCAGTGTAAACTTTTTTCTGAGGAGAAAGTTTGTCGCAAATTGAGAACATTTATAAACTTTCTCCTTTTTAATATAGTTTGATCAGCATCACTCTTCTCGCTCTCAGCCTGAGTTAGTATTGCCACTGAGAGCCTCTGTCTGCCTCTTTTTGGGAATCATCATTTATGAAGAAGGATCTTCCATTATGAATTGGAGCAGCTGAGGATTTGGCATGGGTATTTATTCACTCCTTACCCAAATCCAACTTCCCATCTCAGCTGAGCAGGGGCTTCAGTTTCAGCCTCTGTTTGAGCCACATTTTTGAGCTGAAGTTTTTGCAAAAAATGTTGTCCACTCCATTTAGCTCTCCATAACCACTGGTAACATGATGCAGACCTCACACATCCGTTTCTCAATCTCTCTCAAAAAAAAAAATGCAGCTCTCTAGCCTAACATCAACATATTGATGCTTCATGTCATATATTTCAAACCTTTACTACCAATTTCTATGTCTCCATCAAGTCCTTTAGTCTTGGACATGAAAATAAGGGGGGTTTTTGGCTGCTGCAGTAAGAATTCACACAAGAAATCTTTACATGAACTCATGTGCTAGGGCTGGTAAGTAGGTTCACAGGATGGGTTTGGACATGCCAAGGAACTTCGTACCTGGTATGGTTTGCCTCGTGTATCAAATGGCTTTATTCTCAAAACAAAAGTAAATATTAGCTGAGGAAAAATTAGGAATGGTTCAACTCTGCCAAGAGAACATTCATCCTGGAGACTAGACCATAGTAAGCAAGCAAAAAAGTAAGTCTTTCCCCAGGATAACAGGGCAGTCACTTAAGAGAGCCCAAAACAAGAGCCATCCTTCATCTGCACACATCTGGGACTATAGCACTACCTAGTAGCACTGCTCTGCAGCCTGTCACTGTATCTACAAAACAAAGTGCTATCATTTGGCAGTCCATCTGACAGAATATCCAAAAAATATTGACCCTGTACTCCAAGAGGGAAAGGAAAGTTTCCGGACAAGATTTAAGGACAGAAATTAGAAAGAACCAATGCCTTCTTGGAATTACAAGAGAGAAGAGACTGTGACTTGGACGGCACAGACTGTGCAGGCAGATGGGATGGGAGAGCTGGAAAACTATGATGAACATGAAAAGGTGTTATAGTGCATTTAAAAAAAAGCTGAAAGCTTTATCAAAAGTACAACAAAAGAGGTGCATAATAATCACCTCACACTCTGAGAAAATAGCCAGAGCTCTGTAGGCTAACATGTAGAAGACAGACATTTAGGAAGTCCAAAGGGGTGTAATTATGTCTGTCATGAAAGGAAGCAGTAAGGATACGACTGAAAATTTGAAGGCAGGCAAGGGCTAAGTGTAAGTGACATACATCAGCAATACCTGTGAGATACTGCTGAGCGCGTGTTCAGGCAAGAAAGGAGCAAAAGCAAACATGAAGACTACTGCAAGGTGGCTAATCTGACAAGGCAATTTCGGATTATCTTTATGAAGATCATAATGGCTAAATAAGACTCAAAAACAAGGAGTACTTAAGTATTCTCTCATTTATCACAAGGACCACACTGCTTTATAACAATTTTAAAATTCAGTATTTCAGATTAATTTAAGGGAAAGGTAAAGTCATTTTTACTGGGTATTTGTACTCCTAGACAACCCTGTTCTCTGGGAAGACTGCAAGTCCCACAAAATGTCCTAAACATTTTGTCGTCTGTAAATCATCTCAAATATTCAGTCAGTAGGCTTGATCAATAAGTAACTTTTCCAAAGCTCTCTAAATACTAGCAGAGTCTTTGCCCTAGGCTCTGTTTCCTTTTTGCCTAGAAATATATGTAGACGATTGGTCGAAATTAAATCTGATTATTCAGGATTTATCTATTATCAAAAATAGATATCTAATTTTGTGTTAAAACACACATAATATTTGTGTTATGAAAATCTGTTTTATAAAGGATTAGAATACATATACAGACACATTAGGATATACACGTTCCTTAATTTTATTTCAGAGTGAAAAAATACCTATATACCAGATACCCATCATATGGGCATATACAGACCCGAGAGTGTGGAACTGCTCTTCCCACTTAGCTGAATCTTTCCAACAGTTCTTAATTGTTCTTCATTTAACCTGTGCCTAGAAAAGTTGAAAATTGGAAACCACATAAAGATTGAGCAAAGCCTAGAGAACTGGAGGGATAATGGAGGGCAGAGGGTAGGGAAAAAAATGTTATTTTCTATTTCTCAGTGGTAAAAGTCCTGATAAGGTGGATGTTTGTTTACATTCCTCAGACATGCCCTCTCTCTGTGAGTCTTCAGCAAACACAAGCACTGATATGACAGGCATCTATTCAGCTTTCTAATTATGTAAGTACAAATATCTACAATTTGGATTTTAGCAATTTCAAACAGTAGAAATTAATCTGATAAGAAAAGGAAAAGGTGAATTTTTATGTTGTAATTCTCTCAGGAGGCAGGGAAGGAGAATTAAGCAGAAGCGTTTGTGATCTTAAAGGCAAGTTGTATGACATTTTGAAAGATATCTATAAAAGCAAGGTAGTGATTAATAGAGATGGCAGTGAATTTTTCCTCAGAGGAATTAAAACTTCAGTTTTTCCTTTTGTTTTTTTTTTTTCTTTTTTGTTGCTCATCTGTCATTCAAATCATTCACAGACAGTAGGAAAAACTTCATATTAAAGATTCTGCTTTCATATCATTGTAATGAATGCCTGAGACAGCTTCTAGGTCAGATCCAGGGGCACATGAAGAGCATTTTCCAGTCAAAAATACGACAAAATGAAACCACGATCTTGGCATGTCCTCTTCCCTCTCGCACAGATGGTTACTTGGCACACTGATATACGTGCACCCACAGCCGCCTACCCCAGTTCGCCCACAATGGCTGCCTTGACATGAAGATTCACTTGGCAGATGTTTACTTGCATCACCTTCAGACCCCAGTGAGTTGCCTTGACTGAAAGTCAAGCCAAAAAGATTCAGTGTTTGCCCCCTTCGGGTCCTGTTCTGTCTCCTCAGCAGCAAACTACTCCACTCAGATCAAAAATCAATTTAGTTGCAAGGTCATATGGAAATAACTCGCAGCATGAAAAACTTGACTCTGTCTTAGCAGAGGCCTTTGGATTAAGCAGGCAATTGACCACCTAAAAGCTTTGGCCATACTTCACATGCAAAGAACTTTGTGTCCATCTCCTGTACAGCCAGAGCATAAAACTTCAAAAACTCTTTATGTCTTAATCAATCAAACTCAGGAGGACACGTCCGCTGTTGGCACTCCAGCTGGTTTCACTCTCGTTGCATTTGCTGCAGCTCACTAGTAAAGTATGACAACTTATATGGGAAAACTGCTGAATAAAAAACTGTCTTTGCATATGCACAAAGCAGTTCAGATGACTCTATGAGTAAGGGAAAAAAGAGCGTAGGGTTTTTTTGAGGATTTTATCATTTGCATTACTTGCATTTGTTGGAAGGTTGGTTTAGGGGTTTGCCGCCCCCCCCCCCCCCCCCAAGTTGGTCAGTTGTTTTATTTCTTGTTTATTACTCGTATTTTCCAAATAATTTATGAATAATTGTGAGGCCTTGTGAGGCTGATCTATTGCGATGATTTGTCAAAACATAATCACATAACGCAACACAGGCCAAGTTTTAATTGTGCTCTAATTGGAGCCCTTACAGCCTTAAAAAAATAAAGCAGAGGGGGCTGTTTCACTTGCAACCATGGGCTACAGACTTAATAAGTGGCCCTGTGATGAGCTATCATCGGGGAAGGCCCACCAGATGGGAGGCATGAAACAGAAATGTTGTTTATTTCTGCAATCAAGCCAAAGAGAGCTGAAAATCCTGAATGAAAATCTTTCTACAGAACTTTTACACAAAGATCAGAGACTTTTTCTTGGGACGTACCACTTGGGAATTTGTGATCCTTGTTCCTACCACAGTTGTATAATTTTAACATCCCACAGAGCTGACAGACTTTGACACTAACAACTGTGCAGGGAGTAAAACAGATTTACAAGTGGCAGTGACCTTTTCATCAAGGGAAGTAAAGTAGACTCGAATCCACCATACCCCCGACTCACAGTCCTGACAACATCATTCAACATACAGTAGGAAAAGCACTTCGGCAAAAGTTTATGAAAGTGACATTGACACAGCACAGTACATTAAATTGATCCCACCAACATGCCACGAGTTTTAAGTAGCATCTCTTTCTTTTTCAGTGAGATTTGAAGTGTTTGCTGCTTAAATAGTTTAGTGTCATCTGTTACTCAGAGAAGACAACTAAAATGCTGCGGTATCAGGACCTTTTCATTTATGAACGTATACATATTTTGACCATCCTTCTTGCAGTAAAGAGATAAATAAACAAATAAAACCAATCTATAATTGAATGTTCCTGCCAGCATTTCTTTCTTATTTTAGACCCCCATAACGCTGTGCTGCCTGGACAGGCCTTATTCACTATCTTGGATCCTGTTACCCTAGCAACTAATAGCCAAGCTGGCTTCAAAAAAAATAATAGACGTGGCCTCTCCAATTTTTAAAGGAAATTGGCTACTTTAAACCCAGTGAATGCTTGTTTTAATTGCACTGTTCATGGTTGAGAATCTTTCCCTCGGCGTTTTTTCACAGCTAATAACGGTTTTATTCATCTATGTGGTTTGCTGTGTAGAAGCAGCAAAGCAAAACTTCTGCCAGAAATTTCAAGCATAGTTGATTAATTTTTAGGCACCTAAAAGCCAAAAATTAGGTCTACATCTCCTTATGCAGAATGTTTGCAATTTCATGACGATTTAAAATAAGGCTATTATTTTAAGCTTCTGTAAGAGTAAGAGTAGTTTACTAAGAAGCATTATACAAGTACAGTTAATAAAGATACTCCATCTTCAGAAGAAAGAAAATTGTTGGACAAATTTATGGTAAAGCAAATTTTTCCTATCGATCAAGCCCTAGAGGGGCATTAACAACACTTAAGGGAACAAACTGCAGAAGATGGCATAACTGACACATATAAAAGAGTCGGCAAGAGAGCTGAGCAGGGCTGGGAGGAAATGGAACACTTTAACATTACATCCCGGTCATACCAAGGTCCATTGACCCTGTACTCATTCCAGATAATTAATTTACAACACATTAAACCTCTGTGTGAAGAAGGATGTTATGCATCAATTGCATAGGAATAAAAAGTGTTATTGATTTAAGATTTCTACTGTATCATGCACTGACAGAAAGAAACAATCTAACGGTGTTTTAAAGACAAAAAAACCCTTTTCTGAAGGACAAGTTTGCTAAATAAGTGCACTTTACACTACATTTAACTGAAGTATTGTTGACACCCTAAAATAAACGCTGTTAGGAAAGAAACCCTCAGCATAATTAGGAGAATATGGCGTGACTGGATAGTATTGGCATTCACTCTAGGAACCAAATGCTTTGAGGTGATAATGCTCTCTTTTACAGTAAGAGTTTAAAATAGAAAAAACACATTGACAAATATTATTTAATGAATAAAATATGAGTGAACCAGTGCCATTAATACCGTACAATGTCTAATGAGAGTCAAGCCCATTTTCCTCATGAAGGCATTGTGCACTTAACATCTAAAAGAAGGAAATGGTTGCAAACTGGCAAAGTTTTAAGATTTGTGAACATCAGAAACAGCTTCATTTACAGAGTCTTTTTTTCTTTAATTAAATTACAATTTTCAGATCACAGTTAAGAAAATTCAGAAATTCAGGTCAAAGTTCTAGGCTGCTTAGCATTTCTCACTGCAGTTTAACTTCCCAAGAATACAGGATGCTAAAAAATTCTGCCCTGTATCACTTGCAACTTTCAGCAAATATCTGCTTTAAAGTTCATTTAAGGCTTGCAGTGGTAAGACTTGCAGTGGTTAGAAAGAGATTTGAATCAGCCTACATGTGGTATGCTCCCAGTGCAAAAAGATCCAAGAAATTCTGTTTCAAGCAAGCAGTACAAAAAGAGAGAAAACAGAGAGGTGTGTCTAACTGATCTCGGGCTGAACTACAATTGATCTCACAATATGGAGGCAAGGGCTAGCTTCCTGGTAGAAAGCCAGGTGGTGCTTTGGATTTGGTATAAAACACTCAGAAAGAGTGTATGGAAGATCTAAAATGAAGCCTGGAATTTTGCAAGCAAAGGAAGCTACTCCAGCCAAATTGAAACCAATATGGGAGCATCCCAAACATAACAGAGAAGTCAAAGCGCTACAAGACTCAAATAAGAAATGCATGAAGAATCTGAGCTATAAAAGCAGGAGCGTTCACAAATACCTCTAAATGAACTCACACACAGCAGCAGATAGCATGAATGAAGACAATCCCTACTGTTTAGAAGATTTAAGAACAGCAATTCACATTTCTCTGCAAGAGTTTGTGAGCACCTGCAAGTATACATGGTATGGACAAAGTGGATGACAGCCTCAATATTAGATCCAGGACTAAAAAAATAGTAAAAGTATACCACATAACACTGGGACATAAAGAAACAATAGCTTGAAAGCCAGTGACGAGCACACAAATAATACAATGGCAGCAACAGGGATACCAGTGCTGCAAGAAAGGCTGCACACATCAGGAAGTAAATGAGTTAAACTTGGCAAAGAAGTAATTAATTTAAAAGAAAAATAAACTTTTCTTCAGCATTAAAGTTGGCTATTTATGGACATCTCCAAGAAATATGTGGTAGCTTCTCTCAATAGTACAGTCAAAACTGAAGTCAAGTGCATTATTCATCATGGGTACTAATAAAAAATTTAACGTCAGCGCTCTCAAGGAGTGAAGGGAGCCTTTGGCCTTAGTCTACATGTGTAAAAAGTTATGTATCTTATTTATGGAAAGCTTATGTTAACTGAAACTGGCTATAAACTACTTACTGCCATCCCCAAAAGGAATCTGATAATCACCTTTATCTCACCCTCTCCTGAAACTGCATAGATTATTTCTCAGCTACAAATGGTTGATTTACAAACCAAATATAAATCTAAGTGAAATTTGTTGCCTATGGATGCATATACTGGAGCCTTTGATACAAGCACAGGGGAGCAATATACTACCCCTTACAGCGACACGCGTATCCATCTGACATTTATCCCCTCTTTTACCATTTCTAGTCTCAGACACAAGGGATCTCAAATAGCAGACAAAAATCAGTGTATTGGCTTAGGTTGCTGAGCTCCTCGCTTTCCCGAGATGCCCCTTGTGAAGATCCTCCAGTTAGGTTGCAGGGCACTTATTAGTCCCTTTTCATTAGTGACAATGACCACAGCTCTGCAATACCTCACGTGTGAGTGGTTTGCCGCAGGTTTTGCCTCATCTGCCAGAGACTTTCTGCAACAAACTGTACTTTTCCCCAGTCTTAGGCTCACACCGCTGACTAAAACGACATTAGCAACCAAAAACCAGCCTTGACGGTTCCCTTATGGGGAAAATTATATCCTAATACCTGTACCATGATCAACTGGACACATAGTAATAAAATGGAAACTCTGTCAGTCATAGGAGTAGATAGGGTGACCCCTCCATAATATCCCTGCATTTTCTTAAAACTTGTTTTTGTCTGTAATACTGATACAGGCTAAAGGGGAGAAAAGCCCCAGTTTTGCAACAACCACAGGTCCAGTCTTGACTAACTCAGCGAGACAGAAAAAGCCTCTCCCAAAAGTCTTGTTGACCCATCATAGCAATTTCTCAAGTAGGTGCAGCCATCACATTTTTCCTTCTGCATACACTGAGACATCCCCAGCATTTTTATTCTCTAGCAACCAAATTATTATCCATCCAGAGCAATCAAGTTACTATCCACCCAGAGTGCAGGAGATAATTCATTTTTTAATGGATTTTATTTCAGTTAGGTATTTTACTGAAATAATTTATTTTTCATTTAAAAAATAAATTTTTTGGCATTAGAGTTTGAAACATAACAGTCAATGGTAATTATCATCTAGTAAAGTAATTCAAACAAAATTCAAAATATGTCACATCCCTCCTTAAAACTGTAATGAAATGAAGGGCACATCTATTTTTAGTACAGAATCAGAAGGAAAAAAAGGTCTTTTATCTTTTGAAGTCTCATCACTCCATATAAATACACTACAATATTATGGACTTCAGTAAGTATCTGGTAATGGTGGTAATTCAGTATTTCCCTGGAGCAAACTGTAGTATTAGTTTTTGCAAAAAAAACAACCAACCCAACACCCCAAAAAAACACACAAAAAAACACCAAACAAAACCAACCAAACAAAAAAACCACAAAAAAAACCTTCTTCCTTTTCATTTTACAGTGAAAAATATGAAAAAAATTGTGCATTCTTAATTCAGGTTGGTGGAACATATCAACCTTAACTATCTGCAGCTTAAATGGACAAAACAAATGAAGGACAGTAAGGAAAAGCAAAATAAACTGATTTCCTCGGGGTATGTGATGCACTCCCTGGCAGTAGCACCAAGAGAAGAATGCAGGTTCCCTTACACTTTACCCATTCGACAACATTGTTTTCCCAATCCCTATCAGAGCTATATGTTACTTAATAGGCTGTTCAATTATGAGATAGTGTTAATAAGTAACCTGGGTGTGTTCGCCCTTCACTAAATTATAATCAACAGTTGATTCTACATTTTACATTTGTGTTTCTCTCCCATCATGACAAAGATAAAGGTTTCACATTTAGTACGCTTGTGCGGATAATCACACTATTATGTTACTCCTATTACCACAAATAGGGAACTGTACTTTTTGTCCTTGATCTATAAGGCATGACATGGTCTCGTGCAATATTACTTCATTATTTTAAAAACTTTTTTCAAATAGTGTGGTACTGTCAGTCTAATAAGAATTCTGAGATTTCCCTTAGTAAACATGACAATGTGTTGAGGAAGGCTGCTGAACTGCTACACCAAGCCACAGATGGCCTACCTGCAGTCAGGGGACCTGTGCTCTCTCTTGCTTCTACTCCTTTGCTCACTGTATGCCATGGTAACCATGGCACATCCCACAATATACACTTCCACCACATTCAGCTGACTCATAGCAGTTAGATGACTGCACGTGCCTCGCAGGAAAAGGAGTCCAGCTGAGGAACCTGGTCCAGAGGAACAAACAGAAAGAGAGGCCCAAGATGTTAATCAGGTGAGACAATGCAACCATGGAAAAATATGCATATGAGGTTTAACGATGGCTAAAAACAGTCCGAAAATGAAACTTTTAATTTCAGTTAAACATACCAATATTTTCTTTTTGCCTATTCCCTAGATTAGTTTTTTTTTTCACTTTTCACTTAGAAAAAAAAAGTATCTATATTACAATATTAGCATTTCTTATGGGATGAAATTTCAGCTTTACTGTCCTTGAGTGTTTCATGCCACATGCATTGCCATGGATCATGAGCACCTGAGCGATCAGACTAGCACCCTGTATGTTAGTGGCTTACAGCTGATGAGCAGATGGTCACATTTGTTATAATGGACTCAAATGAACACCCAGTCGTGAATCCATAATATACTACTCACTGACTACTTGAGACATAGCTGGTGGCAAAATTCCATTTAAAGTGTAGTGGTACAGTGTTTATCCTGGAATTGCTGAGGTAGCTCAGAAGCTTGGACTGCGCTTTTGTTTCAGTGACCATTATGAGCAAATGATTTACAGCACAACAGAAGGTTTCTCTACTCTGATTTTATTAATTAATTGCAAAGTGATTATTCGCAATTGCAAAGAGATGAACCAGGTTAGGTGCACATTGTTAAAGTTCTACGATATTCATTTATGCTATGGATGTATATTTTATAAGTGAACTGCATACCTTTGAAAGACTACTTGTCTGCTGCATGAATCAGCATATCACATGCATACATCTAAGGGCAGGATTATTTTTATATTCTGTTAATTTCATGGAAATCAGTATCTTGCTGTCCCTTCAAAAAACACTTTCCTGATGGAGTATTATGTAATAACTGCAGCATCAGGCTCAGATAATAAGTCAAACTTTCAAACTAGATGAAAGAATGCAAAGGGCAGGTAGATAATACGGGGGGGGGTTAGGTTATTCACCCATGCTTACTGTGTTCCTCTCTAGAATTCATGGATCATTATTCTTTGTAGCTCTTTTTTCTTCAGTGTAAGATTGTGGGATGAAGTCCACATTCTAAAATTACACACAAATATGTTAGAAAAATGGAGTGTTTGAAATCAATTCTAATGTTAAATGCAAAGGACATTCTGGGCTCATTAAGTAAAAATATCTCATTTAATGAGCAGGAAAGCACTGGAGCACACTGAACCCTGACACAAAGCAAATTATTTAAGTGATAAATTATACTTTATGGGGAATGTAAAAGTTAATAATACTCAGGGGTAAGGTAATAAATGCAGAGGTGTAACTAACTTCATTGACTGCTTTACTTACAAACATGCCATATGTACCTGGTTACTTGAAAAAATAATAAAAGGAATTGGCAGAAACTCCTGGAACCGAAGATTCACATAGAGACCTTTGTAGCATTCTTTTCCACTAAACAATCTGTGTTTTATTCTTTTCAAACTCATTATTCTCCTCCCTCTTTCACTTTAGGATATATACGTCCGGTCTTTGCTTTTCACTTTTTGTCAAATATTTGATCTTGCATTCATTAAAACTGAAACCTTCTTATCTACCAGAGAGGCTAATAAAATCAGTGCTCATTTACCTGCGATGATGCCCCAGAAGTGACCTGAAACTTTAGTTGAAGAGAACCAATCTATGCTGAAGGAAAACAGTGGATCAACTTTTAATCTACTGCCCTTCTATTGCATGCAAGTTCAGTGGCACTGAATCTCCTAATGTTATTGTCCTCAGAGATCAATGCAATAGACCAGCTCACAAGTACACCTTTGCACATCAGAATAAGGGTTGTTACCATGAATTTAACTACGTGCATTAAAACTCCTTCTCTATATTTTAATGGTGTAAAAGAGACAACTCAGGTATGTATCAAATAGAAATCAACAGAGGAAGAGTGTGCTCAGCAACAACTGTTTCCTGTGACTATTTCCTTAATCTTAAAATGGAATTTGCATTATCAACATGGTCCTTTTTTTCCAATTTTCTTTTGTATTTACATTTCCAGGTCAACAGCTACTGCTTTATTCCCACTCATGCATCTGGGAAGTAAATATGAAGCCATTGCTCTGGGTGTTACCCTGAATTTGTACGGTTTGTACATGGATGGGACAGTCATTCACATAACATGAGTATCACATTTGTCAGAATCCTTCAGCGGAGTTTTTGTACAAAAGCAATCAAACGAATGACAAAAAGATATAGATTTTTTTTTTTCCACTGCATTGAAAATTATCTACATACATGCCATTGCTCTCTAGGAACAAGAATTGACATTCAATCCTGAATTAAGGATTCAGGTTAACATAACCTTAGCCTACTTTTTAGTTTGCAACTTTAAATAGTCTTGCGATGGTGGTCAGTTGTCTTATGACACCGTCTAAGCGATCTCAAGCCTCCACTTTGAATTTGGAAAGTGAAAATATATAAAATCAAGAAAGTGTTTCTAACCAAGTCCTAGACAAAACAAACCTGTTGGGAAAAAAGTCTCCTAAAAAAAAAAAAAAAAAAACCAACCAAAAAAAAAACCCCACACCACTTCATCCAAATTCTTCATTTGCAGTTAGACTCAATGATCTTAAGGGGCTTTTCCAACCTAAATGATTCTATGATTCTAGTAAGCAACAATAAAGATGGTATATAAGATACCATTTTCTAGCAGATGAGATGCCTTTGACACATAACATAACTAGAAATACAGAGCCTTTGAAGACCTACAATGATTACATAGCACTACTTGTAAAATGGCCAGTCTGTGTAGCTGCAAAAAATAGTGGTAGAAGACTCATCCAGCCGAATTATAAACTTTCAAATAAGTGTTTAACCAACTTATTCTCTCCTTCTAAATACACAGATAAGTTATTAATGCTATATGCTTTTTGAATCTGGACTGGAAGATTCAGATTTACCAGGTGTTTTTGAGGTTCGAGGAAGCCTGTGTTTTGAACAGAAGCTGAAATTTTGAACTAATCCAGTGACCCCAGGAGCAGGGATTTCCAAGAAAAACTTTGATTATTGTAATCATTGTGAGTTGGAAGTACCAAGAATTTCAGCAGACATATATATATATCTCTCTGTATACATCAGAGCCAAAAAATTGTAGATTCATAGCATTAGAACAGTAATAAAAGCAATGTGTTCAACAACTTCAAAAATATTTGTAATTTTAATTTAGTGAGAAGTGAATCCAAAGATAGAAAAATAAATATTGAGCATAAATATACGTATGCTTTAAGCAGTATTTTACATTTTTTTATTGACAGATTTAGTAGGTTAAAATAAAAATGTCTGGCATCACAATCCAGTGCTCCAGGACATTAGCTATAGTGAGTAAATAAGACATGTAAAGTACATAAGACTTGTATTACAGCTCAATATGAGGTCACTACTGAAGGTCAGACTACTGAAATAGGCAAATATGTCAATTCTTGTATTCCTGTCAATATAAAGATAAAAAAAATGTATAAAGGGGCCAATATCTAGACCCCTCTGAAATCTTATAGTAAGAGCCTTTTTACTGGCTTAATTGTCTTTCTCATGATTTTAAACCATTTTTATGGTCAATAATCTTTGTACCTAGGAAATACTTATTCTCCACTAATGCTTGTCTTCTCTGTGCTTTTGTGTTTCAAACCCCCAGGCTACCATAAGCCTGATGAAGAGGTTATAAAAAAAATTATAGAAGAAATTCATCCCTGAAAAAGTAAGGTGTGCCTGTTATTTACTTAGTAAATGTTTTAGGTTTTTCCAAATACCTTTTCAGATCCAGAGACAGTTTCTCTCAGGTGTTCACAAAAGGGGAGAAAAAAAAAAACACCAAAAAAAAAAAAAAAAAAAAAACCAAAAAAACCCAAACTCTTTTCCTTGACAAAATGTACCCTTTGCCTGCAACACCTTCTTTAGAAAGGAAATAGTTGAAATTTTAGGTAGTTAAGGCATGAAAAATCCTGACGCTGATTTGTATTATAACTATCTTTTGATTTGCATCTATCCAGAAGATAGATACAATATTCTGATTCAGAACTGTCTCCCTGATATCTTGCATGATCAACAAGTATATTTAAAAAGAGACAAGGAGTAATTCCCCTCTTCAAATCATGCCAGTACTGCCTATAGAAATATTTTTGTGACATTCCTAGGCTAGATTCTGCTAGGAGATAGATGAATGTTAAGTCTTCCTTACAAAGTAGATAATACAGCAGTTTTCTTTGAAATTTGTTTTTAAAAAAAGAAACATTGCGCTTCTTTTTGGAGAACTTCAAAATGGTGCAGGGAGTAAGAGGCTACATAAAGCTGGGAAGCTGAGGGACAGAAGAGCTCAGTGAGCTGAACTGAACTTCCCCATGAACTTACAGCACGCTTGATAACAAAAAACATGTCATCTATGTCTTTCTAGCCAGTAGATGCTGCTATCCCTACTTCTCCAAATACTGCATTTATGTTTTCAGTTATATATAGAATAACTAATGTACTGGTGCCAGTCAGATTCTTTATATCACCAAACCCCCACAAGCAAATTTGTTTTACACAGCAGTTGAATGAAAAACATCCTGTAGAGCGTGCAAACGCAAGGGAATGAAAATAGAAAACAGCACTAGCAATACGATTTAAATTAATTAAGTGAACATTAATACCTCCAAGACATTGCATTATTGCTTTATACATTTAGTGGGAAAAGCTGTAATTTACATACGATATTTTTAACATCATCTGTTAATTAGATATATATGGTTACTCTGTTTAATTGATACTGTAAACAAAAGACTCATTTGAAAATATATGCTGCAATAATTAAAATGCTACTATGCTGACAGCGCCTTTCTTTGAGGAACTTGTAACATCTGTATTGACTGTGATAAGCATTGATTATCTGGAGTGATATAAATATTTGGGGAGCTAATAACAATCAGGTAGGATTTCAGTGCATACCATAGACGGCGGAGATAAATCACAGGAAACCTAGATCAAAGTTGGTTTGTGAATAAGTTTGTTTTTGTACTTAATGACTCAATATAAAACACACAGAGAGAAAACCCTTCAGAGATTTAAAGCACACGGAAATGCCATAAAGAAACATCCCATCCTGTGCAGCATTTCTATACATCTGTAGAGTCTCCCTATGCAGTGAGTAGGATGTCAGCACACAAAGAGGGGAATCACTTCAATCCATCAAATACTTATCATGCACGTTTACCAACATTAGACATTTCTTTGAATTAGTGAAACTCTTTTTAAAGCAGAAAAAAAGTATGTAACTCTTATCCCTTCCCCTTGAGGAGGTTAATTTAGCGATGCAGCAGGTCAACTGTAATTTAGTTCCCATTCAGACTAGGTCAGCTGAATCTTGTTTCCGAGTCAGATATTTATTTATTCTGACTTACTTTCATTAAATTACCATAGACTGTAGTAAGGGTTTACATCACCTGCTGTGGTCCTTTCTAGGTGCATTTTCCCTTCCCACTCTATGTCCCACTACATAAACCTCCCCTTTCTTGGTCCTGGCACTTAGCCTACCCAAAGGCTCTCTGGATTTCTTGAGGTGATGCAGGCTTGAGAGAGTCCTGTAAAGCAGGCAAGATGGCCTTGGAAAGCAGGATCTGCACCATATCTTCATTAATGAGGATTTTTATTGCTACTGTTTCCTTCTTTGCATATAAGACAAAAGCTCATTCCTGCCAGTAAGTGAAACAGAGCACCAGAAACAGTTTGGGAAGACACGCAGGCACGTGTGCTGACGTCGAGGAGCAAGGGCCGAGGTCCAGCAATGGATCCTGACTGCCGGCACTCTGTCGCTCCTATTGAAGGCAGTGCTGGCAGCAGAGCTGGAGCCTGGTGCAGTACTGCGATTCTGGCCCCAGTGATAAAATGGGAGCTCTTTGCTGACAATTATGGGACCAAGTTTTCACCCTGAATGACTGAATCCAAACATGTGCCTGATTTCAAGTGACTGAGAAGCCCTATTGACTACCCATCCCCACAGGACTTCCCACATACTTGTGATCAGGAAAGAAGCCCAGTTTATGTAAACCTTTGCCCATGAGTCAGGGTTGAGTAAACAAAGACTTTTCCATATTTTCTGCAAGCATTCCACTGTTAATACACAGCATGCAACATTTGTTTCTTATTAAGTTGTATTTTCATTTCTTTGCTCTTGTAATTCAGGTCTTTCTAACACTCTTTGTTTCTTTTTTTTTTTTAAGCGCTGCATTAACTTGCCTTCCTATAACCTCTGTACAGCTTTCTCTGTGATTGTTGTAACAATTTGTACTATTCCAAAGCACAGGGATTAATTGCATCTCTAGTTATTATCTTGTCCTTGTTTCTTTCAGACTAGTGGCCTCTGAATTTTTTTTCAAAACAGCTAGGAGGCTAAAAAGACATCATCTTCACAGTAGCATAAAGTAATGTTCTGTAGACACAACAATGGTTGTTTATTGCACCTTGCATAAACTACTTTAATTACCTTCAGATTACTGGTGTTATTCAGGAACATTCATTTACAGCTGAGAGGGTCCATGGACATTTACTGAAACTCTTTGCGACACGTACTACTTTGTCCTAGGTTGCAGCAAAATGTATTATAGTCTTTGTCTATTCAAGAATAGATTGATTTATACAAAGGAAACTTCAGATATTCATATAGTTTTGATTGTTAATATTATGATGGCTTTTGTTATTCTAAATTAAATAAGCTTATAGCAATGTAACTGAACACTGTAACTCAGTAGTGCAATAGCACCGTCACCATAAACATATTGCTACATCGAAATTTATGGGGAGGTTAGTGCTTTTTTTGCTCAAAATACAGAATCATAGAATCATTTATGTTGGAAGAGACCCTTAAGAATACATGAAAATCCATGCACTTGTATATACCATGTTGGCCACACAGTCTAGTTTGCTTTAAAGCCAAAAGGATTCGTATTATTTTCTGCAGGCCTACGAGTTACAGTGGGGCTATGGCAGCACAGTAGTTCACATTACATGGGAGGACAGGAAGCCTAGCAGCATATTTTAAAAGGCTGGTTTCTCCCCCACCCCCATGTCTCTCTCAAGTGCTTCTGCAACAATAATGTTAATAGACTTGCATAGGGCACAGGGCAAACTGAAGAGATGATTATTGATTATTTGTTGCAGAGTACCACATAGGTGTACAGCGGAGTTGGAGACTTACTGGAGGTGATGCTGGGAGGGGGGGGAAAGGGTCCTGGTGAGTACTGTTCTCTTTGGTCACTTAAAAGACACCAACGGAGAAAGCAGAAAACAGTAGTAAAATGTGGAAAGCTGATATGTCCTATCTGATTTTTGTGTACTTTGCAACAGAACTATAAAACAAATTTCTGTAATGAAATGTAATGATACTAGTGCAGTTAATGACTATATCCTCTTCTAAGTTAGTTTCTTGGCACATTGTATTTTGCAGGAGGCTTGTATTTATTGTTCCATTATCATAAATAGTGCAAGTTTGGTTAATTCTACATTTCAATTATGATAATCATATATTAAAAATATAAATGTTGCTACATCTCACATAGACTCCCACTACAAAACAAGGTGGTTCTCACTCTTAAAATTTGCATTGACATTTAATGAATCTTCTCAACAATGTGGAAAGTAATTCCATTTGCATGTTATGAGGTGAAAATTCATATTAGGTAGACATTCACATTTCATTTCTGTCTCATACAGTTACAGAGTGCATTGAAAGCTTCACAGGTTTTTCAATACGCTGGAGTAACTCCTATGTGTTACTGTTATGTTAATGATTGCTGTAATTTGAGACTATGCTTTTGTAAGTACCAAAGATGTCTGAATGCATTTGTTTCCAAACAAGAGAGACTCTGTGACAAACACATACTGAATAGCAAAAGGAGGCAGAGGGGCTAGGGGACTGAAAATTAAAAACAAGAAAAAGAAACAAAACACAGCACAGCAGCCTATCTGAACGACCTTGATACTGAATCTACTATTTAACCGTATATAGGGCTTCAGCTATTCATTGTATTTTACCTCTTTTGGATGATGCTACCTCTATTAAAGAAAGGAAGAAATTTGGGCAGAAATAATGAGATTTTGTCTGAAAGGAAAAAAATAAAGAGTGACTTAACAGTGGCATTATAAAACCTCATGTGTCTCCTCTGCAAAAGAAAGAATTTGTACACAACTATAAATTTTTTATGTTTCTATCAAACATTGATAATAAAGGTTTTAATATTTATAGTTACCCTTGGCCAAACTCTGAGAGTTCCCTCTCCAGTAGGGTACACTCACAGAGGTACACATTGCCTTTGGGTACCACTGATTGGGACAATAAGCACATGATGGATTTCCCTTTGGAATACAGCACTGATACCCAGCTCTTCTTAATCTTCTTAATATTCAGTTTTACGCTTTCCTCTGTAATCAGCTTTATCCTGAATTCTAATGAGTTCTGCTTCTACACTTGGAGCTGTGTCTTTTAACAATCAATGTTATTAAAATGACCCTTGATAGTGCATGATTCCACAGTGGGGATTTTCAAAGCTATGTACAAAAATGCAGTTCATTACCACTTTAATATGGAAGTTTAAAATCAGAACTTCTCTCTGCCTTGTTCAAAGCAATTTCTCTAGCTTTGAACAGCTGCCTGGCACACCATAGTGAATATTGCAAGATTTTGGCTCTTTCTCCATGGTGGCCCAAGAACTCAGAGCAAAAGAGAAAATATGGTGCTGGAGATTGGATATCTGGTAGGTTTATGGTCACCGGCCTGAACGCAGCCCAGGAAAAGACTGATTAAAGGGCTCTGTGATGCAAGGCGCTCTGTATTGTTTAGATTTTTTTATTGCATTCTTATAATTTCATGGGAGTTATTTAATGATCTTTTAACTAGTTTTATTGCTTACTATATATAAGAACCACCAAACTGCTGGCATAGATCAAACATGTTGGGAAATGAGTTTCATCTCAGTTGCCCTTATATTGAACAAGTGAATCTCTCAAGTTTCTATCATACAGCAAATATGCCCGATACAACAGCAAGGAGATTATACATCATGTTGTCACAAGCATATGTACTGAGCACTGTTTTCTAGATGAATCCTAGCTGGGACTCAAGGAAAGCACCAGCTTGCAGTACCAACATTGCATGTGTCCCACCAAACAGAATTGCAACACACAGCTCTATGATTCACCTGCTTTTTACTAAGGAAGGGAAAACATCTTGTTTTAAGGGTTTGGGGTTTTTTTAAGTTGAAATCAAGATACAAAAAATTGTGGTTTGAGATAGGGAGAGAGAATAAACAAAAATGAAATGGTGCACAAGGGAAGTTTTCATATGGCTGTCAAAGTACATAGCAGAGGAAATCTGCTTTTTTTTTTTTTAATAAAAAAACATAGTAATGGAGAAGATTAGCAGCTGCTATGCAGGTAACTATTAGTTAGAAGCCTGCTACCAATGAAAAGATTGTTCATAGTGAACAGCAAGGATACTTCACAATATAAAATGGAGTAGGGTAAATATAGGCCTCTGAAAATCAACTAAGGAAACCTGGAAACTCCTTACCGACCCTGTAGTTTCAGCTCTAATTTGTTCCGTCCTGAAGCAGAGTTCAAGTATTTTAAAAGTATAATATAAAACAGAAATCCCAGGCATCCCATATTCAACAGCAGTTTCCTTTTCTCCTAAATGTCATGAAAGGAAAGCCTAAGAAATCAAAAGATTGTTTCAAAAACAAAGGAAAAGAATGCTCATACCAGAACAACAAGGTGCCTGCTCAGTGTGAAAAAACATTTCCCCTTTGACTTATTTCCATTATTGAGAGTAAATAACCAAATTAATCCCAATGGTAGATTTAAAGTAAGCAAGGCAAAAAAAGCAACACTTCACTTGAAAAGAGAACATATATCAAAATACTAAACAGAACTAAACAATTCCTAAGTGGAATTCGTGAGCTTGCAGTAGCATTTAGGTAGAGACACATTTATCTGAGTGACGGTAGGAAGATACTTAACATGGAATTTTATCACAAAGGTATGCTTTGAAAGAAAAATGAATTCTACAAATAAAACTTCCAGCATGAAGCAGTAAGAGAAGTTTGCCCACGCAATTTAATTATACTCCTTTTTTGGGGGGGGCTTATGCATTCGGATGCTGCTAGCAATGACATGATCTTTTTTTTTTTCCCTTCATCTCACTCAGTGACCAGGGAGGACACTGCTCTGGAAGTGGACAAGGTTTCTGTGGCAGAGAAGACCATTATCACCAAGACGCCCATCTCATTATGTCAGAAAACAAGAGATGAAAGATATGGCACAATAGAAGGCAAAAGAATGATGTCATACTTAAAGTAATTTGATGGTGTTGCAATATCCAAAATGATATCATAGGTCAACGTCATTGTATTCTACCCCACTTCTTAAGCAGTTGCCTCTCTGTGACTAGCCAACTCATTTAACCAAACACACAGGTTTGATTGGCCACGTGTTTCTGAATGCTCAGCCTATGATCCAGGGTCTGGTTTGAAGAAAAGCAAGGTCTACACTCCAAGATGCAGACCAGAAGTGCTCCAGACATGAAAAGGGAGATGTGGGGCTAACCAGCCTAGGACAGCAGCAACCTGAGCTTCTTAGCTTCTCCCAGCCCCTGTGGTGATGACTGAAGTGGGGGGAATTTTTAGGACATTTGTCTTTCAGCAGATGTTCAGCATGTCACAGAACGGAGCTCTTGGTCTTGTCACTTAATGGGCTACATTCTAAAAGACAGATTTGAGGTCAGGTCCTGAAGAATGAGGAGGACCTGTAAGCCATATTAAAGTTAAATTCACTGTAGTGGCTTAGCAATCTGTAAAACTAGTCTGGAGGACACTGTACTTTCCCATAACACTCAAACCAGTATAACTTCATGGACTTAAAACTCCTTTATACCAGTGTAACGGGCTTCAACCCAGCTCTGCGTCCTTGTCTGAACTAAACTGACATTTCTCAGTCACTCAGCTCTTCACCTAAGAATACCTGCAGTTTAAGAACTCCCTAGCAACTTTTTCTCTAATTATAGTTTTACCTAAACAGGGGGGAACTTTCCTAGATATGTGTTCTAGAAAAAACATGACAATTAAGCTAAAATGTCATTGTTGAAGAAAACATGACATTAGTGATCATTTGGAGCTCTCTGTAGAGAAAGAGCATTGCTCAGTCTAGAAGACAGTATTCACACATTTCTGTAGGCTCACTTGGAAAAATCCCTCATTATTCCTTTTGCAATCCCTCTCTGAAAAGGAAAAAATGACTGGCAAGTGTCTTAAATACTAGGATGCTTACCAGTCCAGGACTTCATTACTCACATTCAAGCTTCAATATATCCTCTTGACGTTAAATTCCCAGTTGAAGAAATGGGTATCATTTTTAATGTTCATGAAATTATAAAGAGGGGAGTATTTACTGCCACTCCAGATGACTGCAGCACAGTTGATTTACAGCCAATATAAAAATTGAAAAATATCTGTCATTGCCTCATTGATCAGTATTGAAATCCATGGAAACGAGAAAGATTGTGGACATCAGCATTTATTATCCTATAAAAACAGTTTACTTCACTTTGTCTTTCTAAATGACTGGAAAATAATAATGGTTTGTTCATTTGTTTATTCTTAGGGAAAAAATCAGGGTACAGGAGATTGTGCTATAGTAGTGGCTACTTAAGAAATATATTCAATAATCAGTAATGACTTGTGAAGTGAAAAAACCCTGAATGAACTTCACATCTCTAAAGCTGTAAGAAAGAACAGGTCATATATATTGACTGTCCTTTTTCAAAATCTAACCTGGTTTATACAGTTTAATCTAGGAAGTATATGGGAAATAATTAAAAAAATATGAAAAAATATCATCTTGGAAGTCTAGATGCAAAAACAGAATTAAACAGTTAATAACGTTGATGAAATGATTTATCTTGTGTAAAGAATAATATAAAGATCATGAAAAAAAATCTAAATTTCATCTAAGATTACTTAAAGGTTTACTTGAGGCCATATTGTATTTCTTGTTTTCCTGATTAACAAATCATCACTGCACAAAGCAACACAGGTGGTCAGTCCCCTTGGGCTCACATCAAAGGGGCCACCATGAAGCTTTAGATGTTATTCAAAAGCAATCTGAAACTTGTCTCTCACTGTTTGTCCCATCTATTGTACTCCACAGGGTCATCTTTAAAGGACTGTCTAGTTTGGGGGAAAAAAAAAAAATCTCTTGTAAAAGATGCTTTTAAAAACTGTTTCATAACTGTTGGCTGTTTTACAAATAGTCTATTTTCAGAATACTCACATCATAAATTATGCCATTCTAAAACTCTATTTTTACATGAAGCAATGTTTGCTATCCTTGGACACAAGAAGAAATGGGGCTTTGCTAAATTAGAGATATATGTCTATAACCATCTCTATAACAGATATCAGCCATTGCATCCATAGGAAATTTAACATTAGCGGAAGAAAAACAAGAAAAAGAAAAAAAATCTGGATTTCAGAACAGCCTACCCTTCTCATAGCTTTTACAAGAAAGTCCAGAATATATTATTGTAAAATAGAAAGAAAAAAAAAAAAAATCAGTTGTTGTATTACTTGGATCAGGGAAATTTTGTTTAACTTATGTTGGAGTTTTGTTCTGGAACTTCAAAATATGTCAGGGTTTTTTAAAGAGATGTTCTCAGAAACACTGCACATTGAAATGTTTCAGTGTACATCCTACATGCATGGAGGTTTTTGTGTATGGGTTTTTTTTTTTATGTTAGCACTTTGAAGACTCTACCAACATCGTGCCTTAGTATATGTGAGTTGCTTGAAAAGATCAAAGTCTAATTAAGTCCCTAGTTATTCCATCAATACCAACAGGATGTTTATAAACCATGATTCATGTTGGGTATACCAAGAAGAGAATACAGACTCACAGTTTTCAGTAATAAACAAAGCCAACAACACTTTTCAGCTATGGAAAACTGATTAAAGAGTTATGGGCAAGTTGTCATAGGAAGGAAAACCCAACAGGCCTTCCCACTTTTAATAGACAGGCAGGAAGCTGACTGCAGAACACTTTCTGGGTTGCTAACTTTATCAGATCATTTTATTGCACATAGAATAAACTCTCCAGAGAGAATTTATTAAAACCCATAATTATTCATACAGAGTTGAGGAATTTATTCAGCAGATACTGCATTCATCAAATGTGGTTTTCAGCAAAAACCTATTCAGTTATTTCTAAAGTTACAAACAGTTTCATCTCAAAATAACCGATGGCTAAAATAATAAAACTGAAAAGGCAGCAGTCCCTGCCTGGCCAGTAGGACCCCAGAGGTAAGGGCACTTCTCCACAGAAAACAGAGTGGGTTTGAATTCCTGTTCTGCTCAAGGGGCCCTCGATCCACATCTCACATCTACTTGGAACGTATTCAAGACAGTAAGCTAAAGGAAAGTCTCACTGTCTCTTGAAAGACACAAAACATTGAAATATTCACTGAAACAAAGAGATATGGTTTAGTGGTCCTACAGTTCATGTTATCTCTTGGGAAGTAAACTCCAACAGAGCTGAGACGTTTTAGATAAGGGGAGAATTTGACCACTGCTTTTAATTTCCTGATGACATGCTAACATTACAAATTGTAGACTTTAAGACTGATGGTTAAAAGCCAGTGCGCAAGGCAGACCAACATACATCCTCTCATTTTCAGGTCACTTAAGCTTGCTGGGGTTTTTTTGTTGTAGTTGTTTGGGTTTGTTTGGGTTTTGTTTTGGGTGCTTTTTTGGGGATTTGGGGGTTTTTGTGGTTTTTTGTGGCTTTTTGGGGGTTTGGGGTTTTTTTTAGGAAAATGGAAAAGGAAATAAACAAAAAACCCCTTTCATTATGAAATACCAAAATAAAATTTTCCAGTTTCCAAACTTGTTTCTCAGGAACTGGGGATGGGAGAAGGTCTGCAACTCTGGAAGAGGGGCACTGCAACACTAGTCCAAAGTCTACTAATGAAGTCATTAATTTCTGACAAAATTGTGCACTATATAAGTATAAACAGCTTACAAATGTACTTTTCCTGTAGCTTTAAAAATGGACATCTATAAGTTCCACAGTGAACGCACCACATTCCTGCAGAAATACCTCATCTATAAATGTGAACTGCAGCTTTTGACTCCCTAACGAATATTACATCACTCCTACACTGCAAAATACAATACATATGTAAGTACTATTGTGGAAAATGTATGTACCTTATATTACTGAGTTTGTGTTTTGTAGTCAAAAATTACTTCATAATGCACATTGTAAGATTTTGTAATTTCTGTACTTCTGAAATCTCTTACTTGATCAGAGAGCTTCCTCTTTATAGAAAGTCTGTCTGCTTCCATTGAAATCAATAGAGATTTTTTTTATATACTGCTGCTAGGGAAGTGACCATCCCTAAACAGAAAATGACTAATTTAAGAGTCAGAATCAAGGGTAAGTCTTAGTAAAAACAGGTAGTGGAGCAATAGCCTGAAACAATTTTACTCAACCAAAAGTCTGTGTGTGGTCAATGCTTACAAATGAAACAGCCGAGAAGTGTGTTCTTACATTTACTGTATTGCCTGGAGCACTTAAATTGACCTCTTAGGAGGGTAAACATTGTGTCTATCCAGTTGACTATGTAGTCAATACCATCTGGAGCAAAGGGTTTCTTTCCAACCTAGGAAAGTAACCCCTCAGTGAGACTAATTAATTTCTCTGAAAATATCCAGGATATTGATCTGAGATTTGAAAACACTCCTGATGTACCATAGTCAGCTACACATGAATGAGAACCATCTTTGAGGGAACTTTAAAGAAATGGGGTAAATAGTATTTTATGGCCTGACTTTCACTGTTATGCAGCAGACAGTTCAACTAAAAGGTGGAGAAACTGAGATTTTTTTTTTTTCCTAACACTTTCAACTTTATGATTGCTCAGAAAACCCCATGATTTTCTATAAATCTTAATCAAACAGATTTTTGAGACATTTACTAAAGATTTTATTATATAGTTAGGAAACATAAAAGCTTCTGAACTATCTTGTTTCTCACCCTGACAAGCAGAGTGTTAAGTGCAGAAGTTTGATTTGTCTGATGTCCTAGAGGTATGATGCCTCTACATTGAACAAATATGCTTAGAGCATGAATGTGTGATAGTTCCAATAGCCAAAGTCTTCTTTGCTAATAAAGTCTTTCTGAACACTCTTGAGTTATATTCTACCCTTAAACACATGTGCAACAACCATCTTTTAAATCACTAGCAATAAAACATTTCTTGCCACATCAGAAAGTACATATTGATGTTAAGACACAGAATTCAGCTTTTTCCAGAGGATGTGATTAATCATGGGAGCAAACTACTCAAGGAGGAGACTGTGAAGCATCTGCAAACACACTGATACCTCTCCACATCAGTGCAGTTGCTGAGTCTAGAGTAGGGTTTAGGGTTCAGCCCCAGGGCCTGAAGAACAGGGAGGTCAGGCCTGGCCAGCCCAGCACCCCTTTGGGCTTTAAGCTCAAATGCACAGTGGATCTGTGCATCACCCTCAGCTCCCTGGCCTGGGGTGGAATGAGGTTTTCATCCAACATAGGCATTGCAGCTGCTCTAGAAGTCTTCGTTATTTGAGGTAATCAGAAGCTGCAGCGCAGTTTTGCAGTTGCTGACATTGGTAATACTTTGCAGTGGGTATGAGATGGTATGCACCTCTAAGAACATGACAGTCCACTTCTTTTCAAGCTATAAAACATCTAAACAGAATTCATTTTGAGAATATGGTTAAGGAAGCCCTTTTGTCAAATGCAGCCTGAATGCATTTTTATGCATGTTGGAATTTCCTGTTAAATTATAGGGGGTTTTAACGGAAATGCTGACAGAACCTTAACCATTGCAGTGTGAACAAATGAATAACAATATACATATCCTTCTTGCTAATAAAGTTTTATAGCCTTGAAATTCAGTGTAGAATTAGTCTATCGATTCTAGAGAGAATTTTTGAAAGAAAGGCTTCATGGTGCTTTCCTCATTCCGTGATGCGAAAAACAAATAGTTCCAGGGTTTTAATTTATTAGTAGGCTTTTAGAGATACCTTTAGATTTTTTTTTTTCCCTGATTTGTGTGTTCTTTCTGTTTATGACAGTATTAAAGACATAAGCACAATTTCAAAAGGATGTAATGTCTTCTGACTTGATAAGGAACAAAATATCCAATTTTTTATTCATTTAGCTGGAATCATTGCTTATATCTCAAGTTCATCTTTTTCTTTGATTTTACACTACATTTCCCAAAAGGTTTCCCCATTAATATTAACAGATTTATGAATCTCATTATTCTGATGTATGTCTTTTCAATATATTTAAAGCTATGTCAATATTAAGTTATTTGTCCCTTGTGAGCACCTTCTATGGAGTTTGGATTAGAAATATTTTTAAACATATCATACTGAGAAATACCACTTTGGACTCAGAGGTAATACACTTACATAACTAAACTGCTTCTCTGACTGTTTAATTTAATTACAGAATCTGCTTTAAAAAAACCAAACAAACAATATTCTCCAGCAATGGGACAAGTCACTTTTAAGATAATCAAACCATTGTGGTAAGATATTGTAAAAATTTTCTTTAAGGAAATACATGATGCTGTAAAGACACCATACTAAAGGACATAGTGTGTGCATGTTACCCCTGTAGACTTTGAAGCTGCTCTACAGCTTTCAGAAAGCCACAGTGGCCTTGCCTGGACCCCTACACTGTGCTGGTTAGAGTCGACTCCACATGCCCACACAGCTATCCTACTGCCAGTTTAATTCCCAGTCTTGAAGTGAAAGTAACCCTCATGGGATGAAAGAGACAGCTCCACTACTGCCAGGAATGGGTTAGGAGCTGTAGTCCATAGGGGCACTTGCCATAACACATTGCTTGCATCTGAAAGTGCTAAACCTGCAGCATAATGCTCCCCTCTCTGTATGCAGGCATGAGAATGCAATTTTTTTTAATTAATTTCTTTAAATGGGGCTCATTCTCATCATGAATTTCAGATACATATTCCAGTAGAGCAACTTAGAACTTGGTCTATCTCTATCAATACTGTTCATAACTTGTTTACATATTACAAGTGTTGTATATTAATATATTATTGATTTTCATATATTCATATTCTAAAGTTAGTACGAATTCCCAGACAAACTTTCTTAAATGGGTCCTAATGACTAGGCTACACAAAGAAACAAGGAAACGAAAAAGCTTATTTCTCAAGCAAAGGGTCCATGGAACATGAACATAACAGTTTCTTTTTCTTTGCAGATCTGCATAACACTGGAATCGATTGCTTTGCTAATTACTGTGCTTGCCTCTTTTGTATTACTGTGTCAATAACAGAGTTGGTGTTGAAGCATTTCAATATAATT
Organism: Pelecanus crispus; assembly: GCF_030463565.1. NCBI lineage: Eukaryota > Metazoa > Chordata > Aves > Pelecaniformes > Pelecanidae > Pelecanus > Pelecanus crispus. The sequence goes on from NC_134647.1 coordinate 59,229,470, forward strand.
GACATTTTTATTAAAAACTGGTTGTACAATATTCCTCTTGCAAGCCTTTCTATGTACATACTGAAAATGATCAGAAAATATGTTGAAAGTAACTCATATGTACAATGGCAATCAATGCTTGGGAAAGAACGTCCCTCCATGGACACGCACTAGTGAGTCCACCAGAAAGTAATTAATGCAAATTGCTTATTAGAGCAATGCACAGACATCATTTCATCTCTTGTTAGGTGAGTTGCAGCTTTGTACTTCTGCTCTCCACTCTGACCTCCCACTGACTGGCCTCTCCAGTTCCCAGGGATTACTCTTGTTGACTTAAGAAAACCAAACACCCACTACCACACATAGCAGAGGGAATTTCTTCCAGGAGCACCTGTTTGTTCTTGGATGCTGAAACAAAGACAGTACAAAGATTTGTCCCAGTGGTGACTTTTCCTAACCTTTTTGTTTAGCTTTTTGTGATAAAAAATATGAACTCATCTGTTCCTCTGACTCCACCATCATACACCAGACCTGCAGATACTCAGCACAGAGATCTTCAAACATGTCAAGAGAAAATAGTTCCTTTGTCAGCAAATGTCCACTTCACATTTATTCTGATAAGCTTAGTGACATTTCTAAAATGAGTTATAAAAGAAAATTATGAGAATTCAAGAATTATAAATTTCATATCGCTACTAGGCAGATCTAGAGAAGACCTTACCCATTCCATGAATGACAATTTATTTTTAAAGAGAGTATAAATATCTCTTATTAGAATTAAAAAAAAAAGCCACCAAACCACACATGTCATTACTCAGGAAAAGTACCTGCTAATTTTTGAAAGTTCAAATAGAAACCAATTGCATCAGGAATTTTCTAGGGAAGATCGCAAGCAAACTTTTTAACTGCATGAAACCTGGATTTCCATTTCTTTAAGAGAACTGAAGGTATGTTAGTCTCTGTTGGTTTTTTCTCCCTCTTTCTAGATTGCACATCTCTAAGATACATATCAACAGAGCACAGAGCTCCCTTTTCAAAATAAATTTACCAAGTCATAATCCAATATATATATTCTCTGTACCTTCTAATTATCAACAAAGGCTTGAGAATCTATTTTTCATGTGCATTATTCTAAATACACTGTTTCTATATTTGGAAGCAATAAGCATTGAGCTCATTTAAGAGGAAGTATCTTTTTCACAATAAAAACTTTATTGTGAAATAACTTGGCCACAACTAGCATTTCCTATCATTCTGTGGTAACGATGACACACATTTGCTTTATTAAAAGGAAATACATTAACCAACACAGCAAGATCTACAAAAAGAACCAATTGTGCTGCAATTTGTGCGTACCCCACGCTAATAAAAGTAGGTCTTGAGTCCAGAAATCTTAATCTGGACTTTAAACAGTGGTACACATTACAATGCACACCAATAAAATAAGCAATACCAATCATAACACATCTGCCACTGCTCTGTGTTTGACAGCTATTGACTATGGGGCCTAAGCCCCATGACCTGTGTGCACAGATCCTGGGACATCAGAGAAGTTTGGCTGTGGGGGGACTAATTGGAATGAAGGAATAAAGTGTAAGTTAGCACTGACTTTTTTTGTTGTTTTTCTTCTTAAATTGTGCGGGCTATAATCCAACTTCCAATTTGCATCCTGTCTTGTCAAGAAACATCATCTGTCTAGAGGGATCCTTCCATCATCTCTCAGGGCAAAGCCAGTCTTACCCTTTGCTGTGAAAGCTCCTACTGGGTAGAACCCACTCACGCCTCCTGAATTTAACTCCTCTCCTTTCTCACAATATTAGAAAATTACTCACATTACTTACAAGGATGATCCCTACCAGCCTCTTTATAACCATCCTCTTCTTCAGTGGTTATATTTTTTAATGCACAGTTTCCGAGACATTAAAGCTAGAGGAAAGCATGATGAACATCCAGGCTGCCTCTCCACACACACAGCCCTTAAGATAACATCCAGCAACTCCCACACCTTGCTGAACTACAGCAACCATTCCCTTTCTGTGTTATGTAAAGGTTTTCTAAAGATCCAATGGGGGAGAAAAAACTCAGTGCATTAATTGTACTTCATAAATAAAGATTTGCTATTACTTATTATTTTCTGTTATTTCTGTAGCAAGCCGAAATCCATTTAATTCACTTAATTGTGGTGATTTCCCTTAGAATGAGCAGAACAATATAGCCCGGTGCCCAGAATTTGTTGAAGCATTGCTCCTGAGGGCACGCTGGGAGTATCTGCTACTGAGACCTTGATGCAGAGTTGGGGAAGCAGCAAATGCATGACCCCTCACCTCTGCAGCCCATTGGGGAGGTGGAAGGAGAAGCCCTGAGATTGGGCTCTGACAGAGCCAAGCCTGCACATGGGCTACCACCACGCAGAGAAAAGGAGTGGCACTGCTAGTTTGAGCTTCCTGAGGCAAAGCTGCTCCCTAAGACATCTTCTGGCAGTGCCCAGATTATATTGCAGCCTGTGGTGCAAGGTAGAGAGAGCAAGCAGAGGAACGCCAGCCCCATAAACACTATACTGCAAACTGCTGCATTTCTTCAGCTGAAATGCATTTAATTCAGTTGCTCTGTTTCATGCTCCTGGTCACAGCCAAGGAGGTGGCCACACTAAAGGAGAAAGGCAGTGCAGAGCCGGCCCTCATGAGCTGCATAAAGCTGCTTTCCTGCACCAGCCTAACAGTGCCAAAGCCCGCCCTGGGCTATGGGAGGGAAGGTAAAAGCCAAGAAGCATAGCCAGAGGCCTGGGAGAGGGCTGAGAGAGGCACTCACAGCAAGACAGCAAGAGCCCAGCAGCTCAGACCATGCCCTGCACCAGCTCCAGTGCTCCTGCAACAAGGGAGAAGACAGTCATGCCAGTGAGCCAAAACCAGAATGCTGATGGCTGTAGGAAAAATAAATGAAATAAAAAGGCAGTAACCATGTGGGAAGCTTAGACTTCCAAAGGCCACCTGCTCTGTGGAAAACTAATGATATCTAATAAAAGAGCTTGTCAGATTCCTTCAGAAAGGTAATGGTGGTTGAAATTCTGCTTTCAGGCAACGTAGAAAATTGTCCTACATAGTTTAAAACAGTGCTCTGGATAAGCATCATCAAACTCTGCCTTGAATAATCTCTCATCAAAAGCTTCATTTCAACTGCAAGCTGGAATGATTCAGTCACTGAAATTCAGCTAGTCTTAACCTAGTCATTATCTGAACATGGGCATTTCCATTGGAAAAAGATTTTTTTTTTTCTAGGCACACTGCTGCTCCAGAAATGTAAGACTGAATTTTATGTTATGTAGGCTGAACCTAGGCTACAAAAAAGAAGAAGATGTATGTTTAGTTGTATACATGATCTCTGAAGAATAATTATGAAAAGCCAAACTGGCTGCATGGTCATCTCTTGTATCTGTAGTTTTATTAGTAATTTTTCATTTCCTCTCCAAAACACTGATTGGATTATTTGTACCTGGAAACAGTGGCATAGGATACCAACAAATGGAAATTATTTTGGAGAAATAGAGAAATATTTTGGAATTATATGAAGACCAACTGCTAACATCCAGATTCACTTCAGCAATCTAAGAATCAGACATTTCATCCAAGCTATCAGCCAAACTCTTTCAATAGCCACTAGAGAGACAGAAATCCTGTGTCTCAGTGATTCATCCCACCTATCTTAGTGAGTGACTGAATTACTATGATTCATTTACTGAAGGTGCCTCTCTTTCTCCATTGACTAGAGAGGGAGTGCAGCTGCTGAGGACAGACCATATGCCCAACTTCAGACTGCTCAAGTTAAGCAAAAGAAATCTGTGTGTCTTTTAACCTACTAAATTATCTGTAGGGTAAGCGACAGGAGGTTCTCCAGAGCTGACATTCACTGCTACAGGAAAAGCCAGGGTGCAAAGTAATTGTACTTAGCCTGATAAGCGTTAAATAGTAGCGCAGACAGTTCAGAACATGCAAAACTTAGCATTAACAGCAGTGAACGCATCTTAACAAGTACCTCATAACACTTGCAGTTTCAACCATAGTGGCAAATATCTAGTTAAAAAAAAAAAACAAACAACCAAAAAGTTTGCCTCATCATCAGCCAGAACAACTCATGCTACTCTTTCTATCTCATCTTCTTCTCCCTTGTTGTGCTAGAAATTAATATTTTTCCTTTTCATAAGTCCAGTAGCAAAAAAAAAAAAAAAAAAGAAAAAAAAGAAAAAGTTTGTTTTCAACTTTCTGGTATCAGTAGGGAAACAAAGCCATGATAAAAAGGACAAACAGGAACCCCACACCTGACAACAATGAAGAATCTTGCTTTCAAACATCACACAATTGGCTGACACTATTTTTTTTTTTTATGGGCTAGCAGCTGCGTGACTCATTTATGTATGTTTTGCCTGCCTTAGCACTAAGTGGACTGATGTAAATAGGAAGTGATGAGGAAAATCAATTCAGGGCAAACACATTTTTTTCAAGGCTGTAACAGGAAGAGATAGGAAGCCCAGGAAGATACTTGATAGATATTCAACTCTGTAGAAAAGAGGAAGCAGCATGTTGAAGCACTAAGCTGGTTATTTTGAGTTGTTGAACGGAAACAAGATACAGCACGGAAAGGATGCAGATAGGATGCATTTTGTTGCATAGCAACCCAGGGAATAGAAGCTCCTGCATATAGCTGGAGACCATCTGCTAGTATGAGAGGGAGGAAAGAAAAAAAAAAAAAACCTAACACGTGTTTAAAAGGGAAAAAGACAAAAAAAGTGCAATACTGAAGAAGGAAGTTTAACTACACTATACGAGTCCTGGCCAAGTCACCCTTGGTAAAAGTTTAAGGGATAAAAGAACTTAAGTAGAAGTCATTGTGTGCAGCTTCCTACTACAGTATCTTTGTGTTGTCTGTTCTTACAGAACCAGATTAGCCTTTGGGGTAAAACAGGCAAACTACCAGTGAAGATACTGCCAGTTAATTCATTTCCACTAAAAGCAGATTGCAACTTCTTTTGTTTCCTCGGCAATATTTACAATAAAACAGCACCAACTTTCAACATCAATATTTTCCACAACATTGTAGTGTACTACCTATCCTCAGAGCACCACCCAGTCACCAGCTGGCACAAGATTATTCAGCATAACAACCCCAACTCTTGGCACACCACAAATATCACTTTGCTCATGTGAGTAAATGTGATATATAAATAAAATTTATATATATTAAAATTTTTAAAATTCTAGGCTGATTTCACTAGTTACCTGAGTCAAATTTGATTCAGGATTTCCTCTGATGCATTGAGTTGATGAAAATTTTATTGCAAAGGATTTATTAAGAAAAGGAAGAAAAAAAGCAAAATACAGTCTGAAGAAGAGATCTCCATTAGTAGGTGAGGTTAGGAAAGAACAGGAACCTAAGTGCTGCCAGATACTGCTGGAACTACTGGTTTTACCCAATAGAGACAGTTCTAGTCCTGGAGCAGCTAGTACCCATAACTGTTGAACACCAGAGGAGACCGAACAGGGAACAGGACAGAAAAGTGAGGCTCCATTACAGGAGCATGCCAGTTACTGAAATGCCTCTGCATATACAGTTTAGGAAGGGTCTCCATGTGCCTGGGTAGTCTGAAACACCTCAGTCTCCAGACTTTGCTGTTGTATTCTGCTTCTCTTGGCACAGACCATAGGAAGAAGCGCTGGTCTCTGCCTTTGCGTGTGTGGCTGTGGAGAATACAATTCTCAATTCTCCCCATCATTGTCCCCGATATGAGTTCATGATACACCCTCACATATGGTTCCCTGATACTCCAGGAGAAGGCAAAATACAAGTAGTTCTCCTTGGTTTTCTCATTCCAATTTTCCTTTCTTTTTCTAATATTTTATTATAAAGACATCTCAAATGAGCTCACTGTCATTTTCAGAGTCATACAGTGTGTAATTGTTGAGGAGAAAACTGTAATAGCCATCATATGAAATTTATGGCCATGTGCTGTGCTGCACTGAATAGCCTCTAGTAACATTACAGTTTTCCTTGGATTGGGTTTTCCTTATCTAGTAATCATTCATATACAGGACTAGCAGTGGTCTTTCATGAAACATGGGCTCTCTTCTGCTTCTCATACACACCACCCTGAAGCTTTCATATGCTCCCTGACCTGCTGGAGACTTCTTGTTCTCCAACTGAGGCAGATTTCCCTGTCCTAAAGAAAAACATCCCCTTCTTGCTGCCAGGTGACTGCAAAGCACAAGGGGTCTAGGCAGCACCTAACCCAGCTGTGAGAAGGAGGCAGAGGACCCCAAGTGGCACTGGTGTAAGGGAGCCTGTGCTGCTTTTCTGCTGCATTACAAATTGGGAGCATTGCCTCCATTTCCCACCTCAGCCTTGGCCTGACTTTCTTAACCCATGAGCTCTCTCAAGCAGGGATGATTTCCTACTAAGGTTTGGTCTAGAACCCCATGCTTTGTATGTTCCTTAATACCTGTGTATCAGATCTACTTATATCAAAGCATATGAGATTATGCTTCAGCATGTGTCCTAGTTTAAATACTTCTGCTCATGCCACCAGCAAAGTTCATCCCTGAGGTTGCACAAGCTGATTATTGTATGCAGGTGGCAGCATAAGCATCTGTGTTTGAACACACACATTAGCACATATAAAAATTATAAAACAAAATGATCAAGTAACAACAATTATGAGAAGTTGATTATGAGAAGTTGGAATGAAAACAAGTACTCATTAAGCTTAGCACCAAAACTCACACTGATTTCACTTTAAAAATCCTATCTCCACTGGATATGCAAACACAAAATGTTGTAAAATGGGTTTATTGGTTTATTTCAGGAAAGAAAATCCTGAAAGTGTCCCAGAGCTGCTTGACAGGAAGGACATACAATCTCTCAGTAGATGATTAGATTCCTCTCAAGCCTGTAACTTGAATTGCTTTACTTCACAAAGTGTTTCTCCAATACAGATAAAACAGCAGAAATCTTCTGATGCTTGCGAGGCAGGAGGACTTTGCATCTCCTACCATACTCTGAAATGCCATGTGCCTCCCACGTAAGCCAAACCAAACCTGCAGTAAGGCTCCCCACAGAGGTACAGTACAGCCTGGTTGCGTGCAAGCTGATCCCCAGACATCTAGCTTCCAGCAGAGAAAGGTAGAAAATCTGTGACGTGTTTCAATACTATTATCACATTTGAGCTCCTCTTTCATGAAAAAGCTCTCCCCTGAGCTCATTCTTTCACTCATTTTTATTATTGCTTTTGCATTGTCGGTCAATTTATAAAATACCTTTGTCCTGCCTGCGTGCTGCACAGCTAGGCTGCCGAATACAAACACCCAGATGTGAAGCTGAGCTAGTGAAGAGGAAAGTTATACCAGAACTCTTGCACTGAAACAACAAGAGTAATAAATAGATTTATTCACTTGTCCAAAGAAACATAGAAAAGAGCTGGCAATAGTTCAGCGTTTAAAATATCTGGAACTTGTCCACCTACAAGTGTTTTTGTCAGACAGCACTACATGAGAGCACTCACAGAAACCAGCTGGCAGGGCTACAAGCAAGAAACACCTACGCTCAGCACGCCTGAGCACTGTTTTACCATGTGCTTTCCTCCCTCTTCTCCCCCCATGCCCCCACTTCCCCCCCCCCCCAAAAAAAAAAAAAAAAGTATTGCATGACTAGATGGAACCATTATAATCCTGATGATGCTCCAGGGTTCATATTCAGTTGAGAAAATCTTTGGTAGAGCTCAGAAATGACTCTTTGTAATGCTCAGCTGCCCTTAGGCAGTAAAATACTTCCTAAGTAACTTCTCCTGCTGTATGCTAACTATGTAATACCAGTATATATTTTTCTTCTCTAGCACACCATCAGCCTTCAGATTATTCTAGCGCGACAGATGCCAGGAGTCACTGTGTTGGCCAGCAGCATACACAAACCCCTAATGACCCTCAGGAAAAACCTTTACCTTAAGGAACAGAAGCCCATTACCCTGGCCGGGGTAGAGTTTCTTGCACTCCTTTTGGGAGCAGCAGGTGTTGGCCACAGCCTGAGAGAGGTACTGGTCCAGACTGAAGACTCATCCAACAAAGGCCAACAGTTCCTTTACCAGCTACTCATTCTCCAAAAAAACAGCAACAGTGAAGAAAAGCATGCTGGTCTGTCTGGCATTTGAAAAATATAGGAGGTAGAACATACACTTGATCAAGCAATGATACATCAGTCTATCCATGTGCACTCTCCCAACACTGGCCAGGTTACAGAGGCAAGGAAGCTGACCTGGAAGAGAAGTAAAGAAATTCATCAGTCCTGTGGCAGCACACTGGTCCTACAGGAAAAATAGCTAGCTTGGCTTCTAAGGAAAATGTTTTTCTCCTTCAGAGCTCACATAGGATACACAGCATGTTCAGACAAGATTTTTCATCATGTACCACTGTCAGGTAGCCCCCATACTACCATATATATGCACATACTATGTATACTATAGCATATATACAATACTATGGCTGTATTGTTGCTCATCAGTGGAGGCATTCAGTTCTTCCATGGAGGACCATGGAAACCCCTGCTCTATGAGGTGTTGGACAGAATTAATCTTTTACCTGAATAAAGACCATAATGCAAGCAAAACACTGCAACTGAAGTCATGCCAAAACAATAGTGCCAGGCCATTACCATGGCATGATGTTTTGTTTGGTTTTAATTGTTTTGAATTTAAAGTGTAGGCTCCTTGTACTTAAGACATCTTGTGACTTTTAAGGTTCAGCACACACTTAGGTATTTTGCTGTATCAGTCATTAAAGAGAAGTTGATAAAGGTAACCTTCTTATTAGAAACCGTATCACAATATCACTGAAGTAGCCACAGAAAAAAGGATGCCCTAAAGCTAGACTTCCTTGTTAGCTAGGTATTACTCCAACCTGGTGCCAGGACAGTCCAACAAGAACACATTTCTAAACAGAAGAGAAGGTATTTAAATGATGAAAATCCATGGGCTTTAGTCAAGTTGAACAGAAAGAAATTTCCACCTGAATAGATGTGAAGTCTTTTAGCTCTTGTGAAAAGGACTACATTGAAATTACAGAGACATAACATGCTTGCATAGACAGTATGTAAACACATTTTGAAGAGCTGTCAGATTTTAAATAAGGTTGAATTCTTGTCTCCAGTGATCTCAAAGCAAATCAGGGAAACAAGCATGTATAATTGTTTTTGTAGTATAAACATACTAACTTTGCATGTTTCTGAAATGAGGATCACTTGGAAATGTTGCAATCATTAGCAAACCCTTTTATAATACCAGCAAAACAGAACCTTTAGCAGAACCTAAGTTATGCCATCAGCTCTGGTCTCTCTTGTATCAAGTCTAATTAATCCTTAATGTCTTTAGACTGATATAGTTCAATTTTTAAGAGTGTCCATACTTCATTTTGCCCCTAATGGGCAATGATGTGACCTTTAACCTGATTAGGGCAAGTCTCCTAATCCTCTGAAACATTTATCTACTAAAAGAATATGCCTCTGTCACAGATGTCCATTACATTTTTCAAAATGTGGTAGAATATTCCATATGTTGGGAGAATACAACTGCAAAATTATTCCTACATTTGGCTTAATGTGCAAATGCATTAAACACTATTATCTGCTCAAAGTGCCGTTGCATGGAAAATCTAAAAAGAAAAGTAGCATTTGCAGAAGAAACAGGGCCTATTGGATGATTGATGTTCCACAGATTATATTACTTTTCCGTGTGTGTAGAATAAATAGGAAAAAACGTAACCAGCAATAGGATAGTTTGAAATATTTTCTTGCAACTATAAATCAATCTTAACTACGCTCAAAGTATTTGAATTTCCAGTTGTTTTTTTGCTAACTGTTCTCTTGTAAGGAATGTCTGTGAAGAGTTGCATCAGTTGCTCCATGAAGGAGCATTGAGTCACATTACAAACAGAATAAAGTACATAGTGCAGGTTTTGGTTGTTTTTAGCTGAAAACTGAAGCTCTGCTAATAAAAAAGAATTTATTGCATCACAGCATAGGAACTTTGGCATCCTGTTATGTGCTTCTCTAAGGCAAAGACTGAGCTAATTGTCATGTACATCCATTTGATATTTGAGAACTACATTGCATGGACGCCAGTGAGAATGTTCCAGGATTTTTTTTTCTTTAGCTTAATATTTTTCCATAGTATTACACTTCATCTGACAGGAAAAATCTACATTGTACATTTGTCCAACACAATTAGAAACATAATGTGGGAGAACACTTCAAACGTATGAAAATTAATTAGAATTAAAAAAACCCAAATAAGTATTCTGCCATGTTTTTCTATGCTTCTTAATTCATTAAGACAAATTGGTTCTCTGTCTTCCACATCAAACTGCAGTTTTCTGACATTGTTTTCTGTTGTCAAGTATACATGTTCTCCTCTGCGATTTCTTGCAAAAAACTCCACCCAACTAAATGAAACAATTCAATTTTATTGAACAGATGAAAACCCATTTTCTCCCAAAAGGTCACTAAGTGGCTATAGAGTTTGTACACTTTGTATACGTATATAATTATGTAAAAATATACATATGCTTGTATATATACACATTCGCACACATCAATACTGAACTTTAATATATTAAAAGCATTTTGATATATATACACACAGAGCAAATACTGTTAGGCATTTTGATTTAGTGTTTGTATTTAGCACAAAATTTTGTTAATAAAATTGTCTTTTTTAAAGTTCCATGGCTATCAGAAGACTAGGAAAATGAAACAACTAAACAGTTTAATAAGCAAAAACAAATTCCTGGAAGTTAAGATTTTACCTAAAGCACATTTCAAAGATTTACTGAGTGAGTTAAAAAGGGAGTAGGAGCAGGCCCTAAGCTTCTTTAGAGATTGTTTTGTATAGCTAAAGTTATTGCATATTTATCAACTGTATTAAGCCTTATCAAGATCTATCAGGATAAGAACTACTGGTTTTTTTTCTATTAGCTTGGAGAGATAAATCGCATACCTTCATTTTATGAAAGCTTATCAAATGTCTAAGAACAAGTTCAGCTCCTTTATTACAACTGCCAACACTAGCCGTATCCCCTTTAAATAACAGGTGGCATAGAGTTCATTAGCTGCAATAATTTCTCTTGTATAAGTTTACTTGCATGTTTGGTTTTAGGACTTGGTCTTGAAAATAACTTTGTGTGAATGGTTCTCTTTGGGATTGTCCAACTTCCTTCCACCTCCTCCTTAATGGCCCCTCCTGCTGCAGGACATCCTGCATTTTAGGAATTTCAGTTTGTTATCTCAGTAGCTTTAAAAGCATTGTCTGAGTCAGGAGTTTTCTTTTTTGTCTTAAGTGTCTGGTATGCAGCTGACATCTAACCTCATATATGTGTGTGCTCTCAGATCTGTTTTTTTCAAGCTGATATTCAACATGGACATCGTATGCATGAAAGAGCTGAATGGGACACTGCTCCATGACAAGCACAGTGTCTAGGATGCTCTGTGAGTTATTCTTTTTCCAGCAGTAGCACTATAGAGTCTTTTCTCTCCATTCTCAAAGTCTTCTAATGTAGATACTCATATTGCAAAAAAAAAAAAAAACCACCTGTTTCACAATCCTGTGTGTTGCTACACACGCATGTGTATGAAAATATATTTACAGAGAGGAATTTAATTTCACGCTTTTCCTCTCACTCGGTAGTTTGTTACCCACAGCTATCTCTGTTAGTCAACAGTAACGCTATAGGCTTCATTGCCTCTAACATGATCTGTTATCTTAAAGGCTGGAGAAGCTCTCTAGATCTATAACAGAGCTCAGAGATCCCACACCAGGGTTAGTCAATTCAGTACTATTATATTCAATTTTGGTCCAAAAGTATGCATCACAGATTGCCTGCTGGGGGATTACATGACTTTCATCTCAGTCAGCATTCTCTCTCTGCAGTGAATTGCTCTGGATACAGAAGAGTGTCCCTGTCTGAAAAATTCTTCCACAAATATCTAAAGTGGTCTAACCACTATCAGTCATAAAAACAGACTTGTGCCAAAATAGACTTGGAGCTGGGGCTAAAAAGTGAAATAGGAGACACACTGCCTGGCAATGCCACTTTTTTGTCTTTAAATATGTTGTCAAAAGACTGTATATCTTCCATGTTTCATAAAGGCTTTATTATTGAGACTACAACAGCAATGTTTCCAGGAATAGGTCACTGGATCAGGAACCAGTACTTGAGTTTTATTTTTGGCTCTGCCATAGGGTCACTGTACTATCTTAGACAAGTCATTGAAACACTTCACACCCTATTACACCAGTAAGTGACATGACCTAGAAACCACAGTAACTTGGGGGCTCGGTATGATAACTGTTCCTGTTATACTTGGCTGAGAATAAACAAAGTTATTTTTCTAACTTAATTCAGGCATAAAAATATTTTCTCCTCACTTGGAATAAATGGTAATTCCTAAAAACCAGTGTAGGTTTAAAGGCAAAATCTTCAGCTATTCATTAATGAGTCTTGACCCTACCTTAAAGCTTAACTGATGTATTTACATGATTTGACATGAGAATTTAAACTTAAGGCTGAAAGTGGGTTTTTTTTTATTAATAAAGTCCATTTTACCTGTTACAGTTACACCCAGAGTAGTAAGCAAGCATTCAAGAGCGATGTGGTCTTCACAGGCACTGGAAGAGTTGCATATATATCCTTTTAAAAATAATATAGCCAATGCTTTTAATTAACCCCCCCCCTTATTACTGCTTATTACTGTCTGTGACAAATATATTGTCCGTATCACCACTTTCCTCTACAACAGTCAGAGAGAGATTGCTTCCTTGCTCATTGAAAGAAACCATGTCTAGGTAACTTTTTTATGCCTGTTTAGATTTCATTTTTTTTTTTATTGGTACAAACACAGGTTTTTGCATTTGTTTTGTGCATTTATTTTGGTTGCAAGTGTACAGCTCATATCGAAGCCCAGTAAGTAGTTCTATGAATCGAGTCTTTTGTGCAACAAACTATGGCACCTAAAGATAAATTCTTGTCACTCCAGTAATGAGATATTTGGCACCTACAGAACCATGAAAAAGGGTAACAGAACATTCAGCAGCAGTTGTACCCCACTTCACGTCTTTTTTGAGGCTATAGGAGACAAGCCCAAAGATAATGTCATCACTTTGATGCCCGTGTCATTCCACCAGCAACAATGGCATTGGAAGTTTTGTAGTAGTCAGGCTTAGTGTCCTTTCCCCTGAGGAACACTTGCTCCTTAGGTATGTGTACTGGTGGCAAGTTGTAAGGTAGATAGGTAGATAATTTAGTTAATAGTTCGTTAAGATGAGTTAGTCATGAAAAGTTGGTTCTGATCTACTGAAAAGTGTTTTCTCCAAAGTAGAACAGCAGTACAGCAAATAATTTGCAATGGAAACTTGTCTTTTTGTTCATAAAGTTCTAGGATGGCTTAAGACCACAATCACAGCATCCATTGCTGCATTCAGACATACATTATCTTGCACACCTGTCAAACAACAACTTCTGAAGAATAGCTACTACTAAGTTGGCATCTTAGCTGACTGCTCATAAACCTTTCTGTTGCAACAAAAATCTAAAAAGTGCTATAAGGATGTTATTTGCACACACACATCAATAGAGAGGGAGATTATTTAAACACAAAAACCCCACACTTTATAGTAGACCAAGGACAGAGTATTTAACGAACAATTTGCCAGGTCCTTTGACATTGTATGGTTTGCTATGGTACTAACCAACCCATAAAGGCAGGCTGACAAAAAAGTACATGACTCAAAGCATTCCCAGTAATAACTAGGTAAAAAGTATATTTTAGGATGCCAGCCCATTCTTATTGATATTATCTTTGAAAGTGGTGAGCCCTGCTTGAGCTCGGTAGGTGTTTATGTGTTGAGATACATTTGCTGTTCATTTGGTTTGCCCTCGCCCACAGTCATCTATATGTTCTGCAACATGGTCCCAAATTAATGCAAAGCTGGAAAACACTAGATCACAGAGACACTTCTGCTTGTGTCCTCTCAAACCAGATAGGTTATGAGGTGTGACAGCCAAAATAATCCATAAACTATAGACTTCCACTGAAGAAAACTAAACCCCATGAATTAGCAGCATTCACAGCTAGAGAGATGCAAGGTGAAACAGCAATTTGGATAATGAAAGCTGAGCCTTCAGCAAGAATACCATGTGCTAGGAGGGAAGGTTGGAAACATGCCTGTTCTTGAAAAACTGATCCCTATGCTAGACACCTGAGGTTTGCCTCTTGAAAATGTACTAAAATAGTTGTTCTGGGATATAACTTCATATGGATATACTTGTTCTGGAATAAGAGTGCTCAACATCTGTGGGAAGGGCACAGGAAGACAGGCAGGACAAGGGTTCTACTGAGATAAAAGGTGTTCCAGGCTACTAAATACTGAAGTGTGTTGCCTTTGGTAAATTTTTGGCATTGCTGAGCTCTATCCATCCAAAAATACTGGGCATCTATGATTACCATATGCTGCTCCACTGAAAATCAGATTCCATTTAGGGGTCCAAGATGCATTATAAGGTATCAATTACTATTCATTGCCATGAGGCAATAAGTTAGAGATGGATCTATGCCCTTTTCTGCATTTTATTTCACTTATGATGTGCCCTCTGCAGTGACATGTATCACATTAATACAGGCTAGTATTCTATTACTTGCGTTTTTGTAATGGTCTTCATATCTGGGTTTGGTTTTGTATGGAGATGGTGGGGGCGTCCTACTTACAGGCTGCCTTGAGTTGTTTGGGGGAAGTTAAACTGTAATAGTAGTTCTAGTTATTAGATTTCCTCTCCAGTTCCCAATACTATTCTGATTAAAATTTTTCTGCCATCCTCAATAGGCACATCTCATCATACTGACCACCCATACAGCAAATCTTTCCATGCCCTTCAGATGATCATTATATCTGTGGCACATCTAAGTGCAGAGCTGCTGAGATCCAGCTAACAGAGGTAGGATTGTCAGCATTTTTCTTTGCTATATTGTGATATTGTTTCTTTACAGTCCTTTATTTTAATAATTGCATTTATTTCCATAGTCCCAAAATAAGACTTTTCTAGTTATTTTCTGTATACCCTCCCTTCCATGTAGCATAACAAAGATGTGAGGGGAAAATAGAAAATTAGAACTAGCATTTTTACAACACAAGACTACCATATTTAGAAAGCTCTATCCCCATATGGCTCCTGGACTTCAGAGTCCTAAGAAAAAGGAATATGCAGGCTGAGACAGCAGGAGGAAATACTAATTCATGTGTTAAAATGGAAAGGTTTTGAAAAGGAAGCATGTGGCATTACTGATAGACTCTTCTTTGGTGAATCAGGATGCTGTTCCTCTCCACTACCCTGACCGGCCATACTCTCTGCAAATGTTTTGTAATCAGAGCTATGTAAAACCAGGCACTGCAAGGCTGCAATTATTTTGCTGAACATTATCAGTCTTTCTTAACAAAATATCAGAATTTTGCTGGCTGTTATTAAAAATGTCTTGGTTAGGAAGGATGCTTTGGAGCTGAATCAAGCACTAGTACATGAGGACCAGAATGACCAAAGCAAACAACAGAAGGGCATCAGAATAGTTTGTCCACTGGTAGATTCAAGACAAAACACTAGTTTACAAACAGTTAGATAAGATTTTTCATTGTGATGCCTCCTCTGCATAGCATTGAGGAACATGTAGTTCTCTTCACTTTACATTGTAGTTTTCCTCAAGGATACAGTTAAAATGGCATTTAATTTTGACTGTAAGCTACAGGCTAAGTCTCCATTGCTTCAGTTGTAATGTCTTGGTTTTGTCTTATCAGTGTTGTTAAGTCTGGTCAGTCCAAAGTGTAGTTAAAGGGAACTTGATTACATCTTCCTCATGCCCACATGCATTTTGCCCTGATCACTTACCCAAAGGTGTAATTTTTCTACAGATTTTGACAGCTTTCACTACAATTGCCTCACTGGTGACTTTATGTCCTACACTGCCATCAAATGGCAGAGTACCTGCTCTGGGTATATCTTAATGAGTTTATTAGAATCACTAAATCCCTTCAGATAAATGAGGCTAGAGGCAAGAACAGATTCCCAAGGGCACAGCCCTTGGTACGCATTTGCCTCAAAGACAGCCCAGTTAAGCTCCAAACCCTTTTGAATGCATCTGAAGAGTCCTCTGGAGGACCCAGATCCCCTGGACAGTTCCAAAAATCTCAACACCTAATCCTGTCAGGAAAAATAAAGTCACAGAATCATTCCAGCTGGAAGGGATCTCAGAACATCTCTGTCCATCCTCCCACTCAAAGCAGCTTCAGTACTGAATCCAGAACAGGTTTCTCAGGGCTTTTCCAGTTCCAGAAAACCTCCAAGACTGATTACACAGCTTCCTCCAAAAACCTGTTCCATTGCTTCATTACGTGCATAGTGACTTTTTTCTTTTTATCCACACCAAACCTCCTGATTCAATTTATGATCAGTCTTTTGTTTTCCTGCCATGCACCTCAGTGAGAGCCTGGATCCATATTCTGCTATTAGGTCTCCCCACCACCCTCCCTTCCCTCCAGGCTGAGCAAGCCCTGGACCCTCAGCCTCTCTTCATAGGGCCTCTGCTCCAACCCCCAAGGACCTTGATGGCCTCTGCTGACTGGCTCCAGTTTAATCCATTCTTTCCTGTACTGGGGGACCCAAAACTAGATGAAGTAATCAGTTGCTCATCAGCATAGTAGTATCTGCTGTTATATTCAAACATAGCGCACACTCTAATTGCTTACAAGCAAGAATATCACTGTACAAAGATAGCCATGTATCAATATACCAGCTGCAGGTGTGCATTTCTTTTTCTTTCATTTTCACAACCATGTTTAAACCTTTTAATTTCATTGCAACTGAGTTATAGTAAAGATTTTAAATGCTTCAGAACCAATGAAGCAGGCTAAAAATTAATTGAAGTGTCTTAGCTGAATATTTCTTGATGCTTAATGGACAATGGCTCAAGTCTCCATTGCACTGAAGTTTATGCAGACTTTTAGATCAGCAAAAAAGGAGTACAGGCTGCCTATTAAATGCTGGCATTTTGACTTGGCTGTATTTTTACATCCCCCTGTTGTAAATGACTCTACAAGGCAATGGTCAATAGCAATTCAGGCCCAGTACCACTATTGTTTTAGAAGCTTCTTCTGTTCTTTGCACTTGATGGCATCCAGTCTGAATGATCTTAAAATATGTACAAATTTAATCAAACTGTTGATCGACAGCTTTAAAAGAAATAATGGTTTGTGTTTGTGGTTTGGTCATAAAAACATTATTCAGTGACAAATATTCTAAAAGGCCCATAAAAAAACATCCCCTAGTATAAATCAAAGAGGGTAAACCTTGCAAAGCAATATCACTGATGTGTATTACCCAGATATGATTGATTAGCTGCTTACGCCAACCTCATCTAAGTGCCAATCTATGGTGCACGATACAAGCACATTTGTTTCTAAAAATAGCAAGAAAATAAGTTGGCCAGACACAATCTGCCACCTTTGTCCTAATAATACTTCACATCTGATTCAGGAAGTTCCTAAAAAATAACATGGTAAAAAGGAACTGGTTAGAAACATCTATGGCTCCTACAGGCACAAAGAAAGACACAAGGAAAACGCATTGCAATTTAGAATTTGATTAATAAGTATGAGCAAAGCAATGATGTCTACAACAACACCATTAAGTGGTTTCTGTACTAACTGGACATTGAGAAATCAGAACTCTTGCCATTTTATCTAGTTAAGTAAAAAAGCATCTGCTTGGTAGTTTTATAGATATTTAATAGTATTAACTTACATATATATTGGAAAGGAAGGATTATCCACACATTTGATAATAATTTAAGGTCTAAGTAGTTTTGACCCTGGGTTATACATCAAAGTTGTGCATGTTCCCGCCTTTCATAAATCCTGTATTTTATACCTCCTCAATCTCAGCTATAATTCTCAGGGATGAGCAAGCCAAAATGTGCATTATACTCTGTTAACTGAAAAGGGGCTTCAGCATCAAGTTTTATAATCTTATAAAAATTAGAAATGTTCTAAGTTTCAGTGTATAAAGATATATCTCCTTCAGTTACTGCCTACAACTTGCTATAACCTCATGGCAAATTCAATATCTTGCCACTTTCTAAAATGTAAACTTCATTCTTAAGGGAATACTTGAAGCAGACAAAAGTACAACAGATCTTTACTGAAATGAATACAAACTGCACCTCACGGACAGAACAATATTAGTATTGCTTAGAGGGTCTCATGTGACATTTCCAGACAAACCTTCCTCAAATCCATTCCAAAAATTACAGAGAACAGCTGTATTTATGGTGAAATACCTTACAAACACAGAAGCCTTTTTCACAGGTTTCTTTTCTATTTGTGCACTACTTCACTGTTGCAGTTTGGAATTTTGCCACATACATTTTTTTATGAAGTGATTAAAAATCAAATATTAAGGTATTAAGAAGAGAAACCATCGTTTCAGCACAGGAATAGCTATATGCCATAGTTTTAGATCTGTTTCCTTGGGGGTTTTTTTCTGTCTTTCTGTTGATCTTCCTACAATAAATTTTTTTTAAAATAGAATCTAGTTTCAAATTTGAAAGTGATGAAAATCTGAAAGATAATGAAGTCAATATTAAAGGAGGGAAGAAAACAGGCACTATTAGGCCTCTGGGGGGGTAAGGAAAAAGTCAAATTATTGCTGGCAAGGGGAGTAAAACAGAAGAAACTTTTATAGGACTCCATAATCGAGTTCTTTCACAAAACAACTTGATTTTTGTTCTAGGACATTTTTTTTTCCTTTTGGATTCCTGCTTCCATAGTTTCACAAGTAGCAATTTTCATTGCAGTCTGGGTTACTGTGTCACATGGTTTCTTTTTGGTTAGAGTGAAGCGTAAGCTCTGAGAGGTGAGCGGAACTTCCCCTTGATTTTGCTGAGTGGTGGATCAGACCCTTCACTCCTGGTAGCCTAGTTCCAAACCTCAAGGGAAAACATAATGACCTACTTCAAACACATATAATAGCTATACTCACACTTTTTAGGGTGATATTAAGCCTGAAGATACCAAAAAGAGACACCGGAGTAAGTCCACATTTTTATGCTGTTAACTTTATACAAGAAATCTAACCTACACATTTACCTCTTCACTCATTTGTAGCCACATGCTGAATCAGATACAAATGCAAGAACCAGATTTAGAAAAGGGCTTCCACATATCTCCCGCATATTAAATTTCGGCCAGGATTTTCCATAGTTTATTTGGACAAGTTTTTCTACATTCAACATTTAGAATTTGTAACAAAAATGTTGGAAGACACCTTTAGAAACTTATCTTTGATAAGGATTTTAGTGAAAGCAAAAAGCCAGAATACATAATATAGTAATTGAAAAGAATAGATGAAAACTTTTCTGGAAATCTGACTTCAGCTAATAACTTATTACTAAACTTATTCTTTTTTCTGGGGCTGTCTCAGACAGAAAAGAGTTAATCCAGTTTCTCACTGAATGCAAATCTAACATGAAAAGTAACCTAGCTTATTTTATGGATATGTATCAAACAAAAAAAATCCTGAGCACAAGGGTAAAAGCATACACACATAGAATTTGGTACTAAATCTTAAAGCCAAAATTAAACAAAATATGTGTCAGACATATTAGTGACAGAACTTTTTCATTTCCTTATTAATTAGAAGTAGAAAAAATCATACTATCAGGATAAAGATCACTTTCAACATTTTCAGGAAAGAGTGAAATGAAGATGTTGCTATCTAGTAACAAGTTTAGGATACTTTTTTCCAGGGTAACTTTGTTGACCCCAAATTGGAGGAATTGCTAAAAAAGCCTATCTTTTTAGAGCATGAGTAATGAAACTTCAGTTAAATGCTTTCAGTCCAGCCTCATCCTCTGCAGTGGTAAGATCTGACAGGGCATTCTGGCACAGAATTGCACCAGATTTTGGCACTGCCCATGTAGTCAAGTCTGAATAAACCAATGGAATTTATATTTATGCTTAAAATTATGCTAAAGTGATTTCCTTAATAAAGCCACAATGAACAGAGTATTACCAATGTGCACTAAAAAAATGTTCATATTATAATTCATTATTTTACCTTCTATATTATTTTTAACCTTACTGTCTTTATGATGCATTGAAAGTGTACCGTACTTTACCAGCCTTGATATAGTAAAATGCCCTCGTAAATTGTATTAAAATAGCTTTGTTAAGCATTCCTAATATGGTATAATACTGGTAATGCCTAACAATAGGCAATAGCCCAAATCATAAATGCTTTTCTAAACACATTAGAATTGTTTTTTTAGCATTGGATGTTCTGGTCTGATAAGACACTCCTGCACTAAGGCAATCAGTGGAAATTAGCAATTGGCATGGAAATTACTCTACAAGAAATTGTGTTGGGTTTTCCCCCCACACACTCTCATTATGCTTTTGCAAACACTATAAAAATAGATTAAAGTGAAAATTCACAACTAGGAGAGACTGAACAGCAGGAAAATATTTTCCAGAATTAACTGGAAGTATTCTTAATTCTGAGAGAGATTTGATACTTAAGAATAATGACATAAAGAGAACTCATCTTTTCGATTTTTTATTTCAAAACATGTTCAGCTGATATTCCATGCAAGTCAGACTTGAACTCATTGAACATATCCTTTACAATGGATGCAATCTCTGCCAACCTCAGCTGTGGCAGTGAACTTGTTCTGCTATTCCTTTTTCTATAAGATACATGTTAAACTATTTACATTTAGGATAATGTAGAATAAATGATGGTGAGGTAAAAAAAGAAAGTTTGGGGGTTTGTTTCTTTTTTAATCAAAACCAGTTTGAGACCATTACTTTCAAGCAATGAAATCATGTATCCCACATGAGTTCCAAGGCACTCCACATGTGCCACATGCAGTACTAGAAAGTAATGTTAACACCACCTTGAAGAGATTTATGTTGTTGCTTATTTATTGTTTTCAACCTTCTTGAGAGTTTGGTTTGATACCCATTTTCTGTACCACTGTACAAGGTATACAGGCTGCTAAGAGCATCTGTACCAAGATACAGTTTTGAATTAAACTATTTATTCCAAATCTAAAATTTATTTCATTTTTAATTGCCAAATTAAACCCATTCTCCCTTGTTTTCTTTCTTAGAACAGATGCACAGTGCACTTACTCTGCATGCTGACAGGTTTTTGGCTGCTTGTAAATCCTGAAAATATTGATCAGTTAAAAATATTCGGATGCTTGCATCCCTCAATTCTGCTTACCACAGCCTTTCTTCCTGGTCAGCTAGGAGAGCACCAGCAATTTTGTTATAATGATAAATGACCCTCATAGACAGGTCACTCTTTTTTACCTAAAGCCACAATTTGCTCCTTCCTTTAGGTCACAACCTGATTTTTCAGGGTGACAGATTTATTACTTTCTTTGTGTGCTAAAAAACAAATCACCAACAATTGCTCAAAATACAGTCCTGTCACAATAACTTTGAGCACTTCCCAGCCAGAATGATGCAACACAAGAGGTTTTTTTTCCTGTTTTCAAAGCATAAAAATCACTTGTACATTTACCACAGCTGTTGTGAAGAGCCATTTGGCTCATTTCATGATACACAACACATCCAGGCTACTCCCAAAGAATAAAATATTTAAAACATTATTAAAAACACCATTAAGTCTTTCATAATAAGAGATGTCACTCTTTTTAAGTGAGGGTCACAAAAGAGTAACTTCAGACTGGCCTGACCGTGGTCATGAAGAGACTTTTGGGTGGAAGTAGTAAAAACAATGTTTGCCAGAAAAAAAAAGTGAGATTTATGGACACTTCTATCACATCTCTCATATCTGGAGCACTGGGGAAACTCAGGATTATTCTCCAGTAAAAGCTGTATTTTTAGTTTCCTCACGTGTCTCCAGGAAGACTCTTGTGATGGCTCTGGATAACACAATGGTCTTAGGATGCTGGTCCCATGCAACATCACAGAAACTAAGACCTCGTTTGGATTTGAGTAAAACCCAAAACCTCAGTCCTCAAAACCTTGGTCCAGCTGCGCTTCCCCAAATGGGAAACTCATTATGAGTAGAATAGGGCAGGAGAGGAGTACTCAAGCAGAAGAACTACATGAGGCTTGGTGCCTACTTCCCACATTAAATGCTAAGGGGCACGGCAATGACCTTCTGTGAGCATGGCTGGAAGGCAGGTACCACAGCTGGCAACTCAAGGAACAAAGTCATGAGTAGCCTTGGACCAGGGAAGCCTGAACAGAGCCTGCCAACATAATCTGCCAATATATGATAGAGACATTCAGGATCTACACTACTCTAGTGCAGAATTGACCAGTGTCCACAGTGTATGCACCACACTAACAGCATTTAATTTCTTATCTTCACCCTCAGAATATTAAAGTTTGCAATGTTAACTATTATGTTAACATATGGCGGGGGGGGTGGGGAGGCTGGTATGTATTTTATAGGAATACAAGAATAGCCAGGAAGCAAGCCAGTGGCTGGCCAAGACCAGGAGTTTTGGACCAAACACACTAAGTAGACCTGTTACGACAAAAATAATGCCTGTGGCAAAAATTACACCGTCTTGTGAGAATCTTATTTAAAAGGCGAAGAGCTGAGCTGCAAAGCAGTGTGCCATTTGTTATGAAAATAATTGTTTTCTGAAAAAAGTTCTCTGAGTCTCACATCCATAATGGTCTTCCAGATGAAGACATCAGAGCATAATCAAAAGAACTGTCAGCTTCCTATCTCATTCTCATTTGGGCTTGGTAAAGTATTTAATCACTTTGTACCTAACCTCATCCAAAAGCTAATGCAATATAACACTTGCTTTTACATTCATGTCCTCAGATTGCAAAAACCTCTGAGCAAATACTAATATTCACCATACATAGTAACAGCTAGCAGAACAGGGACACAGATTGGTTTGGATGCCTGGATGCTAGTTCCATACAGCCAAAACCAACCAATAGGACAGTAGAGGCAGGACAGTAGAGGCAGGCACACCTCTCTATTTCCTGAGGCAGCTTGCAAATAAATGGGATGTTCTCGTATGAACCTCCTCATGAATCTGCTACCAAGAAGTTTAGTTATATTTCTCAGAGGTTTGCAACATTTGGTCATATAAGATTCATTGTCTGCTTTCAGAACCCCTTTAATGTGATGCTGATAAAGGTGATTGCTTTGTGAAGAAAAGCACTAAAACATTCTTCAAATATCAACAGTTATAAAAATCTTCAAATCATTCCAAAACACATAATGTGGCACAGCTGAAGTTCTATAGTGCTGCAGCTGAGCTCCAGCCCTATAACCCTCACACAGGCAAAACTCCCACTGAGTCCAAGGTGTTTTCCCACATAAAGACAGGCAAAGACAGTCTGCACAGGGTACATTTTATAGTCTGTAAACCCACAAGGCTGGTCTATCCAAAATTCTCATTTTACACAGAGTTCTAAATCCTGATTAGTTCAGGGGTTTTTTAGCTCATAACAATATACTTTTTACTGAGCTATTGCCCTTATACTGTGCAATGTTTGTAATATTATGCCATTAAATACACACAGTAAACATGTACTGCTGGTTAATGCATAATTTAATAGAATAGCTTTTGATAACCTGTGTGTAGTATTGTAGAGTTCATAAGGTAGAAGACACAAGCACAAGGAAATAAATGAAGCAGAACTATTTCATTTAGAAACTAGTGCATCCTTTGGAATAACTGCCAAATAAGATCACTGGAGTGAATAGCATAGCTGAAACTTATGTAAAAAGAGACTCTGCAGGAGCAAGTGATAAGAGTGGAAAGCAAGCATTGAGAAGTCCAGAGATAAAGCAATTAAGTGAGGCTGAGGAAAAAAAAAGCCTAAGAAGGGTAAAAGACCTGCTTCTGTGTGTCAATTCAAATGCCATTAAAAGTCCAAATATACCGAGCTGGAGAAAGTCCTGATTTTCAGTGAATAATTGACATTATGCCTCAGTCTTTTGGGTACAGATAGAGGCACTCTAGTCCTGTACAGTTTTTTCTATGTATCTGTGACATGCACATGGGGATCCCAAGGCATCTCACAAGATCTGGATATAATGCTCATTTTGTCCTACTACTTATTTAAAATGCAGTTGTTTGCAAACATGATCCTTTTTGTGCCATTTCACAACAGATTTCCCTGCTCCTGAGCTTTACCTTGCACATAGTTTGCAATACAAGCATCATCTAGTTACTTTTAAGGAATTTAGGTTGCCCCTCCCAGCTGCAATCTTGTATATACACATGGCTGCCTCCAGCTGGCAACCCTCCATTTCAGAGGAGCCACATAATGAACACAAGTTATTTCCATTTCTCCCTGATGCATCTAATGAGTTTGTCTTCTCTTAGATGTCTTCAATAAAAAAAGTAACATCACACAATCCTAAGGCATGCAAGACTTACATAGACCTCCCATGGAAGTTAGTGGAAGAAGAGCATGGGCTTGAGATACAAACGCTCAGAAACAGTTCTATCCATCAAGCCAGCTATACACACCATACTTACACTCTTTACATGAGAATATAGGTGATAAGTAGCCTAAAAAAAAGGCTACTTATCTTTACTGATATGTAATGAAGACTATTTTCTCCAAGATGCTTTTTGTGTTGTTGAGAGAAATGACTACCTTTTCAAACCTATCCCTTGAAAGAAAAGAACATAAAGTTGGTGATCATTAGCCAGCTTTATTCTATTTACTGAGATAAGGTTTATAGCTCTGATATGAGACAAAATTCTCTCAAGACAGCTCACACTAACCTTTTAGCACAGAAAATATCAAGATACTAAAAGATGCTGTCCTATCATGACAGCTGCTGCAAGATAGAGAGACTGACTTAATGCAGGATAGAGACACTGACTAAACGAGAAAAAAGTAACTGAATTGTGCTCTGTTGTGTCAGTTTATTGTCACTGGATCACAGAATACTCCTCTTGGCAGACAACTCTTTTGCAATCTATAACAAGACATGAAGTTAAATCTGCCGTTTTAATTTAACCTGTCTTGCCCATATTTGTACAGGTCGCATCCTGTGACTAAATTTCTTTCATTTCTCACATACCTGACAACTGGCAAAAAAGGGTCAGTTTATTAAACTTCAGATTTTTTCTTTCCTTCCCATCAGGCTAACATGTGAACATCTAAACAAGGTGCTTTAAACTAGTAGGTAAACAAGCCTTCCCACCTAGAGTCACCAGAAGGAAAAAATCTAATTACTTGCAAGCTAGTTTGAATGCACAAAACTGTAGGGAGCTGCTCACCAGAGTTGTCAACAAGCATCTCAAAAGCTCATCTGCCAGTCCCTCTCATGATTACAAGCCGGAACATGCCCATTAGGCTCAGAGCAAAATAAAAATTATACTGTTGTACCAATACAGTGGGAAATGCTAAATTTCCTTGCATGGGTGCCAGCCAGCACAGCTGCTAGAACAAAAAGTTAAGGTGATTACCATGCTGCGACCTCATTCTGAACATAGCTGTTTCTGAGTGGAAGGCATAAGCAGACAAGAAAAGAGAAGAAGAGTAGCCATGGGGGCCTGCACAGCTCCCACTTTTGCTCTGGGTGAAGCAAAACTGTGCCTGCTAATCCAGATTACAGAAATTAATGCCGCTACATGTACAGACAAACTTTAAAACAGATTTCCCTCAGCTAAACTTGCTTCAGTAATTTCAGTAATAACAAACTAATGCAAGCAGAAATAACCCTTAGGAATAACCTATACACAGGCTTTTACCAGTTTAACTTGCTTAAATGGAAACCTTGGGAATTACTGGCAGAGGAGATAAAAGTGCAACTACAGAAACCTAGAGGCAAGAAAAATTCTTTTGGCACAGTTGCATTTTTCTTTGCTCCCATAAGCCTTCCCCAATGTTTCTGTTTTTTTCCTGTTGACTCTGAGATCACTTCCTCATAAGGGTGACTTTGTACCTCTTTTTCTTTAGGAATACCAGACAGACAAGGAAGTCACTGGTTAGAGAGGTCTGGCAGCCAGAATCTTGGGCTTCTCTCCCTGACTTGGTTTATACATCACTAAATTGTCGATAGTCTTGCTCACTGCTTCCCTTCCTATTACAAAGGTTTTGGTGTTTAATTAAGTGTTTACCAAGCTGTTTGCAATCTTCAAATCAAGGCCCAAAGAGTATTACTCAGTTAACAACTCTTGAGATCAGGGGTGACAAGGATTTGTCTCAGTTTACCTGTTTCAGCCAAAGATCTATATTAGTGACAAGACAGATAAAGTTCTACTCACCATGGTTTAGCTACATTAGAATAAGGACCAACACACATTTCTAAAGCATGTTTTCTAACCGCATGTTTTGCTGCACTTAAAGTAAAATAGGTGATTCTATGTTTCTGCAACAGCACTTGCAAGAGACTCTCAAACAAGTGAAAGGGATTTTCACTCAGATTCTCAGTTTTGATTATGTGCACAGGGCTACCTAATGCTTAATTCAGAGTTGTAACAATGCCTGAGAACAGCTCAGCTGCAGAGAATGAACATAGACATTCACACCTATGAATATCAGCTGCTACTTTTAGCTAAAGCACACATTTCTGGCACTGTCAATCACCAGGACCCAGCAGGACACACACTATTCGATTGCACAAGACACGGACATACACCTTGTGGAGCCAGAATGGTGAAATCCCAGTAGAGAGATAGCCACCAAATGAAAACAGTAGCAGTTTTAAATGCCTGCATGTATAAGATGAGGCAGCTTTATCAGGGAAGAGACTTTGGCAGAACATCCTAGAGCACACCACTTCCCCACCCCCTCCCCCCCATTTAACTTTGTGCATGCCCAGCCTTTAAGGGCCTCAGTCAAAAATCACTGATGTCAATAAACTTAGAGGCACAGAATCACTTTTCCATGAAGGATCAAATCACACCAGGTATTGAACCATCACACATTTGCTGTTGGCTTTGTGCATACATAGGGGTGGTTACCACGTATCCGTAACAGTTGCTCATTCCTGAGGTGATGTAGTCATATATATCAGAAATCAGAGTTTTGGCTTTTATTAAGTAGCCTAAAATTCAAGTTCTGTGCACAGAACTTAAGGTCCTGAGATGCAGTCCAACTAAATCAAGCTAAACTGAACTGCTTTTTCTATACCTAAAGCAGTAGTCTGGCACTGGCTCCTTTCACTTGGACTCTTTCTAGCTTTCACTGTCTCCTCACAAGTTACTGAAAACCAGCCTCTCTTTTCCCAGGCAGCAGTAGCAGGCAACATTTAGCCCCCTTCAGTGTAACCCTCTCAGCTTGTTCTTGCTACAGAGTATGTGTGGATATAGATAATACAACAAGCCAGCCTCACTGGAATAACCAAACAGATAAAATGCACAAATTATTTAATGAACAAAACATCTACAATAACGCTTTTCCATACCTTGAATGGCACTGGTTGTTCAGACCATAATAATGTGATGTTAGGTTTTATTCTTGGGTCTTTGAACTCCTTCCCACCCGCCACATCAGACCAGTAAGCGCTGAAAAACTCCACACTGGGTAGCCACCTTTTTAATTTTTACCTCCTTAAATCTTCAGTTCTCATCTCTTGGCAAAATCCATTTAAACAGGGCTCACAAGTTAATGGTTAAACTTGTTGTTTGTAGTACCATTAATATAGGTCAAGCAGCACAATAGTTACAACTGCTGAGAGAGAAGGTACATAAAGACACAGTAAGCAGTTCAGGACCTTATTACAACACGTCTATCAAATGCAGGGGTACAAACAATGTGCCTGATTCATCAAAAAGATAACTTCTGCTGACAGTACACACTGTTCCCTGGAGTCTCTTACGCATGGCTCAAAAATTAAAATTGGAAATGTAAACTACACAGACACATTCTTGCAAAGGTATGTTTCAGCACAGTGAGCATTTCTATGCAAAATACCAGATATAGGCAGTGGGATGAATTCAGCTCTCATTTGCATCATTGAAGACATCAGCAATGGCTGTGACTACTCTGCATTTTCTCTCCTGTAACCAAGGGAAGAATTTGTCCCACCAGGCCCAAGGACACACATTTTTCGCCATGGGATGCACATGCATAATGCCTACAAGAGTGATTACCTTATGCTTTATTCAAGAATATTCAAAAGGACAGACCTCTATGCCTCAAAAAGTTAGTATTTCAAGAATACTGACAGTAAGTATTTTTTCAAAACTAATGGCACCTTAAAGCTTCACAACATGGATTACTTATGCTCAGTGCCAGTCATTCACTGTCTGCCAGTTCAAATAGACATCATTCCCAATTTGGCTCCCAAGCTCCCTGGCCAAGGTTCCCAAACTAAATTCCCGGATAGTCTGCTGGAGCAAAAGCAGAAATAATAGCCAGGCCTCAAGACTGACAGAGCCTATCGCATGTGTCACTGAGACACCTTCCTCTTTGCAATTATTTGTATCATGATTCTATGTAGAAGCATCAATCAAGTTTGTGATGTGAAGTGCATCCCCCACTTCCTGCCTGCCTGTTCGCCCCCCCGCCCCAGCGAAACCAAACACAATAAAGCTGGCTTTTCTGACCAAGAATTTTGAAAGTACAAATAGCATTTCAAACAGTTTTTCCCTTTTAAACTGAAATACTTCTAAAATCCTGTTGCCTCAGTCTATTCATTAGAAAACTGTATTCATGGCCGAGATCTAGCAACTAATTCCAGAGGACCAGTTTGACTACTGTTAATCTGGGATAGAGGGATGAAGTTGAATTAAGTAGGATATTTTACTATCTATAACAAAATACAAAACCAATACCAGAAAAACTGAAGCCATTGTAGATTAAGTTAAAATGTGCTTAAGACTTTCTTTCAGACTTTTGCAGTTTTTCGTTGGTAAAAACTGAAGACAGTTTTCCATTTATCTCCCTGATATAATATTTTGCATTTCTGTGGTACCTGTTATCTCTTATTTTAATGTGCTTTATGAACCTTGGACTACATCTTCAGCAAGTGTGAATCAGCATAGCTGAATACTGACTTTAAAAAAACCCTTTTGAATCGCACTACCTGAAGAGTGATTAACTGACCTTTCACAGTCCTGTAGACAGAGAAGGGACATGTGACAGTATCATGACATTAAAACACAGTAGATCTCAGCTGTAATGCTACTAATATTTTTGAGATTAAAAACATCCTGTGGAATTGTGATTTTAAACACTGCTTAAAGCTCACCAAAAACATTCTAACCACCTTGTGCATGTTATACACTGTTATGCATGCCTCATATGGGGTGTTTTCCAGCAAAACAAATCAAGTCACACAATTAAAAAATGTACTTTTGACATTTTTCAGATTAACTCCAGTGCATGCCTTCTCTTTATACTTGTCCTGGTAGGGCAGCTCCTCATAACAGCTTGGATTATAAAATAGTTTGCTTCAACACAGATACCAGCATGATAAAGGGATTTTTATGCATTCATCTGGACATTATTTCTACTCCATATTACAGGTTGTCTCTAATAGCTTCGTATGTTGCATTTCCTTCACTAGGATGAGATGTGCTCCACTTTAGCACAGATGTACAGGAAACCCCACTACAGAATAGTTCCTCCCTATTAACAGGGCTGAACCCTTTTTGTACAGAAACTGCTTATATTAATGAAAACAGCATTGCCTCACACTATTGTTTTTCCTGAACGTCAATAAAGATTTAATTCATTTGACAACTACAAAGAAGGAGAAATGAAGTAACACAAAGTCAAAAAAAATGTCCACAGAAAATTATGAATAAGAAATATAAGAGTCCATAGAACATGATGTAATTGCCTGTAAAAACACAAGTGACATGGTGGGAGTAAGGCTGCTTCCTTAGGTACTCAAGGGATCTCTCTGCCCAGTCATCCAGGAAGCACGAGGTGGAGTTGTGCCCTGCTGATGTTCAGATTTCTAAGGGAAGAAGGAAAGGGTTTTGTCTTCTCCCACCCACCACCACCATTTCACCCTAAGATACCTGCTGAATTTCAGCTAATAACACTTTGTCACATTTAAAATGGGGAAATAACAAGACACTTATAAATCCAGCAGAAACTGTAAGTCAGCCAAACCAGTTCTATCAGCCTCTCTAAAATATTGCTCTGATTACAAAGATGTGTGTTATATTTCAGTGGATTTCGCATTCTGTTATTATGAATGTCCTGTTTAAACACAGTTTTAGGATGGACATAACTAAAGCTGTTGATGTTGCTAAAGCACTTGGTAAGCACTGATAAATCAGTACAAATCAGCATTCGGATATACTTCCATTGGGTTAGCCGGGATGAAAACAATTGACTTGGTATCATAGAATGCTTTGGGTTGGAAGGGACCTTTAGAGGTCATCTAGCCCAACCCCCCTGCAGTGAGCAGGGACAGCTTTAACTAGATCAGGTGTTTCTACTAAAATGTCAATAGAAACACATCTGCCAATAATGCAACGCTAATTTAACATCACACCTTTGTAAAATTGGTGCAAAATTCTGTGAAAGCCATTAGGCCATAATAAAACCATTAATATATCTAAAGAAACCTAGTTCCTTACTAGTGAATCTGCGTACACACTTACGAAGCAGGTGGATGGTCCTGGAAATACGACACTTGCTGTGAAGAAATGTAGACTGAATTAGTAGTGCCTTATCTAAAGGCATGTTCACACTGCATGGGAAGGGTACCAAGTAGGCTTCATCTCCAAGTTGTGTGCTTTACTAAGGATTCTCCTTCTGTGTGGCACACTTGAAACATGATAAACCATTCCAAGAACTACAAGTAGCAAACTCTCTTTTACAACACTTAGGTAACCTGGTAGGACAATAGGCCTTTTGTGCTTTGGAGTGACTCTAGGACTGAATCATATCATCACAGTGATTCAAAATTCTCTAAATGGCTTCTCAGAACAATGGTATAAAAGCAATTGAGGCTTAAGGAGAAGTACAAAGTACCATACGTTGCAGACAGCTTTCAACATTGTGGGTAATGAAATCAAATAAGATAAAGTGAGGATCACCTCATTCACTATCCAGCCACTTTGGTCTGCCTGCTTTAAGGATGGTTCTTTTTATCTTCCATAAGCAGAAAGCTGCAGGCTTACAGGTCCAACCTGTGAAACTCTGCCAGGTCTGAGTTCCCTTGTGCACACAGAGGTCTTACATGGAAGGCTCAGGTTTCTTGGAGATTTCATTTTAACCTGTTTAACTGGTATTTTCTAGTCAGCTCATCTCAAAGATGGTTTGCCAGAATCAAAAACATAACTGTGGAAATTCTGGGATGCTTAGATTTTGCGGCAGGTTGGTCAAACTGTAACATACTGAAGCAGGATCATAGTTGCTTTTATAGCAATCAAAGCATAGAAGATGCTTCACAGATAAGATATGATACCGTCTCGTAAAGATTGTATAGAACTCAGCCCAACAGACCCCTTCCAGATATGATAAATGTGTGTTCAGTTTTGATGTTATCAACACAGTTACCTCCCTCATATGAAGCAGTTAGATGCATTGACATGGCTGTCTGAGCTGATGCCTTCCTCAACAAGCAATCTTTTGCAATGGGATCAGGGTTAGACCTGATTCAGCATTGACCAGATCAGGAATGGGGTCCCAACAGCCCCCAGCATCCAGTGTAGTCAGAGGAACTTAGGAACTGAAACAACATTATGGATCGTAACTTTCCAGCAGAACAAAACCATGGGGATCCAAAATGCCGTGCTGCAATTGAGGCAAATACTATCAAAGGAGGTGAAGCACAAGCTCAGAGGTTAAAAGCAAGCCTTATTCTTCCAAAGACTATAGTGCAAGGGTACAGCCACAGGCTACTAGTGTTGCCTGCTATTTTAGTGTTGTATATATAGAATATTTACTGTACCTTTTTTTATATAAAGGAATAATTTCTAGTAACAGCGGCAGTGCTATTACTGCAAGCAGCACAAGAGCCTAGCTTGGGAACATCCTCAACATCTGCATTTCAGGAGTTTCTCAGTGCAGGTGCCAAGGTAAGATTTCAGACATATATGGGAAGCAGCAGCCAGAGGAAAGCTGTCCACAACAGACGACAGTGTAGGACCAGGCAAAGGGAGAACAGTGAGATCTAAAGTCAAAAGGGAGGGGGAATATGATCAGACAGTAACAGAATGAAGAAGCAAGAGATAAAAATGTTTGTGTCTGAAATAACAGAATGTGCTTTTATTCATGGTGTAGAAACATTTTAAGCTACAAGAATTTCACGTGAATTCTGCTAGTTTCTTAAGTCTGCTGATACTATAGGAGAAATGATACAGAAATGCTTGACTTCCTGCCAAAATCCTAGAGTCTGTTGCAAAATTACAGAACATTTTCCAAACTTTTGAAACTTCAAAACAATAAAGTCTCAGCATTTGTCCCTTCCTAACATTTTAGGCAACTACAGTGTCAGTGACTTCACTAAAGCAGCTCTCACCAGGATAAGTTAGGAAAGGATTCTAGTTCATGATTTCTTTTTATAAAGAAAATGATAGAGCTGGTTAGAATCTCCAGCAACTGAAGTCAGTGTCTCTCTGCATTTGCCTGAACACTGATCTTCAGTCAGAAAGAAATTCCACCCGTCTTCTGTCATTCAGTGTTTGTCATTTGTCTCAGTGTGCTTTGGGTAAATAATTGATCCAGTACACGTATTTATTTTAAGCTTAATGGATGTTTGCTCCAAGACTGAAAAACATCACAAAATTGTGTATATTTTATAGTTTGTGAAACTCTGATGCCTTAATGAGAGAATTCTATACAGCTTCTTGAGGTACAAGGTCAGGATACAGAGAAGGCGAGACAACACTTTTTTACAGCCAAATAGGGGTGTTTACACTGGCATCCTACCCTCACTATCAGATTCAGAACTTTCCATGTGTTAATATGAAATGAAAAATCAATAGTTATTGTTGAGTCATTACCTCCCATCAACTGATGCATGAGCATCAAGCATGGCTGCTAGGTAATGGCAACACAAGGCACAGGGGTAATTTTTCAGAAACAGGCTTGAGCCACTCATTACACATGCCCTGCCCCTAATTTCTCACCTGGACAAGCACTCTGTGCTCTCTCAAGGCACTAGGGAGCAGCTGAGAAGGGCTGTGCACCCACACAGCATCCACCTAGTTTGGAGCTAGTACAAGCTTTTCAGAAGCAAAATCTTGTGAAAGTCAGTGGTGCCCCATCCAGACACCCCCAAAGGGAAAGAGCATGTTCTTCTTAGCTGCCTTTCATTGTGAACTATATGAGCAAAATTGCTTCCCCCTTTATAAAAGAAAAAAATCCAAAACTATGTGTCTTATAGGGAGAATCCCAAGATGATAAGACTGCTATTTGAAAAGCCTCCACATTCTAAGTGGAAAGCACACACAAGCCCCCAGCAAGTCCCTGTGCATCATTATAGAAGTAGTCATTGCCCATTCTTAGGAAGAGATGAGGAAAGTGCCTACAAAAGCTGTCAGGGAACAGCAAGGGCCAGCTGCACCGTAAGAGAAGGCAAACTGAGAACTAAGGGCAACTACCAACAGAATGCAATCCCACAGCACAGGAGCTGGTCAAGTAGAGTAGTAGCAAGACCTACCAATGTTCCAGTGGTCATTGGGTGAAAGCAATAAAATCAGCCAGGTCTGAGGTCAAGCCAGGGAATCCAAAGAATAACTCAGGAGCAGACCCCCATCCAGCACTGCTCAGGGAAGGGGACTGAGTCCCCAGCTGGAGCTTAAATGAGCCAGTGGCCCTGGGGGCGGGGAGCATGTGAGTGGGGGCCCAGGTGAAGCTGCCCAGCGCCATTAAGGCCTGTTAGTGACCTTGCGGCCCTGACAAAAGCTTCTTTTATCTTAT
Organism: Pelecanus crispus; assembly: GCF_030463565.1. NCBI lineage: Eukaryota > Metazoa > Chordata > Aves > Pelecaniformes > Pelecanidae > Pelecanus > Pelecanus crispus. Next base: position 59,263,380 of record NC_134647.1, read on the forward strand.
CAACCTTCTACTATTTCTCCATTAAAAATCTCTTACTGTGTATATATATGTATATATTTGTAATACAGTATTTTCCAGAGGTCATGATCAGGTCTCCATCTTAATTGTACATACTGTTGTCTGGACCACTGAAAAGCATTTCAATCTTATGGGAGGGTGGGCAGTGGTGACCAGAGGAAACCAAGAGTAACACTTTTAGGATGAGTATAATGTGAGTTTACAGTTAATAAGGGTACCTGCACGTCTGTTCATATTTCCTGGTGTGGCAGAAGTACCCAGCAGCCCTTGGTCTAGATGCTATACAAATAGAATGGCTGAACAGGAGCTAAAGATTTGCATGCCACTGCAGATGCATTAACAGTCTGATTTAAAGCTGCTCCCTGAAAGTCAGGGCTCCTCACAAATCCCAGGTGCTACTGCTCTCCCCAGAAATATAAGCACCCTAATTCCAGGGTCATCTGCAGTTTTTACTGTGGTCTAAGCATATAAAATAAAATAAGTATACTGTCTAACAAACTGTGGGTACATTGTATAAAAAGATATAAAAATATTAATTAATATGTTATATTAATCTATTATTCATGTAACTGTACTAGGGAGACTATGTTCTTGAAGGGATGAAGTGTTTCTCAGATCTTAAGTATACTTGTTCTGTTTTTTAAGAACTGCAATATTTACCAAGACTGGTGCCTAGATGACCTGGAAGACAATGAAAAAAACTATGTTTCTTTAGTACTATATATGCTTATGAAATATATCCATTTGTCAGAATATATATGGGTTTTTATTATGAAGCTTACATCTAAAGTAGTTACTGTTGTTCAGATTTCAGCGTATGCCTCCAAAAAACAACTACCTTAAATTTTAAATTGCCAAGAGAAAGGCTAGTGTTCTGTTTAATTATTAGTGCCATAAACCAGAGCAATATTTACCTGCCTATAACAGAGCTTAGGAAAATCCACTTATCTCTCCTGCCAGGTGCTACATTTCTCACAGTTATTAAAAAAATCATCAGAAATCCTTATTTCTGAATGGCCTTTACCCCACTTTTCTCCCCTGTCTGCTGGCCTTCCCAAAGCAAGTCAGCTTTGAAATTGGAACAAATTCTGCACTTGCTCATTGGGAAGACAGAAAGAAGTGGAAGCGCTCCTTTGCACCAGATCTGACCCATCGTTTGAGCACTAAGTCTTGATTCCTCCTCCCTCTGGCTGGAAAGTGGCCCATCGAGCCTGCATTGCTGAGTTCATCAGCCTCCAGACATCCTTCTATTCCTGGTTCAATAAATGAGTTTCAGTAAGGAGACCCCCTCTGCTTAGACATGAAACGCCACTCTAACCTGCTTCCTTTTGCCTGCCTTTCACCTTCCATTAGCATTCAACTCACGCTTACTCCATGGTCTCAAGCAAAGCCAGTCGGTGTGCTGCGTAGCACACATGCAGTTTCCTTCATGGGTAGAAATTAGTCAGAAACACATCAGACCACTCAGGGTCTTTCAGGATTTAGTCTCCTGAGGTAAGACTTGGTATTTCCATCCTCTCTCAAGCTAAGGTACTGGGGGTTTTGGGGCTGGGAGGTGGCAGGGTGGTGGTGGTGGGGTGGTAACTGTGTCATCCCTGCACATACATATGTATCTTGAAAAAACATACAATTTAGCTACCAAATTCAAAAGGGTTTAAGTTCACTTGAGATCCACTTTAAGACTCTTTCTCCTCTCTTTCTCCTCTGCTCCTTCCAAAGTAATATATTCCTGATTTTTTATTAATAGTGCACTAAGAAGAAACTGTTTTCTGCTCCTGAGTGCTATGTGAGATGATGGATGTGTTCACAACACCTGTTACTGCTACGTACGTGGAAATAATTTCCCCCTGCCCGTTTCACAGAAATCTGTTCTTTTCTCACAAAGTCAAACACTCTGCTCCTATTTCTAGTAAATATCTCATAGATAAGCTTTTGAAAAGGTTCCGTGAGTAACTAATTAATATAATTTCTCTTTGTATGCCAATAAGTTAGATTATTGAAGAAAAGGAGGTGTGCAAGAAGTTAAAATTGAAGCTGCTTACATAGATAGACAGACAGGCAGATAAAACTCGCCCAGATAGTTCTTCTCACAGCAATAAAAAGTTTTGTTTCTCCAGTGCAGAGAGCTAGCACTAAATCTGTGTCCCAGCAAAGTTCATGCTACTCCTTCAGTTGAGGCCAAAAGAGGATTTCTGTGATCCACAGCTGTATGCTTCCTTCTGCACAGAACTGAATTTTCCTCCTAAGCAGTCCTGAAGATTTCCTGATTGCTCATTTAACCTAAGAAAGTACTTACAAATGTCTGCATTTACCTCCTTTTCTAGATATTAATTTATTAGCAGAAATATTCACTGAAATAAATTTTTGTAAGTAATTATTAGGGAAAAGTCACAGGAAGCAATTTTATAATTCCTACAATGCATTATTCATCTCCAAATATGGTTTCTATTAAATTGTGATCATCCAAACAGAGAACAGAAACATATGAGAGACTAAAACATTCTGATTGA